>NW_017729012.1:10986549-10993749 GCF_001723915.1 Gavialis gangeticus | reverse complement strand
CTGCTGCCCCTGCTCCCAGGCCTGTGGGGGTCGGCTGTGGCCTGCCGTGTCCATGGGCCAGCTGCTCAACTGGGTGTGCTGGGGCCTGCGGGTGCCAGGGGCTGTGCCGCAACCCTCCCGCGCAGCGTCACCTTGAGCCCGCGCCAGCGCTAGGTGAAGGTCAGAGGCAAGGACTTTTCCCCCGCCCCAAAGTGCTGGCTCAGCACATTCCCTGCCCAGCCAGCCGTGAGCGCGGAGCGGGCTTTGCTGGGGATTATGTGTCCAGCCCCTCCCTGCAGCGGGGACTCTGCCCCCTGCTCCCAGCGGCGCTCGCAACCCTTCCTGCAGCTGCCGTGCACTCGGCGCTGTACACACGTGCAGCTCTGGAGACCCCGGGAGCAGGGCCCGCGGCCTCCTGGCTCAGGCCCGCTCCCAGCCCGCGAGCTGGAGGGTCCTGCAATGCCCAGGGCACATCACACCCCCCGGTACCCATGTGGCATGTGCACGCAGCTGAAGTGGCACCGCCGGTCGTTGCTACCCCAGGGCGAGTCGGAGCCACCTGGCAACCGTGTCCACGGGAACCTGCTCGCAAACAAACACGGAGCTGGGTGGGGAGCGCGGGGCAGGGGGTCAAGCCCCAGGGCACCTCTTCCCAGGGCATTTGCAGGCCAGGCCAGCAGCAGGGGAGCTGGGCTGGACCGAGCGTGCGGTAGCTAGCAGGCCCCTGGCATAGGCATCATATGAGGCCCTGGGCAGGCTGCGACGCCCCCGTGTTGCCAGCGAGCGTGGAGCCAGCCCCCTGCTCCCCTCGCGCGTGCTGGGGCCGGGGCTGCCGGCTCCCACGCTCCAGGGTCGGGGCAACACGTGGACCTGTGTGCAGCTGCTGGGCGCTCGTCCTGGCGTCGTGGGCAGGGCAGAGCAGGGCGTGCTTCCTGCAGGCTGGGCTGGGGGCAGGGTGCCCGCGGCCCTCCTGCAGCCTCCGGGGGCCTGGGTGCTGGCAGGCAGCCTCGGGGAGGGCCCTGGGCCTGGTCCAGGCCTGGCTTCCTGCCTCCCCTTCCTGGGGCCTGCTGGCTGCTGCTGGGGGGGCCGGGTGTCTGCTGCTTCCTGCCCCCCCCCCCATCCAGCTTCTGGGACCTTCCCGGCCTCCCCACAGGCACGTGCGTGGCCGTGATCCCAGTCCCGTGCCCGGCTGCCCTGGGGCTGGACGGCGGGGCGGCCAGGGCTGAGAGCCGGGGGGGGGAGCCCCCTTGGGGGCTGCACATCCGCTTGCCGGCACATCTGGCGAACAGCTGGTGGAAGCCACGGCTTCCCCCCACCCCCCTCCCTCTCCCCGGCCCGCAGGCCGTATCTCTGGCCCCAGCCCGGGGTGTTTAGCACCCGGCTGTCAGACACTCGCATCTCCGGCTCTGCCCCAGCCTGGAGACTGGCTCCCAGCAGGGCCAAGCCCCCCCGGCACCCGGCTGCCCTCCAGCTGCGTCCACGCGGACCCAAGGCACCTCCAGCACCGCTGCCTGTCCTGGCTCCGGCGGGCCGGGCTGCTTGGACAGCGTTGAGCTGCCCCAAGGCCCCGGTGATGGGCACGGGCTGGGAAGTCCAAGGGGAGCGGGGCTGAGCCGTGGTCCTGGCAGGGGCTGTGCTGCCCAGGCCTCTCTGTCGAGGGTCCCTGAGGGCTGGTTCAGCTGCTCCAGGCATCAGACTGGAGGGGCTGGGGGCTGGGCCCTCCCCAGGCTGCCGGGGGGCGTCTGGTCTGACAGATGGCGACGCCGCGGGTGGGATTAGAGTGGCTTCTCCCCAAAGCCGCCCCTGGCTCGCGGCCCGGAGGGTCTGCTACCAGGCTCGGGGCACTGCCTCCGGGGTGGCTCCGTGGCCGCTCGCGGCTTCCCCCTGTCGGGCGCAGTGGCCGAGCCGGTCCCTGGTGAGCGCTGGAGCAGCCCCGTGCCCCCCGTGACTGCCACGTTTCCCTTGCAGCGAAGGCGTGTTCAAGTGCCCTGAGGACCAGCTGCCCCTCGACTACGCCAAGGTGAGAGCTCGGGCGCCTGGGTCCTGTGCTGGCCCAGTGCCCCACTGCCCGAGCCTGCTCCCTCGCCACGTGGCGCTGGCTGGGCAGCTGTGGCCTCCACGTGTGGCGGGTTCCCCGGGGGGTGCCAGGTTGCAGTGTCTGCACTCCCTGCTCTGCCCAGGGCTGTGAGGCTGGTGTGGGGGATGCCCATGTCCGAGCGGATGGGACTGGCAGCCCGGGCCCCCGCCCATCCCTGGCAGAGCCCCTGGCCTGGGCTGCGGTGCCCGAGCCAGCTCTGAAGCAAGGGCCCTTTGTGCCGCGGCACTGGGAAACCAACACCGTCGCTCAACAAAGCCGGCTTGTTTGGCTGTCTGAGAGCCATGCCGAGCCCCGCCAGCCTGGTGGGAAGGGGGAGAACGGCCCGGGGTGGGGGCTCCGCACCAGGAGCAAGGCTGCGGGGGCACCGGGCATGGTCCTCCCACCCTGGAGATGGAGAGGGGTGGCTGGGGCAAGGGACAGCCAGGGAGGGGATGCAGCCCCGGGAGCGAGCGTGGGTGCAGGATGCCAGCTGCCAGCCCCTCACCGCCTTTCCCGCAGATCTACCCGGACCCCGAGCTGGAGTCGCAGGTGCTGAGCCTCACCATCCGCTGCATCCACAGTGAGGAGGGCTGCCGCTGGAGCGGGCAGGTCAAGCACCTCCAGGTGAGGGCTGGGGGGTGCCGTGCCATGCCAAGGCCCCGCCGCCTGGCCCGTGCCCTGATGCCCGTCCATGCTCCCCCCAGGCCCACCTCAACACCTGCGGCTTCAACGTGATCCCCTGCCCCAACCGCTGCGGCCTGAAGCTGCAGCGCCGCGACCTGCCGGCCCACCTGCAGCACGACTGCGCCAAGCGCCGGCTGCGCTGCGAGTTCTGCGGCAGCGACTTCACCGGCGAGGCCTACGAGGTGCGCGGAGCGGGTGCGGGGCGGGACAGGGCCGGGCGCGCGGGCAGTGGTGACGGCACCGCTCTCGCCCCCAGACCCACCAAGGCGCCTGCCCGCAGGAGAGCGTGTACTGCGAGAACAAGTGCGGCGCCCGCATGATGCGGTGCCTGCTGCCCCAGCATGCGCTGGCCGAGTGCCCCAAGCGCACCCAGCCCTGCGCCTACTGCTCCAAGGAGTTCGTCTTCGACACCATCCAGGTGAGGCCAGCGGCGGTGGGGGGGGCCCAGCATGGGGGTGAGAGCGGCTCCGGGGAGTGGCTCACCTGTGCCTCTGCCCCCAGAACCACCAGTACCAGTGTCCGCGCTACCCCGTGCCCTGCCCCAACCAGTGCGGCGCGGGCAGCGTGGCCAGGGAGGACCTGCCCGGGCACCTGAAGGAGAACTGCAGCACGGCGCTGGTGCTGTGCCCCTTCAAGGAGGCCGGCTGCAAACACCGCGTGAGTGCCAGTGCCCCCCGCCCCTGCCTGCTCCCTTCCCCGCGCCCCCGCTGACGCCCGCCGCTTGCCCCGCAGTGCCCCAAGCTGGCCATGGGCCGGCACGTGGACGAGAGCACCAAGGCGCACCTGGGGCTGGTGTCGGCGCTGGTGAGCCGGCAGCGCCAGGAGCTGCAGGAGCTGCGGCGGGAGGTGGAGGAGCTGGCGCTGGGCTGCGACGGGACGCTGGTGTGGAAGATCCCGGACTACGCGCAGCAGCTGCAGGAGGCCAAGGCGCGCAGCAACCACGAGGCCTTCAGCCCCCCCTTCTACACGCACCGCTACGGCTACAAGCTCCAGGTCTCGGCCTTCCTCAACGGCAACGGGAGCGGGGAGGGCAGCCACCTGTCCGTCTACATCCGCGTGCTGCCCGGCACCTACGACAACCTGCTCGAGTGGCCCTTCTCGCACCGCGTCACCTTCTCGCTGCTGGACCAGAGCGACCCCTCGCTCTCCAAGCCGCAGCACGTCACCGAGACCTTCCGCCCCGACCCCAACTGGAAGAACTTCCAGAAGCCGGGGGCCTCGCGCAGATCCCTGGACGAGAGCGCCCTGGGCTTCGGCTACCCCAGGTTCATCTCCCACCAGGACATCAAGAAGCGCAACTACGTGCGGGACAACGCCATCTTCATCAGGGCCTCCGTGGAGATCCCCCAGAAGATCCTGGCCTGAGCCCAGGGACTGAGCCCAGGCACGGGGGGCATGACGGGGCAGGGCCGCCCCCAGCCCCTCGGTGCTGAGCACCCCGGTGTCGTCGTCTCCTCAGGGGCAAATGCTGCACCTGCAGCACGGTGCTAACCGGCGCAGGGGTTTCAGGGGCAGCGTCGGCCTCTCTGGCCTGGTGCCGGGAGGGGCTGGGGCCCATTGCACCCAGGTGCTACTGGGGGTCGGGCCCCCCCAGGGTCCGGGGGATGCTGGGGCAGCAAGGGTGACGCCAGGGACTGGGCCCCACCATGCCCGGGTGCCTGGTGCCCACCTCAGGGATACGGGAGGGGTGGGGTCTCCCATAGCCATATTTTGTACTCGGGGCCTTTCCCGTCTGCCCTCCGGGCTGGGCTGGCACGGCTGGGGATGTGCCTCCTCCTCGGTCCCTGCCCACGGTGCTCTCCGGGGCCGTGCCTGAGGTTTATTGCCCGGGCGCGGGACCCTGCTGCCTTCTCCTTTTCAATAAACTCTTCTTGTATTTATCGCCGGAGCCTGCATCAGGGCTGGGGCTGGGGTTGGCGCCGGGCATGCCAGGAGCCCCCCCACTAGTGCCCGTGGGTTGCGGAGCTGCCCGGGCTGGGTGCTGCAGGAAGGGGTCTGCCCTGTCCCTGGCAATGGGTGCGGAGGCCCTGGGCAGGGGGTGGGGGTGGCTCTGCTGCTCTCTCTCCTGCTGCCCATGACCTTGGGGCTTGTTTTCTCCCCACTGCTGTGCGAGGGGAGCGGGGGGCAAGGCCTCCGTGCGCACGCCAGCCAGGACGGGGGTATCGGAGCCTGGGGCTGAGCTGGGGGATGAGGCGGGTGAGGATCGGGCCCAGTCGTGCCCTGCCCCCTGCTGGCGAGGGGCTGTGATGGCATGCACAGTCCCCCCACCCCGGCCTGTGTCTGCCTTGCGGGTCCAGGCCCCCAAGGCCCGTGGGCTATGTGCTCCCCCAAGGCAGCTCCGTGCAAAGCCCCGGGGCGCGGTGCCCGGTGGGCAGGACCTCCCCCTGCCTGCGAAATCAGAGCAGCCGGCAGCACCAGCCCCTGTCTCCTTGGGCAGGGGAGGAGTGGCTGCCCCGGGGGAGAGCTCTGAACAGGGGCAGCTGGGCTGCTCCATCCCCATCCCCATCCCCTGGTTATGCCCCTGCCCGGCCTCTGCCCTCCTGGGCTGCCCGAGGAACCATGCAGCCCTGGGGGCAAGTCTGTTCTGGTGTGCAGCCCCCGCCGCCCTCCACCAGCGGCTCTGCAGCCACGGGCTGCCCGCTCCCCTTCTCCGCAGGGCACCAGCCCGGGTGCCAACACGGCCCATCTTCACCAGAGCAAACGGCACAGACGATGGCAGCCGCGGTTTGCTGCCCTGCTCCTCGAGCACTGGCCAAGAGGCCGTCACCTGCCCCCCGCGCCCGTCTGCACCGGCGCCCCACGCGCGCGAAGGGGCCGACTCAGAGCTGCCAGGGTCGAGGGAAAGCATCGTTGCCATGTCGTGGCACGGGGGAGGACGTGACGCTGCAGCAAAGTAAGTTTAGATGGAGATGGGGGGGTCTTCACTGCACCCACGGCCTCTGCCTGGGGCCTGGTGAGCGCTCACAGCCGGAGGACAGCGGGCGCTGCGGGCCTGCTTTCCCGGCAGCAGGGTGGGGCGGGGGGCAAGCTGACGTGGAGTTTGAGGATGGTTTGGGCAGGGCCGGTCCTGCCTCAGGCAGGGCTTGGACTAGCTGCGACTCAGATTCACAGGGGCTGGAAGGGACCGCGTGTGCGATCATCGGGTCCAGCCCCCTGCTCTGGGCAGGAAAGACTGCGGGGGACACACAACCCCAGCGAGGTGTGCGTCCAGTCTCCTGTTGAAGATCTCCAGGGTCGGTGCCTGCACCCCCCCACTGGGAGTCTATTCAGAGTCTGGTCACACGAACCCTGAAGACGTTTTTCCTTGTATCCAGTCAGAAACCTTCTCCTAGGAGTTTATGACCATTGCTCCTGGTTTTCCCCTGGGGTGCTTTGGTGAATAGTTGCTTGCCTAGCCCCTGATGCTCTCCCCCGATATATTTGTAAGCTGCCACCAAATCCCCCAAAGTCTTCTCTTTTCTAGGCTAAACACTCCCGTGCCTGTCAGCCTCTCCTTGCGTGGCTTGCTCTTCAGGCCTCTAATCATACGAGCGGCTCTTCTCTGGACTCTCTCAAGCTTCTCCGCATCCTTCCTGACGTGCAGCACCCAGAGCTGGATGCGGTACTCCAGCTGCAGCCTCACCAATGCCAAGTACGGCGGGAGAGCAACTTCCTGAGTTTTGCTGGCGACGCATCGGTTGATGCATGCCAGAGTATTGTTTCCTCTGCTAACTGGAGCTCCACACTGGTGGCTCACATTCATTTTATGGCCAGTGATGAGCCCAGGTCCCTGTTGCACATGGTGCTAGGTAGCGCAGCACCACTGCACCTGTAAGGTTGTGCAGATTTTTCCTCCCCAGATGAAGCACTTTACACAGCTCAGTGCTGAGCAGCATCTGGTTCGGGTCTGCCTGTCTAACTCATCTGTCTAGGTCCACCTGGATCATCAGCCTTCCCCGATGGGTGGCTGCAGTTCCCCACAGTTTATTGTCAACTTTGCCAGTGAGCTTGTCACCCCCACGCAGGCCCCAGCCCCGACCCCCCGGGCCCATCGCTGCCCTTGGAGCAGGGGCCAGGGACCTTTTCCCTCTGCACTGCAGATGGATGCCGCCCAGGAGTAGCCATGGCAGGGCCCCGAGAAGTGCCCGACCCCCTGCTCCTCTACGCTCATGGACCTGGCACCCAATGCCCCGGGCCTGCTAGTGCCCAGCTCCACCTGCACCCCAGCACTGGCTGCGGGAGTGGATGCCACAGCGCTCCGTTTGCCCCCCACACCCTGCCTGGCCATCCCGCAGCTTGGGGGCAATGGCCCCTACCCTGCGACCGGCAGGACTCACGGTGGAGCCCAGTCTGCACGAGGGGAGGGGGGCAGGACGTGACACCAGGCTGCGCACAGCCTGTCGCTGGCACCCGTGGAGCCCAGAGGCTGCAAGACCCCCACCACAACCCCCCATAGAGTCAGGCCCACCCAGCCCAGGGCC
>NW_017729012.1:10986269-10986468 GCF_001723915.1 Gavialis gangeticus | reverse complement strand
CCCCCCCCCCCAACAACAACAACCCCAGAGCCCCAGCATCAGCCAGTGCTAACATTTATTTGGGGGGGGGAATATAATTTTTAAGGGCAGAGCTGCCAATTTCTGTAAGAGGGGCTGCCATTTTGGGGGAGGGGGTCTGCCAATGGTTGGGGCACAGGGAGGGGCCAGGGTAAAGTGACGGAAGTTGCCCCCACAAGCA
>NW_017729012.1:10984576-10986258 GCF_001723915.1 Gavialis gangeticus | reverse complement strand
CCCCGCCCGTGCCACGTTGCCCCCGGCGCTCGGCGCGGCTCAGCGGCGCTGTCGCGTGCCAGTCTGCAGTGTCTGCGCCGCGGAGGGCAGGGCGAGGGGAGCAGGGGCCTGGGCAGGAGGCAGCTGTGTGGCCCGAGCCCCTGCCGCTGGCCCTTGGGAGCCTTCCAGCGCCGGGGACGCTGCTAGCCGGGAAGTGCAGGCCGGCTCTTCTGGCCTCCCCTCCCTCTGGCTTCTCGTCCCCTCGGGTGGTGCGTGTGGCACTGGCTCTCGCGTGACCGCAGCGGGCGGACCACAGGGCCACTGCGCTGTCACAGCAACGCCCGTTGAACAGCTGGAAAATCTGCCAGACACTTGTCCTTCCAGGAAGCTGATTTGTTTCAGCTGGAGGCTTGAGTGTCTTTCAAACAAGCTCGAGCTCCCCCTCACAGGCGCGCACATCCCCAGTGACTCCTCAGAGCTGGTCCCATCCCAGCGTTGTGGCAGCCAAGTTCCCCTTGCAGTGGATTCGCAACCCGGCTTCAGAACTGATTATGCAAACGTGGTAAGGTTAAGAGGCGCTTAAGGCTTCATTTGACATTTAAATTCATGCATGGCAGGAGAAGTGCAAGATTTCTCTAATTGCAAGGCAGCTCAGTGAATTGCCGTGTCTCGCGGTGCTAATCATTACCACGCGTTGCCCGTTTCATGGCCCTCCGGCGGCGAAGCGTTCTCCGCGGGAGCTATCGAAGGCGGCCGCACTTTATGGCAGGCATCGCATTGAAGAGGGCAGAGGAAAAAAGTGCGAAAGCAGCAGTGGTGTCACGGTCAGCCTCGGGAGCGGAAGGCGCACATGCGTGTGTGCTGCCTAGTTGCACGGCTGTCTCCCTTCGCTGGGGGATCTGGCAACCAAGCGGGTGACCTGGGCCGGGGCTTTGCCTGCGTGTGCTTTACCTCCGGTTCTCTGCAGACCCGGCTGCAGCAACGCAAGACAGAGGCAACAAAAGGTTTTAGGGCAGTGCCTGATTGCTCCTGGATGGTCAGGCCTGGATGCAGGGCAGCGTCTGGCCTTCGCTCGCCAGGCCAGGTTTCTACGCTGCCCCACTGAGCCTGAGCCAAGCAAAACGCCTGGCCGATCACGGGCTGAGCCTCTGGGGACAGAGCAGCTCCAGGAGGTCATATGCCCCTACCGCAGAGGCATGCTCCAGCGCCTAGAGAGAGGACAGCTCTGCCACAGCCCATGTCCTGTGCCCCAAGCAGCCCTGCCTGGTGGGTATTTCCCTGCTGCCAAGCGCACAGGAGCAGGGTAACCTGTGCCCCACCCAGTCCAGCAGCTCCCCTCTCGCACGGACCGCTCTCAGGTGCTCTGGGGCTTATTGCCTGCTGCTCTGGCAAAGCTGCCCTGCTCCTGCACTGCACCCGGCGGGCTCAGAGCCCCTGGCAGTACCGTCTGATATGCCAGAGATGCCCGTGCTGCCCATCAGCGGAGACCTCAGCCTGCCTGCTCAGTGCGTGTATAAAGATGCTCTCAGTCAACATTTTGCCTTCCAGTTATACTCGCTGTCCCTTGGGGGACCAAGAGCACCCAGTTGACCGTGCTTCTTACCTGCTTCTGTCATGGCTCTGCCCCTGCATTGGCCGTGACCTTCATACATTCACAGCTTTCACAGATTTTAGGGTCAGAAGGGACCCACTATGTCATCAAG
>NW_017729012.1:10980058-10983914 GCF_001723915.1 Gavialis gangeticus | reverse complement strand
CCCCCCCCCCCCCGCCCTGGGCAGGAAAGAGCACTGGGGTCCGGTGACCCCGGCCAATCTCCTCTTCAACACCTCCGAGGAAGGGGACAGCACCGCCTCCCTTGAAGCCTATCCCATATTTTGGCAACCCTCGCTGTAACGAACCTTTCCCGATGTCCAGTCTGAATCTGCTCTCCTTCAGCTTGTGGCCATCGTTACCCCGATGGGCGCCGTGGTGAACATCGTATCCCCTATTTCCTGCTGTCCCCCCCATGCGTTTGTAGGCGGCCACAAGATCACCTCTCAGTCTCCTCTTCTGCAGGCTGAAGAGGTTCATGTCCCTCAATCAGTCCTCATAGGGTTTTTTTCTGTAGGCCTTTAACCATACGTGTAGCCCTCCTTTGGACCCTTTCCACGTTGTCCACATCCCCCCTGAAGTGCGGCGCCCAGCACTGGACGCAGGACTCCAGCTGCGGCCTGACCAGTGTTGCATAGAGGGGGAGGATCGCCCCCCTGGACCTGCTCGAGATGCACCTACTAATGCAAGAAAGGGTGCGGTTGCTTCACTTATTGCTCCATCACACCGGTGACTCGTGGTCATTCTGGAGTCGACTACAACTGCGAGATCCCTGTCCGCAGTTGTGCTACTTGGACTGGTCCCTCCCAGGCTGTAGGAGGGTGGATGATTCGTCCTCCCCCGGTGCAACACACGGCACTTATCCTTGTTAAACTGCCTCCTATTCTGTTCGGCCCATTTCCCCGGCCTGTCCAAATCCGCCTGGATTCGCTCCCTGCCCTCTACCTTGTGTACCTCCCCCATACTTCCGTGTCATCTGCAAACTTGGCTAGGCTGCTTTCCACGCCCTCGTCCAAGTCACTAATCAAGATCTTGAGCAGCACCGGTCCCAGGACAGCACCTCGGGGGGCTCTGCTGCCCACCTTTCTCCAGGTAGAGACCGACCCGTCCACCACCGCTCTCTGGGCGCGTCCTGTAAGCCAAGTTTCCACCCACGCAATCTACATTGCAGCTGTTTAGTGTATCTATCAGAACTGGGTGCGACACTTTGTCAAAGGCTTTTGTAAAATCTAAGTAAATCGCATCTACCTCTATTCCTTCATCCGAGCATTTTGCGACCAGGTCGTAAGATGAAAGCAGGTTAGTCAGGCAGGATCTGCCTGCTATGAACCCATGCTGGTTGCCCCTTAGCATTATTTTACCCACTGCTCCCCCACAAATGTGACCCTTAATTTTCTCAAAGGTCTTGCCAAGGATACAGGTGAGACTAAGCAGCCTATAGTTACCTGGTCCCTCCTTCCTGCCCTTGAAAATAGGGACCACATTGGCCCTTTTCCAGTCCTCCAGGACCTGACCAGAGTGCCGCGAGTGCTCAAACAGTTGTGCCAGCAGCTCCACTATGACTCCAGCTAATTCCCTCAGTACCTGGGGATGGAGACCATCAGGGCCTGTCGACTTCAGTACAGCCAGCCCCTCCAAGTGCCCCTTTACTAGGTCCGCACAAACAGTTGGTGGGTTGGCATCTATCTCGCGCTTACCAGACATCCCGTTGCAATGTGTGCTTGTATCCGTGTCCAGCAACACAGATGCTAAGAAATCATCGAGGAGCTCTGCTCTGGCCATCCTCTCTGTTACCAGTTGCCCTAGTCCATCTTGAAGGGGCCCTGTTACCCTGTGCTTTCTTTTTGCTTCCTATGTATTTAAAGAATGACTTTTTGTTATCCTTAACTTTTGCTGCCAGCCTCAGCTCCATTTCCACTTTGGCTCTCCTCACCACTTCCCTGCAAGCTCGAGCAGAGCAGGTGAACTCCTCCTTGGTGGCTCCCCCTGCCTCCACAGCCTGTAGGCCTCTCTTTTCTCCTCCAGGCTCTCCTGGATTTCCCTGCTCCACCAAGAGGGTTTCTTTGCTAGTTTGCCCCCCTTGATGTGTGCTGGGCTGGTCCCTTTCTGTGCCGGCAGCACCAGTCCCATGAGAAACGCCCGCCCTTCCCGGACTCCCATCTCTCTGATGCTTCTGCCCTTCAGTCCCTCCCTAACTAATCGCCTGAGCTTGTTGAAGTTGGTCTTCCTCAAGTCCAGCACTTCAGCCCTGCTAGTTATCTTCCCCACCTTTCACCGGATAGTATTTGAGGTGGAACATCACACGTGGCTCCCGGCGTACACAGCACGCATAGTCACAACAGCACCCATAGTTCGCAGCCTGTCCCACAGGAGCGCCTCCTCCTCTCGTCATGCCGGGGAGCCGGCTATCGGTGCTGTGTGCGCGGTGTGCCTGGAGCCACGTGTGATGACAGACCTTCTCACAAACCAAACGCTGCTTCTTCCAGGAGCGTTCAACCCTGATGCCGTCTTCTCGACCCCTAATTCTGCAGTCACGCCGCACGGTACAAAACCACACGTGCTCATTAGATAAAGCTGCAGCTGGGCCCTGCAGATCCTTCGCTGCTGTCGCAGGTGTTGCTTTTCCTCCCGTTAAGTTCCTGTGGAAACAAGGGCCTCTATGGGCAGAGAACAAGTCCGACAAGGCTTCTGGCCCGCGTACGGGAGCAGAACAGCGCTTACTCTGCACATGTAATGTCAACTTGCGCCCGGTAGAAAGTGGCTGATTGAAGGGGTCTCAAAATGTCCCCGAGGCAGTGTAAAGGGAGAGGCTCTCCCTGCCGCAGTAGCACAAACGTCAACTCTCCTGGGTGCTTTGAGGGCAGCATTTTCCAAAATGCTCACCGTCTTGTGGATGCCGGGAAACTTCAGCTACCAGCTGCTCAGCCCCTTTTGAGCATGGGGTTTAAGAGCTGTGCGGGTGCAGCTGGGATCTCGGGTGCCAGCTGAAGGGGACGGCCGAGTCCCCGAGCGTGTGGTCTGCCAGCTGTCCTGTAATGTGCAACACGAGAGGTGCAGGCGCTGCCCACGTGAATAGGCGGCACCTGTAGCATGGCAGAGGGTGCAGCATGCATGCGGGGAGCGTGGCTGAACTCGTCGGAGGGTGCAATGGTTTGGCTGGAGGCTGAGGACGGCCACTTGTTGCAGCCGTGCTGCGGGGTGGCCCACACAGGACGCTCCATGTCACCTCTGCCTGCCCAATTCCTGGGAGGTTGGATGCTGGGCTGGTCACCACTGAGCACCTTAGATGTGTGGTCCATTGGACTGGCACAACGAGCCGGGCACATACCGTGCTCACCACCTTTGACTGTAAGCTGCATATTCCTGCCCGAGGGAGGTGGTCCAGCGTGCCGCCTCCCTGGGGGCACCGCAGAGGTGTGAGCCCCCATCGACCTGTGGCTATCCTGCTGCCCCATCCCCTGCAAGACGAGCTCTGGTGGGCTGCAACCTTGCGGGAGAAGCACAGCCCTCCAGAGCCCAGGTCCGTCTCGCCCGGGCTCCTGCATTGCGGGGCAGTGGAGAGCAGAGGCTGGAGGGGAGCGAGTGGGCCTGACCTGGGTTTCCCCAGCTCCGCTCCCACTTGCAGCCTCCCGCACGGAGGGTCCAGGCAGGTGCGCTGCAGAGCCATGCCCCCACCCCTGCGCCGCAGTTCCCGACACCCCTTTCTGCAGGCCATGGATGCAGGTGTCGCGGTGGATGTAGTCTTTCTGGACTTCAGCAAGGCCTTTGACACTGTCTGTCACCCCATCCTAGTTAAAAAACTAGGCGACCCTGGCATAGATGCCTACACAGTCAGATGGATTGCAGATTGGCTGAGGGGTCGCACTCAGAGGGTGGTGGTGGATGGGTCATATTCAACCTGGGGGGAGGTGGGTAGCGGAGTCCCCCAGGGCTCGGTCCTGGGGCCTGCGCTGTTCAATTTCTTCATCAGCGATCTGGATGATGGGGTGGAAAGTAACCTGTTTAAATTCGCTGATGACA
>NW_017729012.1:10979468-10979981 GCF_001723915.1 Gavialis gangeticus | reverse complement strand
GCCCTGTGAGCGCACCGGGGCCGCACTCCCCGCACCCCTTGGGCTGCCCGGGCACATGGCACCGCCAGCCCCTCTGCCTCGTGCATGCGGCGTGAGGGCCATCACGGTGCAGAGCCAGCCTGGACCGGTGCAGGTGCAGCCCAGGCTCAGCTCTGGGCCCTGCCCACTCACCCCCTGCCTGGGTGCTGCAGCAGCCCCGGGGGTGCCTCAAGGCTGGGGGTGCCTGCCCCCAGGATGCCCCAGTGGCCCCACACCAGGCCGGGCCTGGCAGCCTCCCGCACAGAGGGTCCAGGCAGGTGCGCTGCAGAGCTGTGCCCCCACCCCTGCGCCGCAGCTCCCGACGCCCCTTTCTGTAGGCACGTGCCCGAGCTCTGCCGGTATCTGGCTGAGCTCTCAGCGCCCGCCGGGCCTGGGGGCCACGATGCCCCGCTTGAAGTCCGCGCCGGGCGAGAAAGAAGGGCCCGGTGCTCGTTCTCAGCGGCCGGCCGGCTCCTCTCGTGACACCTCTGTCGC
>NW_017729012.1:10974115-10974468 GCF_001723915.1 Gavialis gangeticus | reverse complement strand
TGCCCGAGCCCTGCCGGCATCTGGCCGAGCTCTCGGCGCCCGCCGGGCCTGGGGGCCACGATGCCCCGCTTGAAGTCCGCGCCGGGCGAGAAAGAAGGGCCCGGTGCTCGTTCTCAGCGGCCGGCCGGCTCCTCTCGTGACACCTCTGTCGCGGCTGGCGAGAGACGGGCGGTAACAAATCCCCGGGCGGTGCCTTCCCCGTCGTCGTTCCCACGTCCTGACCAGCCTCCCCCCTTCTGAGCCCGGGCTCCTCGCTGGCTCGCGGCGGGGCTGGGACGCCGGGAGCTACGCGGGGCCTGCTTGCGACGGCCCCGGGGCCCGAGGCCTGCCCAGGCCTCGACGGCGCCCGCCAG
>NW_017729012.1:10965126-10973456 GCF_001723915.1 Gavialis gangeticus | reverse complement strand
GTGCTGAGCCTCAGCCTGGAGACGGCGGGGATGGGGCCCGGGCCCGCACCGAGACCCGAGACCCGGCTGTGCTTGGAGCCCCCGGCCGGGGCAGGCGCAACCGCCACCGCTGAGGGTCCTCGCTGCGCCCCGGCGGAGGGGGGGCACGTGGGTGCACGCGTGCGCGCACACACACGCACACACACACACCGTAGCACTGGCTCAGCAGCGCCACTCCCCTTCTCCCCCCAAAAGACATGCAACAGGCCGAGGGGGCTTCAGGATGGCTGTGCCTGGGGGGGCAACTTCCGTCACTTTACCCTGGCCCCAACCATTGGCAGACCCCTCCCCCAAAATGGCAGCCCCTCCCTTGAAAACCATACCCCCAACGTCTCGGCACTGGCGGATGCCGGGACTCTGGGGTTGGCGGTTGTGGAGGGGATGACTCCGTCTGCTGAAGTCATTGCTGGCGAACCTCTTTGACAATTTATGGTGCTCAGGAGAGGTCCCAGGAGTCTGGAAGAGGCCCAATGTTGTGCCCATTTTCAAGCAGGGGAGGAGAGGGGACCCAGGGAACTATAGGCCAATGGGCCTGAACTCAATCCCAGGAAAAATCCTCCAAAAATGTCTCAAGGAGTCCATATATAAGCTAGTAGAAGGCAAAATCCTGAAGGACAGGCAGCACCGCTTTGCTGTGGGTCAGTCTGACTAACATCATCTCCTCCGACAGGTTACTCACCACCTGGGTACGGGACAGGAGGATGGAGTCATTTACTTGGACTTTAGGAAGGGCTTTGACTTGGTGTCCCATGGGGCTGTCAAGGTAAATCTAGGGGACTATGGGCTCAACAATTTGACCATGAGATGGGTTTTAAAGCAACACCACCAGCGGCTGCCTCTTCCCCTGAAGCAGTGGCTCAACATTTTTAGACTGAAGGGCCCCCTTGGAGAAGGCCAGCTCTCGGCTCTCACTCATCTTTCGCATGCAGATAAAGAACAAGATAGTTCTCTAGGTTGCGAAGAGCACAGAAAACCGCGGGGCAGAAGGGTCTGACACCCTGCGCTCCTTTTTAAGTGCCTGCAAATTGTGGCGGTGTTTGCACACAATGGTGGTAGTACACAGCACCCTTAAAAGGATCTGGAGGCACCCCAGGGCGCTGCAGCATCAGAGCTAGAACAGACCCCGCGTCTGCTGTGCCACTAGCCCCATTGACTAGATCCATGTTGCTTCACCCATGTTTGAGGCTTTGGCACAAACAGTGTGCGTTAAATATTGGCTTTCATATTTTGCTATATTAAACTTGGTATCTGCCTCTTGCTTCCAGCAATGCAGAGCTTGGCCAGAGGGCTAAGGAGAACATTACGTCGCCATGCCACTGCACCATGTCATGTTTTTAGCGCGTCTCAGGATAGCAGAAGTACCAACTGCACTAATAGCTCCAGGAATGCAAGAAGGAAAGCCGGTCCCCTCCCCACAAAGGAACAGACACAGGACCGTTCCTCCAGGCACCATGCCCGTGGTTCTGCCTTTTCTGCAGCTGAGCACCACAGGCCCAGCCAGCCTCAATCACTCACAGCACAAAGACCGCAGAAGGGGCAGCAGGAACAGGTCTTTTTTTTTTTTTTTGGCTTTACTTTTTATTTCTCCTGTGGACAAAAAGGTTCTAGTTTATACCCGTAGCACGTGAGAAGCAGCGCATAGAATAAATCAGTGTGTGTTTCATGAAATACAAGTCCCAATTCTCTCCACTGCAAACATTTCTGCTCAGTTTCTACGGGAATGGCCAAGTCCTGTGGAGATCTCTTGTCGCAGCAGAAGCTTCAAGAAAAGATTTTAAGGGGAAAAAAAAAAAAATCACAAGCGCCACTATAAAATGTTACCTTTGGGCTGTAACAAATTGGGCATGTGATTGAACAGCTTCAACGCCCCCGCTTAATAAACGACACAGGAGAGAGGGAAGCTTCCCGTTGGAAGGCTTTCCACCACTTCCCCACTTATCGCTTCGGTGTCTGACCACCACAAAACTTCAGTGGGAAGAGTCACTAGAAACCATCACAAGCGCCATATTCTGCCGAGCTGGCGCAGGGCGGCGTGGTGCCGAGATCACAGCATGGAGCAGGCCAGAACTTGCCGAGGAGAAAGCGCGCAAGACCCCTGGTCCTTATGCTAGCCCAGGGGTAGAGTCCCTTTGTCCAGGCATCCACAGGCAGGCAGGGAGACACAGAAGCCAGATGCTTGCGCTCCAGGTTGCAAAGCCCTTGGCCTTGCTGAGGGGAGGCAGCAGGAAGCCGCAGCGCTCGGTCTGGAATGGGGGTGCATGCTCCAACGCCAGGCCCCCACGTCTTTGCTGCCCCCAGGGAAAAACCCTAGATGGCTACAAGGATGGCCTACACGCCCACAGCTCCCACCCCACTGGAGGCACTTCCACAGCCTTCGGCACTGCACGGAGCAAGGACTGACAACAAGCAGCTTGTCTCTGCATCAGCAGGACCGAGAGAGGGGAAACGCCCGGCCGCAGGAACCCTGCGAAGTGTTGCTGAGGGTCGGACGTGCAGCTCCTGCCACGCAGAGGCACAGGCACCGCTCTACGGCAGACCCGGGGGAGGAGGTACTCCCGGGCTCCGGCTGCGGGGCCAGCGCAGCACTCCCTTCGTTCTCCTGCCGAGCGCAGCACATTCAGGCACCCCCTCATCCTCGGGAAGTGAGGCCGGAAGGGACCTCGCGAGGTCAACTCATCCAGCCCCCTGCGCAGCGCAGGATGGCCTGATTAAACCATCAGAGCCTTGCTGGGCTCCCGTTGGGGTCAGTCTATCTGACAAGCTGCATTTCTAAAGCAAAAGTGGAATGAATCAAAGTATTTTAAAAAGCGTCAGGCCCTCGAGTCAGGAGAGTTTGCTAGAACAGAAAGCTGTTCGCCACAGGCCAATGCAGAAATGAAGGGGGGTGTGTGCGTGTGTGTGGGGGGTTGTTTGTTTGTTTTTTTACAGAAAAATAAGAACGTGACTCCTGGAATAGAGGGGGGGTCACATTGTAGTGGCTTGTAAGAGCAAAACGGTGTTTTTCGAGCAGGTTAATGCAACGTCCTGCCTAGATGTATGCGACTTGGGAATATTTTTGCTTCCCAGTCCTGATGCCCACATCGGCAGTGCTGGGGGCAGTTACCAGGGCAGAACAAGATTCACGGAGTGTCTTCCATGGCTTACTGTAACATCAGCATAACTGCCAGCACCTTAATCGCTTTCTGCCACGAGCCACAACACGGGGCTGCGGCGATTCTTTTGGGAGGAGAGCAGAAGGAACGTTAGTTTTAAATAACAGTCTGGGTTCATAGGTGTAGCAGGCTAATGCAGAGAGGAGATACCAATATTTTATTTAGTAAAAAGGCTTGTATCCAGGTCGCAGACACCTCACAGTAATTAACTTAGCAGGGCATGTTAAAGTCATAGCACAGCCCTAGATCAATCTGGGGGAGGGAAAGACAATAGGGAGAAGAGAAGGAAGCAGCTTCAGACTCAAACCTTGGCTTCCAAGATAATGTATTCAGAAAAATATTGCATGAAAAGCCTCAGGATTTTTGTTCTTTCATAGATGTATATTTACCAGTTTTCACAAAGACTTCAGGAATACGATTATAAACAATAAATTAGGACTTCATGTTGCTATCATTTGGCATAACACAATCAGGCAATTTTTCCTTTTTAAATATAAGGCAACACAAGCCAACACATAATTTAATCCGTCTTTAGTCAAATTGCTTAACTTTGCTAAAGAGTTATCACTAAAGAACGGTTATAGTACACTTAAAAGAATTTAAATAATGACAGGGTATAAGTGTACTGCCTTACGCAAGGAGTCAGAAAACGTACTCTGCTAAGCTTTGAAACCTAAATATTTGTTACAGCCCAGAACTACACGTCTAAATTAAAAAAATACAAAGAAACGTTTTCTAATTTTCCCATTTACGAAAAACTTTAAGAATCTCTAGCCAACTAGGACGTCACTTCAAAACTTGTAGGTTTGTTGTTTGTTTTTTAAATTTTGTATGATGTCTTAAGATTTTAAACCATGCTCATTAAGGACAGTTCAAGGAGCAAATACTTAAGGCTTTGTTTTTCAAAGGGCTGTGAGGGGAGGCCAGTGAATGGCAGAGGCCAGTGGGTTCACTCATACACAATGCTACTCAAACCCACACTACCAGGCGACATTCATACAGAAATATTACACTTAAAAGTTACAGTGTAGAGCAATATTTTTAGCCAGTGTACATATAAAGAATCGATGCATTTACTTTTCTTTTTTAAATTCCAAACTTGATTGTGATCATTACATTCAAGTATTAGTCTCGTTGCAGATGAGAAGCTTCCTACGCACAACAAACCGAACTAGTAAAAAAACAGAAGGGAGTTTTCGATGCACTGAAGAGACCGAGACACCGAGGTTACCCAAGGGTTAGTGTTCTTTGTACTGGTCACCAACTCAGCTACGCTGTCAGTGGTGGGGGAGAGAAGAGAAGAGAAGTAGTTAGGCACCGAGACTCTGGGGAAAAGCTACTTTCTAAATAGCTTTGTAGCATTTCCCAGAGAAAACCTCTCCTGTGGCGCGTTAACGTATGCCCCACCACATCTCGAGACTGGAGCGTCACTTGGCAGCCGATACCTCCCCTGGCACAGGTCCTGCCGCTGGAATGTGAGACTGCCACGCCGCCCTGTGCCCCTTCCATTGCACTGGAGACGGACCTCCTTTGATGCCTCCCCACCCTGAAATTAATCCTATCTACTCGGGGAGAACCCGAACCCTTTTTGGGGTGGTCAGCGGGTCTGGATCCCTGGGATAAAACCTCACTACAGCACTTTGCATCAGGACATCCAGACTCCTAGCAGCGAGGGGTTCAGACATAGTTAGCTTTCCAAACAGCGAGGGGGAAGGGAAATCAGATGGAGGCGGCGGCAGCCACCAACGCAGCTGGGCAGCCTACATCCTAAAACTGCCACCCCCCTCATACCCTGTCCTCAACGAAGTGTTCAGAAAAAAAATTGGTAAGGGACTTCGACTTTGGACAAAGTCTAAACGATAAATGCAGAACTCTGCAAGCGCCAGCAAAAAGAGCTTCAGCCTATATGTTAATGCCTAAATAGATAACCCTAGCTGGATCCTTTCAGAAGCAGGCTTCCTTTTCAATTAAACAGGCCTCTAGACAGTGCAAATGGTCAATGTTTAATGCATGTAATGAAATGGACTTCAGGGTTGAAAACAAGCCCTGCTTCCTGACAAATTCTCTTGCTCTTAATCATCAGAGGAAATTGAAATGGAAATGTAAGCAGCTATTGGTACCTGGCTCTTTAAAGAGCCGGCTAAAAAATGCAGCTGTGAACCCTGCCGCAACAACGCGAGGCCAGCAAATAGTTACCAAGCAGAAGGCAAAGGCTGTGCAGAGGGGATTCTGTGGTGAAGAAACGGCTGTGGCATGCGATAGCGTGAGCCAGCTCTTTGAAACAAAAGGCATGTGAAGTACCGGACGCAAAAGGAGACAGGCAACGCGGAGGCAAAGCTTTTAAATATACAGTATTGTTTTGTTTCAATGGTTACTATAATGATCACACAAGTTTGCAAGTTAAAAATGCCTTGCTTATTAATTAAAATTAAGACTAAACCTATAATTTTGTCTGTGAAAGTGACTGCAGCCTATCTATACCCTGGGTGCTGAATATGAAGATTTCGACTATCAGTTGGTTCAGGCGCTCGGTTCATGGGAGGCCGATGGACTTTTCCCAGCACGGCCATGCTCTGATCTCTGAAGCAAGACTGCTGGAAGTCCCCGCTTAGGTAATCCATGGTCTGCATCACGTTACTCTGGCTGGATGAGCCAGCTCCAGCTCGATAGTGAGTTCCTGCTGCACAATCTAGCGGCGCGCCTGCTGGCTGTCCTCCGTGAAAAGGCATGGCAAGGTCTTGCGACCCAGAGCTGTCACTGTTCGGTGTGGGCAGAATGTTATTCCATATGGGCTGGAAATAGTGCCCATTCGTATATGGCAAGGGGCCCTGCAACCCGTTCACAGGCGGGGAAGGTGTAGGCTTCTCGAGGGGAGGCTTTAAGTTGAAAGACTGGCCCATGCACAGTTCTTGAGGGTAGCTGGATGTCTTACCAGGGAATCCTGGCCCTGCAAGCTCTCTCTGAGGGTGCTTCCCGGCAAGTCCAGCAGGCCCAGCCGCGTCACCGCACATTTGCTGCAGATGGGCGAGCTGGTGCTGGTTCCAGGCGGCCGCTTTGATTTCGCTCTGGTACGCAGCCGGCACTCTGTTAACGTTCACCATGGGCACATTAACGGAGGCGGAGGGCAGAGCAGCAGCGTGGTCGACAGGGTTAACTACACAGGAAGGCATGGGCGTGGGGACGTTGTGAGTTGATACCCTGGTACTTGCATTGATAAGCAGGTTACGACTTATGGGGCTGGGGTTTGCAATCTGTCCCTCACAGACTGAGGTAGTGCTAATGCCAGCTCTCGCCTGGCAGAACTGGTTGATCTGGTGCACGATGCTGCTCAGGTCTGGCGGCTGGCTCTGCTGCAGAGTGGCAGCCATGGAGAGGGGGATGGTTGAGGTAGACACGGTCACATTCGGCGGCGCGTCTGCATCCGGCATCTTTCTGCTTCCATGTAAACCTGGCTGCAGCAGCGGGTTCGCGGGGTGCTGCAGCGCCTGGTGTGCCAGGCTCGGGGGGTGCTGCAAGCCCTGGGCCGGCGGCATGCTCTGAGGGTGTGGCAAAGCCTGCGGCTGCGGGATGCCCTGAGGGTGCTGCGGGATGCTCTGGGGGTGCGGCAGAGTCTGTGCATGCTGAAGAGCCTGCTGGCGTGCGAGCGCCTGGGGGTGGCTTAAAGTGCTAGGTGCAACATACGGTGTGGAAGGGGGGTTCATCATGGCGTCCGGCAACAGGCGCGTGCGGGTCCCGTCAAAGTCCTTGAGGATGCCCTTTGCGGGAGATTTCACGATCGCCAGCAGGCCGGTTTTGGTGGTGGCCTGAGGCGGGTAAGGACTGTACCTCTGGCCTGAAGTATCGAGTCCGTTCACAGTACGGCGTATGTGTTTCCTCTGGGGAACCTTGACGCTGTTGGGAAATATTTTTATAGTCAGTGGGTTGTTGGCGACCTTCTTAGCATAAGCATCCAATTCTGCTGGGGTAGGATACTGTGCAGATCTCATTTTCTGTGTAGTGTCCCCTGCGGAGAGAGAGACAACCCTGTCAGTGCTGACCCTTGCTAGAGAGCCCCACTGCACCGTGAAAAGCCCCCCCCCCACGAACCAAGCGGCCAGAGCAGCATCTGCCCTGAAATCACGGCCGAAGAACAGGAACTTCCTTCCCTTAGCTGCTGGGCTAGCGACGCAGCCCTGCTGCGCAACCTTGGGCAAGACCTGCCTAGGGCAGCAGGGCCGTGCCTAACGGCTCCTTGTTCAAAACTGGTTTGTGCCAAGCCCTGAAGGGCAGCGAACAAAATGAACGCGGAGTGATAAGTGCCTGGGCCAGTCCCCACCTTGGAGGACTTCCTAGGCCAGGTAAGGGGGTGGGAGAAGGGAAGCCCAGAACAGGTGTGCCGCAGCTGAACTTAAATCTGCCTCTTCCCGCGCTGCCACGGCCGCCCTCAGAAGCCTGAGCTTTGTGTTCAGGAAAGAGAGAGCAGATTTTGAAGAGAGGCACAACCCTCACGCAGGCCCCCAGGAGCCATTTCGGCAGATGCTTCCCGGCCTCTAACTTCAGCTTCGTTCTAACCCAGCAGCATTTGAACACAGCTCTTAAAGGGTCCCTCCTCCTTCCCGGCAGGAAGCATCGACTGCCTGAGCCCAGCCAGGTGAGAGCTTATCATCTCCACCCTGCTCAGGTGTGCTGCTCTGCACCTTCCCACCATGCACCCTCATCAGCTGCGATGCTCAGTCGGGGCGGTGGCCAAACGAAGGACACAAGGAGGCTGGTGATCACCTTCCCAGATCAGAGGCCCATTCCTTCACCAAGTACACACAAAGCATGCCCAGAGCCACCCTGTCATCACCTGGAAGACATGCACCTCGCTGCTCGAGCTCAGGCAGGGGCCTATTACAACATGTCAGGAGCAGCCTTTGGATAAAAGCAAGGGGAGCATGTGCATCTCACTAGGCAGCTGAACTCAACCCACTTCCCCTCCACAGCTACGTGCTGGCTACCTCCCACGAGCTACAGCTGTAACAGGGATTTTATAAGCTTCTAGTACACGCTTCCAGCTTCAGACTCCTCCTTTGCTTGATTTTCCCTCCTGCACTTTCTTCGCCAGAAGAGGCATCTCCCCTCCAGCTAACACAGCACAGTGCTTGGCCCCCCCCCCCC
>NW_017729012.1:10947964-10965072 GCF_001723915.1 Gavialis gangeticus | reverse complement strand
ACAGCCCAGTGCTTGGCCCCCCCCCCCCCGACTCCTATGGCTTCCCTGCTGCGCTCACAAGGCAGGGTGCTGCGGCTGACGTCCCTGGAAGTGGCACACTTGGCCCTCGCTGGCCTTCATCCTAGGCCTCCAAGAAACCCTTGGCTTAAAAGAAGATATCTACCAAGAGCAGGTAAAGCCTCAGCAGCATGGTCCAGCTCCCACTCGAGAACCTGTGGCCTAGCTGCCACGACCGCAGAGAAGTCACAGCTCCCACGAGTAAGCTACAGGAAGTCAAAGGCAATGCGAGGGAAAGGGGGAAGGACACCAAAAAGAACCGCAGTAAGAGCGTGCAGAGGGTGGCTTTATAAGCAAAAGCATCCTCTCTCTCTAGCACGGCACGTATGCAGCCAGTGCCAGAGTTAAGGGGCCTCTCACCATGCTGTCCAAGCGTTGCATCTGATGCCTTCCCTACCGAGTAGAGGAACTGGTCGTTTGCTGAGGTATTAACCCAAACACCCTTTATTCTCAATTCCTGCTCCCACCCTGCCAGCCAGGCTCTCTTCCTCCTGGACTGAGCCGGGGGCTGCTAATCGTCAGGAAGCCCGAATTCGGCTCAGGGATGCCGCCATGCCTGGCCACCTGTCATCCCTTTTCTGCAGCAAGCTCCCACAACCCCTTATGCTCTCTGCCTGCTCCCCCAAGAACGCCCCTTGCGTTTCCAGGGGCGCTGTGCTGATGAACAGCAGCTACTGGCCACACTGAAGGGAGCTCAGACCTCGGTGGATCAAGGTCCACGTCCAACAGCTCCCATTTAACACTCCTTCTCTTTATTTGCTCACGTCTGGGTGTTCTAACATCAAACCAGACAGCAAATGTCGCCAGTGACTAAGTATGCCAGGTACTTCATCACCTAGATAAGACCACCTTCCCAACAGCCAGGGTCCTGGGGTTGCATTTTGATACAAAGCATTGCAATTCCCATCAGGAAGCAGTTCAAATATTCACAAAGATGCATGTCAAAACATGACTGAACGGGGCAAATCTATCAGCTATGGACATCCATAATGGTGAACTTGAAAGGGTTCCTTACTTCAAATCCAAGGTTGCCCTTAAGGGTTAAAACAAGCCCTCCATTCAAGTGAAAATGTGCACCAAAAAGGAACTCCAGGTCCAATCTTAAATTGATTAATAAAGCACCTTTCAGACCCCTCTATGAAATTTGCCCCTCTCCCTTTCTATAAAAATGCCTCCCACCTTTTCTTGGCGATTCTTGTCTCCAAATGAGACGCCCCTTTTGCCCTGAAACAGCTCAATCGCTCGTTCCATTTACACGGGCTCCATCAGGAGAACACCCCCCCTCCCAAGGCTCTCGCACCTTAGTGCAAGGCAGCCTTACGTTTCACCAGTGCTTCCACCAGACTCAGTCATTTCATCAGTCTGGACAGCAACACAGAAAACCTGGTATCAAACGTAAAGGTGATGCCACAGGAATTTGCAGGTGACCAGAGATCCTGAAGAGTCAGTGCAAGGGTCCCAAGACGGCAATGCAACAGCCAGGAGGATTAAGTAGGGCAGAAAAACGATGCCTTAGTTCAGTGGACTGTGGCAAGAAGAAAACATCAAGGATGGATATACACAAGATGTGCATTTGCGTCTGACATCCCCATCGCTTGCGACCAGTGCTGGAACTTGATGCCAGGCCATACAACGATTAGATGTACATTTTCCCATAGCAGATACCCTCTCGTTAGCAGCGGCATGTTTCTCTGCTTCGTTGCAGCACTGATGTTACATCTTTTCTTAAGTGCATTTCGCAGTACGGCTTTAAAAACCACAGCTTTGTAAGCTACTTATGGTTAAATTTTCATTAAAAGTCATTAAAGTATAACAGGCCTTAAGGATCATTACAATAATCAAAGCATTTTGGTTCAGACAAACAAGGAAGAGCTACACCAATCCCTAGGTAAAGCTCTCGGCTGCAGCAATCTCTCTGCAGGTTTAATGAAAGACTTCTCCAGCCTTGGGCAGGAGTTAATTTTTGCCCATGGGTTTGTCTTGTAGCCCAGCAACTCACAGACCACACTTGGTCTTTACTGTGGCTTCACCACTACTGTATCGAACCCTAAGGTCCTCATACGCCTGGCTTGCACCCAGGGTAGATAAGAAAACTGCTCAAATATTTCGAGTCTTCAGCAGAATCATCAAGTGGCGGAGGCAAGGGAGGGAGCAATGCAGATAAAGACCGATGGTCGCACTCATACGCAGCTAAGGACATGGCAGGCTCTCTCTCCTTACCCTTGAAATGGCAGGGGGTGAACAATCAGGCCTTTTCCTCAAAGTCTGTGAAAAACATCTTTATCGAAGTAAAAATATTAACAAGTCGCTTCCAGAAACCTGTTCTTCCAAAGAGCATCCTTGGAAAAAATCCCTCTGCTTGAGGCTGCACGGGGAAGAAGGAAACCAATGCATGTGGAGCTTTAAGTAGAACACGGATCCAGAAAGCTACTGCTGGCTTTGGAGGGAGGGGGGTGTTATTTTAATACAGGTTATCAGGTACAGCAATGTGGCTTCTATAAAAAGCACAGCGCTATTTCAAACTCTCCGCCGCAGCCACCCCCAAAATAAAGGAATCACAAGTAGGTGTTCATTAGAAACACTCATTAACCCAGCTTTCCTTTGGCCAGGGGCTAAAGTGCTTATGCATACACTATATGTCGAGAAAGGCACCCAATTAATCTTACACATATCTGCAGGAGGAGGGGGCGAGGTCTGTAGGAGCAGTTTGATTTTCAATGTAAATCAGAGTGAGCCGGACCTGCTAAGAATTTCCACCAGCAAGTGCCTTGCCAGTTGTCCCAAATTTGTTCAACACCCAGCCCCTAAGCTCCTCACTCAAAGAGATACGGCACGCTTCCCATCCAGGGTTTAGCAGGGCCTGGAACCAGCCAGCAGCACCAGGCTCAGAGCTGCTGCTAGGTTAAGCAAGCTACCCTGCCCAATACAGAACCAATGCAGTACAGAAGCCACGCACCCCATCTCGACACAACCAAGATAGAGGATTCGACTGATCAACAAGCTTTCCCTTGCTCTAACACGACCACCAGGTAAGGAAAGCTCTCCAGGCTTCTTTTGTACGAAGCTGCCATACAGGTGCTGCCCTCTGAGCAATTAGCTGTACACACATTTTGGCCGGCACTACCAGGACTAGGAAGTCACTGAAGTGAGGAAAGGGAGAGCGCCAGTCGCTTTTAGCTACTTTCGTGCCACACGTGGATGCCCCTTTCCGGACACTTTCTCTTGTTGCTATTGCCACGGCAGTCACAGCGCACGCTGGAGGCACGTTCGGACAAATGCCACTTAAGTACTGAAATGCAAAACACGCACTCGTGCTCCAGAAACGTGCTTTCTTCTGGCAGCTGCCGAACCTGGAGACTATTTCTTTCCCTCCCAACATTTCATGCTAGATTTGAGGAGCACATCACGAACCCTAACAGGTCAACAGCTGGACTATAATTGGAGCGTACATTGCTTGATTTTGAAAGGCGATAACGAGTCCAACCATGGTTAACTGAAGGCACAGGGTTTTCCTTACATTTAAGTTTAAGATACTTTGGACAAGATAAAGTTAGCTTCTGCATGGAGATCAAGCCTGTGCTGCACTTTGGGCTTCCTGAACAACTTCCTATTTGCTATCCCCAGTGTAGAATCAGATGCACGACCTGAGCAGTCTCCGGAGGCTGGCAAACAGAGCAGATGGGGTAGCTTGAAACATCTCTTTAATAACCGAACGCCTATTCCCAAATCCAAGGTTTACCTGAAATACCACAGGAACGAATGAGGCAACTGGAAGTGCAGGTGTCTATCACCGCACCTCCCATACATCAAAGTATTTTCAGAAACTTAGAGGAGACAGAAGGAAGCAACAGCAAGACTGATCACTAGAAACTGTGGCTGTATACATTAGGAACACGTGTTATAAGTGATGCACCTTATAGCAACAGAGCGAACCTCACCAGATCTCCATTAAGTGCAGCCTAATTTCCACTGGCGTCTGCTCTTCTATTTAATTTAGTGAAAATGAATCGGAACATGCATTCAGAGTCGGGTCAACACACGCTTTTGCTGCAAAACGCTTTTAGCAGAGAGACAGGAATGTAAATGGAAGACTGTTTTGCATGCTGCCTTGCTACGGTTAAAATTAACCTCTCTGAAGTAAGGCGTGGGGAGGCAGGGGGAGGGAGCTTGCTGCTAATGCTCGAACTTTAGTAGCGCTCCTTCCCACAGCCATCATCGATGGGTGCCTGGAAGGCATGACAAAACATAAAGACTCTAATATTAAACAGTTTTTCCACTGCCCCCTAAATGTGCAGCTGTACCAGTGCCAGATTTAACAATGAACCAAATCCTGCAGGCAAAACGTCACTCACATTTCTGAAGTCCAGTGTTCATCTGCATGTAAGAAAGAAGCTGAAAGGAGAGGTCGCCTGGTCCTGGCAGACAGGCCAGCATGGCAGACAGGCACTAACACAACATGGGGCATTCACTCCTCCGCACACTGCAACAACAGAGAGACAAGGCAAGGTTATAAGGCAAGGATGTCGCGACGACAGTCAAACAGCCTCTGGTAGGTTAAGGAGGGACCCACGCTTCACGGATGCAATGTAATTAGTAACGTGTTGATGAAAAAATCTCTGTATTTTCATCTCAAGCAATAGTTTGCTTTCAAACTGTTGCCATGGCTAAACTGACATTTTAAAATGGCACAGCTGTGCGCCAACTGAGAAATGAAAAACTGGAAAATTAATACCTGCCTCTGCCGACACTTGACAGTGTTCAGCCCCGCTGGAAGGTCTCAAGCGTCTAACCTACAAAGTACTAATTTTGGCACCTCTACTTACAGGGCTTTTCTAAAGCCAAAAACAATCTGGGTTTACTAGGAGGGGCCTCCTATTTGGTTCTTCAGGACAGAAGAAGTCAACATACCGCTCAAAAATACGATGCAAAATAATTAGGCCTTGAGTAACAGGGAAAGCAGCACAACTGCAGCCTAATAAGCCCAGGCAATAATGTTATTTGACCTTTTGAGCAAATTAATTCTCTGTAGTTATGGAACAGGTGAAGAAGCTGTAACCAGTTATGTGGCACGCAGCACACGACACACAGGAGCCACACGCATGTGCTGGGCTTGGTTTCGTGGATAAAAAGCTCCCCTGCGCTGCAGGCAGCAGCTCCGTCTCAGTCTTGGTTGCAAGCAGAGGAAGCCAACTGCTAAGTGAGGAAGGGCGGCTGATTTACCCCTCAGAGGTTTCCAAGATCTGCCTACCAAGGTTACGGCTCCTAAAAGACAGTTATTTGCTCAAAACCAAATTACGAAAGAGCTTTTGCGACACACTTCACCTCTCCCGGGGACACTAAGGCGGCAGTTCTGCAAGCACCTTCTGCAGCCATGCGAGCCGCCTCTACCTGGAGCACCCTTCCAAACACTGTGCTGGCTGTAAAGGGCTGGCTAGCACCAGACAGGCCTCCTTGGGTTTCACCCGGGGGAAGCACAACAGTGGAAAATGCAAAGTGATAGCCAGCCTGACCTAGTGCTGGACGCAGACTGACCGTGAAGGAAACACCGAGGGAGACTAATGATGAATGATCGACTGCCACCCAGACCCCACACCCAGCACCTGCTGGCTGATTTCAAATGACTTTGAACTGATCCCCAATTTCACACACAAGGCAAAAAAAAAAAAAAAAAGCGGCCTTACAAACCCTGCACCTCATCCTGAGGTTGCACCATTAGAGAAACGGATGCAACTCTCATCTGTGGGGACATCTAACTCCGACCGCTCGAGCCAGCTTCCGTGAAGGGCAAGCAGCAGACCTCGAGGGGCAGAAGCTTCGCTCGCATCGAGCCATTTTTTCCAACGAATTCCCTTCAAGCAAGTCGGACCACCCGTGACAAATCTCCACCTCTAAAGTGGGGCAGGTTGGGACCAAACCTCCCAGCTGGACTACAGGAAGGTTAGGAACTGCTATGGTCTCACACAACCAGCTGTTAGAAGTAAACCACATCTTCTCTGACCATGGAGGACAATAGGGACAGGAAAAGTCTGGCGTTCCCTCCTCCCTTCCAGGGACCCTGGGCTACTCACCACCAGATACCAGACTGTTTGCCTGAAGCACTTGGGATCCATGCCTGGGAGGCAAGTTTCTAATCTGAAATTCTCCGACTTAAACAGTAACTGCACCCCAATGAGAGAGATGGCCACCAGCGATGGGAGAAGTTTTGCACTTACTCTATTACAGCAGTGATGATACAGCAAAATGATGTGCGCATCCTCACAGCCCAGGCTGTTTTGCCTCAAAGTGCTAGTCTTAACACACGAAGCAACAGATTCCTCTGTCCCCACAGCCACACGTTCACAGTCCTATGGCACAACCCAGAAGGATGGCTAGTAGCACTAAACCGTGTCCTGCCGGTTAGTATCCTGAGAACAAGTACAAATGCACCATGCTCGCCGCCCTGTCTCACGGCTCATTTTGCAACACAAAACAGCACAGTGTCCGACAAAGTCATCCTATGAAAGCTCAGGTCTCTGAATGAGTTAGTCTATAAGGTGCCACCTTGCACTGCCTGCTACACACAACAGGCTTAGAGGCAATGGCTGTGTTTAACAGACAAAACAGCAGCAAAAACAGAGGGCCCCGATCCTGCACTAACAGACACGGTGACCTGCAAGCAAGCGTGTGGAGGGAAGAGAGGGACAGCTGGATTTCCAGGAAGGAAAGACACCTATAAGGAAACCCAGCAAAGGCTTGGCCTGTCCAAGCAGGACAGTATGCTCTGTGCCTAGGCCCTTTCATTCACTGCCGGGGAAGATCACTATTAAACCTCAAAACAAGGAAAACAGCTTTGCAAAAAAAAAAAAAATTAAAAAAGCAGGTCATGTAAGTGGGGAACACTGTTAAAGCTAACATCTAGCTAATGCCTTTCACGCTCTTCTGCATCCTGACACAGAAGATAATCCAAAACTCGGCCTCTGCTTCACGGCTGGTTACTGCTGACAGCAAGAACTACCACGTTCATCTGGTGTCCCCCAGCCCGCAGACAACAGCTGCCCTCCTCTCTAGGGCAAGAGGCACGGCCGCCAAACCCGAAGGCTCGTGGACAGGGCAAACCGCAGGCTCTGGCCTGAAACGCCAGTGGGTCTCCGCGAAAGCCGGGCGGCTGCACAGTACAGACGGGTCTTCAAGCCACCAGCACATTACCAGCGTGGCCCTTCAGCAGACAAAGGATGGCATGCTGCTATCAAGCCTTTCTAGGTGTCCCATTTCTTCCCCTTGCCAAGGCTGGCAGGACTGATATGAAGAGCCAAATCGTTTAAATGATAAGCATGTGATCCCCATTTCCCTTCTGTAGCCAACTTATCCATTTCATAGAAGTCCAGCACCACGAAAACCATAAGCAGAGGACAGCTGTTTTATTGCACCGTATTTTTTGCGCGTTCCTGCCTACATACGGAAGTGCTGCGGCTGCAACGTTTAAAGAACAACTGAAAGGGAGACAGGGCTCGGTGCACCCAAAAAGAAGAAGGCATGGATAGTCTCAGAAAATACCTAGTGAAATTTGCCGCTTTGGGAATCCCAGTTAAGAGAACTGGACACACTTTTCAAGGCCTGGAAGAGGGAAGTTGGAAAACTAGAGACTGGCCCAAGAAGCCAGAGCTCCAGACACCCCACAGAGATCACTTGGAAAGAATCGGGCTGGCTAAATTACATCAGATCTCCAATCTGGCAGGTCTGAGAGCCAATTACTCCCAATTTAGAAGAAGTTAACGCTGCACGTGTGCTCCGACACAAAAGCGGTTTCTCGAACAATTCTGCTTTGAAACTTGGCCATTTCTTTTCAGAGAAAGGTGGCAGAGGGACAAAGCTGCCTTGTCAAAGACCCACCATTGCCAACACGCACGATAGAAAAAGAGTATCCGGACTGACAACCTCCTGTCTCACAACAATCGCTCAATTTGTACAACACGCTCACTTACACGTGTGCATGCAGCCAACCGACCAACACCCACGCCCCGCAAAACCAACCGCCAGAAACCCGGTACGCCTTCCTTGTGCAAATATCTTCATAGCACAAATGCTTCCAGCCTCCCAGGTCCCGCGCCAACGATCCTCAGTGCCGAGCTACAGCAAAGCAGGGCTCGCCATCATCTTGGATCCTGAACACCGGCTGCGGGATCCCACCCCACTACGCATCACGGCAGACACTGGGCCCTTTGAACAGAAAAGCATTCCCTGGCAATCCTGTGAGAAATGTAAATACCCCAAACTCTCCCGGCAGAGCACAGTTCAGACAATTATGCAGAACACCAGGAGAACAACTTCACGTCAGCTCTGTGTTGAATCGCTACCGGATAGCAATCGCCCGCATTCATGAAAACGCAGGCTTGAGGGTTAAGACCTCGAAACCTGAACCCACCATTTTTCTCACTGCTTCTAATAAACTGAATTCCCAAAGCCCTTTAAAAGGGGTTAAAATGAGTGCTGACTCGCCACATTTAGGGCTTAAAAGAATTACATGAAGACTAGAAAGTTGCTTGACCTCCATATTCGAGATGTATTCATGAGTGCAACGAAGACGCAGTACTCCCCGAGAACTTTCCAGGCATCCTCTGGGCAGTTTCCCATCCCAAATTATGCCCAAGCGAGGATGAAAGACCAAGCGAGAAACCCAGCTCATTTTAATCAAAAGGAGACAAAACCATTGCAAGTTGCCACCGCCCCAGGCGTTCCTTCCTTAGATACTGCTGCACCTGAGTAAGCAATAAGAAATGCTCGGATTCAGCAGAAAAACATCCACACTCTCTCCTCTTCCCTCATTCTTCTCATACTTTCACAAGGCAAAACCCAGGTCTGGCTCTCAGTGACAACACACACAGATGGGAGCGCCTGCCAAAGCATGTTAACCGAGGCAGAAGATTTTAGTTGCACTAATAACGATCAGATCCCTCTAAGCATCTGATTTTTCACCCTGCTCCAGAATGATGTCCACCCAGGAAATGGTACTTTACCTTTTTTCAGCTTAAATAGCTTGTGACCCCAGAAAATTCATGCAACTGACTGCCCTGCCCATTACTCCCCTAACAAGCGAGAGCGGACCCACACGTAGCACAAACACAAGGCGCAGCTCTTGCAGGAAGATATGCGGAGGGCTTGCTTAGCTGCTTAGTCACTAAATATCCCTGTAGTCTGAGCACTGTGACTTATGGGCAAACGTCTTGCTAAAGTGCCACGGAGAACATCAGTGCCTTTCACACATGCAGCAATAAACCGCATAATGGCACATTACAATATGAACAGGTGATTAAGAGCAGCCAAAGGCAGCATTAAATTCAGAGTGGTCAGATGACTGCCCCGGGAAAGCGGCCATTCCCTGCTGGCCAAAGCACACACATTTACTTCGTTAAGAATTCCTCGTCAGCTCCAACCCCCATAGGGTTGTTTTTAGGTTTCAAAAAACCTTCCACAGACTGCAAAAAAGCTGCCCCTTGCTCACTCCCTGTAGGGACAGAGAGGCTGAAGCCCCTGGATGACAAAAGCAATTTTCAAGGAACGGTTTTTGGTTACAAAGGACAGCCTTTTTTTTTTTTTAAAGTGGAAGCATTTCATTTGAATTCTTGTTGTTCAGGCTCTACTGCAGCCTGACTTGCAAATCATCCTGTTCACACCAGCCTGGTAAACCGAGCGCCAAGTCTGGTTTCCTGACAGTGCAACAGGATGCGTACGGAGGTGCTGACCATGGCTCCACTGTTAAGACTCAATTCCATTTTGCACTTAAAAATCTTGCTTCAAATTCTGTGCATTTTACATGGCCTCCCCAAATGTACTGCGCTAAACCTTCCAGAACGGGACATATTTTCTGAGATTTTGCAGGTTAATCCATTGGGAGTTAGAAACTCATTGAAAATCAGGCCCTTTAAGACATTCAGGTCAGTCCTCTCTTGGTCCCAGACGCTTCTCACAATAAATGTATGCAGGCAACTCAAACCGTCCATGCAGTTAAAATTACTCAAAATCTGGTGCCTAGACTGCATTTAAAGAAATGAGGTTGTAATTAGGCTAGGGTTTAATAGTTGCACCTCACTGTTGTTATACACACAGGTCAGAGCAAATCAAGGTCCGCTGCTGAGACAAAGGTGACTCCACCAACCCATCCCTCCTCCTGGGCTGGTTTGCATGCCCCAGTCCTGCTTGTCCTGCAGCGTGGGGGGAGAAAGCCGGGCCATTCGGAAGGTCTCACTCCACGTGACGAAGCCCAGCAGTTACCGCTGCCTGCACTGTCCCTCTACCTTGTAGGGAACAGCTGGGGGAAACCAGGGAACGATGCAGAGTGACCAGGAAGTTCTCAGGACGCGGAAGTTGCCTCATTGTACAAGCACACCACACTCTCACAACATTTGCTAAGCTTCCCTATGTACCACAAGGCCTTGCACCACAGAGCAAAGGGATGGAGGAGATGCTCCCCACCAGCTGCCACAGGCCGGTGGCTCATAGGAAATGGATCTCACTTGGAAAAGCAGTAAGCATGGAAATCTAGCTCTGGGCGCGTGGAACAAAACCGGCATGCTCGAAGCTCCAAGATGAACTCCAGATCTTCACAATTTATCCCACAAAGCTAAGGACCCGGGGGGGGGGGGGGGGGGGGGGGGGGGGGGGGGGGGGGGGGGGGGGGGGGGGGGGGGGGGGGGGGGGGGGGGGGGGGGGGGGGGGCAAGCAGCAACATCTATTCACACCATGAAAAATATCTTTCAACCATTACGTTTCCCACCCTGGGGTCTCTTACGCCTGGCAAGGGCCAGCAGCACGGATAGGTTGCTGGGTTTCTTTGCTTCTACTCGGCTCTATTTCACACAGCGGCTGTCTGAAATGCCACAACCGCACTGCACGATCTAAGTTCAGCCTACACAAATGTTCCAAAGCCAAAAACGAACGGAGAGCAAAGTTGCTGAGGTGCAAATGTCTGCAAGAGCCCGGCAGGAAGGCAGCTGGCTTGCATTAAATGTTCGGGCCCTGCACAAAAGAGAAAAAGAAAATCAGCATCTCATTTACCTTCCTGATTACGGCCCCGAGGATAAAACTCTAAGCTGAACTGACACTCCTCCCTTTTACTTCTCCCAAACCAACTCAAAGGTTCGGTTTCGAACTACACATTGGAGTCCCCTGAATATGCTCGTGATAATGACAAGGAAAGGCTGGAACGTGGAATGATTCAGACCTCCTTCCAAAGGAAAGACTCTTATTTTCAAAATCGCCTAGGCTTGACAATTGTTGGCGATTTAAGTAGCAGCTATTCGGATACAAAGCCGTAGCACTCCTTTTTACATACACGCTCGCCCCTCCCTTCCCCGAGCCCCAGCCAACTTTGAAAAACTGTAGTCGATCCCAGCCTGTTTCCTCACTCGTTCCAAGGCTTGGCCTCATGTCATTAGCTTATCTCCCAGACTTCCGGCCTTTTACGAGTCTTAAACTGACCCTCCATCACTGGACGTTACACCATACAGACGCCCTCATGTAGGATCTCCGCTCTAAACGTGCTAGAGGAAGAGATAAATCTAACTGTTTCCCACAGCTACATGACTAAACTAGCTTTGTATTCCCAGGCAACGGATACAACAGCTTTTTAATATTTTATAAATGGAAAACTGCAAAATAACATTAGAGAGGAGGAGGAGTCCCTTGACGTGGCAATAAATCACAATGCAGGCAAGTGTATTTGGGAATAAACAAGTAGGAGCCACAAACAATAGAAAGTTACCCTTGGTACTGGCTGAAATGCTATGTCAGCATCTCCCAACCTTTGGGCTTTCAGAATCAACACGGACCTTCCCGCAATCCCTGCAACGCTTTCAATCAAAATCAATTTTTGCTCTGTGCAGTTTAATTAACCATGATTTTGCTTACAAACCATCTCACCTTTTAAGCTCACCTCCATTTATAACGGTAGGCAGGCAACCAAATTAAAGTTAGGGGAGGAAGGCAGAGGGCATTTAAGCAGATGTGGTCCATCTCCTTGGGAGCTCAGCGACAGCGGTACATCTTCGTCCTTTTCCCCAAGTCACGGAGGCCAACACCCAAGAGCAAAGGCAACTAAGGAGCTTGCAGGCTGCAATACCTAAAGGCAACACGCTTTTCCCACATGCCTTGCAATCCTTGTGGACCTGATGACAACCAAGGGTGACGAGTCTTCAAACCAGCACTTGTGATTTTGAACAGAATGTATAATACACTTCAAAAAGACAATGCTGCATCTACCAGCTCACAATAGGCACACATTATACCGAATGACATCAGTCCCATCCAACCCATTCTTTTGTCCCAGCGCAGCAGCAAGCTCAAGGTTATGATCTGAAAATATAAAAAGCCCTTTTAGACTGGTCCCAATAGCTTCTTTTAAAATACTACATGCCTGCTGAAGAGCAGAACAGTAGGTCTTAATTGTACGATGGATTTTTACATAGCTCCTGACCTTTTGTCTAAATGAGGCCCAAAAAAGAAGGAAGAGCAATGCGTCACTCCAGTTATTAAAATCCATCAAGCTCAGACTTTAGCCTTGGGATAACCACAGCCAAAAAATTGACTTGCAAGTAATTATCACTGCTATCTGCAATAAAAGTTAATTGGACATAATTGAACTAAAGCCCTAATCTGAATGAAGCTGTTGCTGGCAAGGAGCCTGCTCCTGCTCGTACTCTACAAATGAAAGTGCTAGCAATAATGTGGACAAACATGAAATCACTCTCGCAGCTTCCCCATTGCAATTCACTCGGCATTTCTGCTAATGCCCAGCTTGTTGGGCCAAGATAAAGCCATTAACAATGCCTCTCCTCACTAAAGAGGCATTTGAACCATAACCAGGAGCACAAAGGAGGAAGAGTTTCTGAAACACACCCCAAGTTGCTGCTTCGCTGACCCCCTGGCTGCTTAGTACTGAAATGGCAGCACCACCAGAGTTTCACAAACCCCCAAGCACTGTAAATCTGATGAGCGGAAGGACTGAAATGCTCCTTCTGCATTTGTGAAACCGGAAATGTATTAACTAGAAATGCTTCCCCCCCCCGCCATTATTGGTCATTTGAACCTTGGGAAATCTCAGTTGCTTTTGCTTTTCCAGAACCAGGCTTCTCAGATCTTTGCTGCAGCAGTGACAATCAACTGCCTTTAAGTGCTCAGCCCATGCAGGTGCTTGGGGGAGGGGAGCTTTTAGCTTAATTCCTGCTGGTTGGCCCATTTATATTTTGCATTTTTGCTAACTAACAGACCAGAAAATGGCTCCCCCTCCCTTTCAAACCTGCTTCCACTTGTAATAATTAACACTTTGCCTTTCGCCCGTGTCTCTCAAAGCACTTGACAAACATCACTCAGGCCTCACCACCACGGAGACAGGCAAGAGTGACACCCCCCCGCTCCCCACCAGAGAAGGATACCCTACAGAGGAATAAACCAGGACACACGAGCTAAAATAGGAGAGGAAAAGGCTTTTGTGACTGAAGCACTGGGGAGACGCAGGAGATGGCTGCAACATCTGTTGCTGCCTCAGATTCCCCATGTGATAGTAGGCAAGTTCTTCACAGCCTCTGTGCCTCAGCTTGGCCATCTGTAAAATGGACGCTAGACTTCCACACCTGGATGGAGCGGCAAGGATAAATGTCAGCTCCCACTGGTGGGGGGCCTTAGACCAAGGTCTCCAGGTAAGCAAGCAGCGTGGCTGGAAACAGAGCCTGGGTCTTGCTCCAAAAAGTCCTACCGTCGTCCACCGCTCGTCCACTCGCGACTCTTCAGAACAGGGCAGCATTGCTCGTCTCCAGGAAGCCAAGATTCAAGACCTGGAAACGCCAACTCCTCTGTGCCCCAGCCCCAGGTCTGCGACTCATTCTGGTAGATTCAAAGCAGCCATTTCATATTCAAGCTATTTTTAGAGTTAACTCCCCATTTTGACATGCGATAGAAGCTGACAGGCAACACAGATGTAAGGTAGCTCCTACCAGGTGTTGAAGGCCTGGCCCAAGGCTAGGATCAGGCTGGGGAGATGTGGAACTGACAGCAAGCAGAAAAACTAAAGGGCCCTGCCAAGGCTTCGAGCTGTACAGTCACACTTGAAACGATCGCTACCGGCCAGCGTAGGAGCAAGAAGAGAGCTCCCCAACTGAAATCAGGGCGGGAGGGGACCAGGCGAAGTGGCTTGCTTGCACTGCTTTTGTATTAATCTCCACTGCACCTTCACCATAGGAAAGCACGGAGAGGCGTTCAATTCTGCTCTTCCTCCCCTTCCGTAGCAAAAGGGCTTGCAGGACTACAGCCGAGCAGGCCCCCCAGTCAAGCAGCAACGTGCTGGGTTGTGCTGCAACAACTGTTTCACAAGGCACAACACTGCGCAGAGGAAGGGAAAGATGCAGGAAGAGAAGTGCAGAAGTCAGGGTGTGGGGTAATTTAGACAGGCGGCGCTTACAATTGGGACACACCTGGCTAGCCTGCCTACTGCTAAAATGAGGCAGCGAGCCACGTTAGCTTGAAGGCAGGCAGCACCTTCCCGGCTAACTTGGGAGAGGCACAAGCTTTCATACCACGCAAGCTCCTGCTTCTCTGACCCGTGCAGTGTCCAAGGTGCTGCCCTGCCTTCCTTCTACAATGCACCAGGGGCTCTTCAACCAGGGCCGGAACAAGGAAGCAGACAAGGTTCTTTGGGTAGATGGCACCTCTTTTATGAGACCAACTACGTAGTTGGAAAAGTTGTTCTTTGCAACCTTTCGGGCACAAGTGCCCTTCTTCAGGCATAGGGAGAGTCTGTAACAAGGAAAGAGCCCTCCAGGTTCCTGGATGGCCCTTGCAATGCCCAGCAGGACACACTCCCCTCCCCAAAAGCGTACACCACAGAGGGATCAGACCACTCCTTCCTGGACCTCCCAACTGCACCTGCAAGCTCCAGGAAGCTGAACAGCTACACAAATGCACCTTTGTTTGGAAAGGGATTAAGGCTGCTTTAACCCGGGGCCCTGCCACTGCCCCTCAATGCAAACCCTACCCAGGCAAGGAACCATCAAGTCCCAGACACTCCCACGCCTGCCTGCCTGCACATACGTCGAGGGATTCTGCGTCCTCCCGCGGCGCTTCCTTCTGCCCTCAAGCAATGAGGAATCCTGCTATGCGCTTTCCCTCGCAGCAGACGGCAAAACTCGGTGACAGCCACAGCAGCGGCATCCCGTGTGCACAAGCTGTTTGCTATATGCTGGGTTACGGGGGAAGGACCAGGCTGGGGAGAAGGATTTGTATTATAGCATAAAGGAGACTGATGGCGTGTGAGCGGTGCTTCCTCCCTCCACTCCAACAGCCAGGAACTAGCTTCCAGGCTGCTCCAGTCCCAACAGCAGACCATGCTGGGCTAAGAGCCGAACGTACCTAGTTTGCTTCGATGTCCAGCACGCAGCTGGCTAAGAAATCAGCAGAAGGTGGGCAATGCCTCGCTGTGCACTGGCTGCTCCACTGAAGAGGAATGGACTCACCAAGGCCTGCAGGAGTGACCGAAAAGCCTAGGACTGAGCCCCGGAGCGCGACTTTTAGAGGGGTCCTTGTGGCTGTACATGATTGACTGCCTGTTTTTCCAGTCCCCCCCCTCCCCTTTCCTTTTAAAAGCAATTAATTCACACAGTGATAAAATTTACCTGGGGTGTGATTAGCTCCAATCTCAACAGGTAGCTTCCGTCTCATTGTAAGTTATGGGAAATGATAGCCATCTTGAGCACGGGAAAATTGCGAGTTAGAGAAAGATAATGACTGTGTTTTTGTGTGCCAATAATTTCTTGAAATGCGCAGTCACAGTGAACTGGCAACAGTTTTAACTATGTGAGATGTGTAAACAACAAGCCAGCTATTTGCTAGGCAGACATTGCAAAAAAATGGTGAAAGTCTTAATTTTGTAAAATTACTTCTAGCTCAAACCAGCAACATGCCTAGTTAAAAATGCAGAAGAAAAAAAAAAAAAAAAAATCAATCTTCATCCATAGATTTGCGCTATAAATCTGGGACAGATACTCTAGTCTTCATTCACAACAACCAGCTTGAATTCCTGCTCAATATAAAAAAATCAAAACAAACCAACTCTTCCTCTGTAAAAGAGGCATTACTGCCCCACTAGCACACCAAGCTTAGCACTGACTGGATCTGGGTTTCAGCCACTGCTGGACAGATGCTTGTGCTACTTGGGCATGTTTAGTCAAGAAGAGAGTTGCTTCATGTTGTGTTACCTATTTTGTTCCCGAGTTCAGAGGCCAGGTGCAGTACAAATACAATTGCGTGACCCCATCAAAAGCACTATTTTTTTTTTTTGGGGGGGGGGGGGGGGGGAGTTTTGGGAGAAACAAGTGAGATTTGTGGTTAAAATGCAAGACAAAAAATCTTGGTTTTATTCCTTGGGGTCCTGCAGACATTCTGTGTGACCTTGGAAAGTCAGCCTCTATGCACCTGTTTTCCATTTGTAATATGAGGATAATACTTTCCTGCTTCACAGGGGATGTTGTAAGGCTTAATTAATAATTGGAAAGCACTCTGAAAGGCTCCATTGGAAGCTGCTTTACAAGCGTAAGGTGCTCGCAGGATAAGAAAGCCAACCCCAAGAGGGAAAGACTGATTCAGAAGGAGAGGGCGCTACCAGGAAGACAAAACGAACAGACTTTTACCTGGCAACAGGTACAGGGGTCCTGCCACCGTCTTGTCCCAGACCTACTTTCAATACAAGTTTCCTGAAAAACCCAAAGGACACCTCGGTACTTCTGAATAGGGGGAAAAATAAAAATATACATTCGCACATCCAGCCCCTGCTACGAACAAAGATCTCTGCTATAGAGAGATTGCCTTACAAGCACAAAAACTAGCTGGTCGGCCTCCAGCTCCTTGCTGTCCACCACGCAGAAGAGCAACAGTGAAACTTGGCTGGCGCACTTGAGAGACTGTGGGAAGCTCAACATATCATCAGAACAAGAGATTTCTGTCCACAGATTCAGAAAAGCCAAGTTTTGGAGTGCGATGCTCAGCAGCATCCTTCTGCAGCTACAAAAAAAAAAAAAAAAAAAAACCTT
>NW_017729012.1:10932019-10947750 GCF_001723915.1 Gavialis gangeticus | reverse complement strand
AAAAAAAAAAAAAAAAAAAAAAAGCCTTGTTCCCATGAAAGGCTGCAAAAGGCCTCCCGCTTGCTACAAGACATTTCCTAGCTCATCTGTGGCAAGTAGCTTTTCACATGCCCACGGGTCAGAATAAGAAGCCCGTTATCACTGTGCAACAATCTAGCACAGAGCCAAGCCAAAGCTGGATTCTCTTAGCCTGGGACAGAAGAGGTGGAGTGGACTCGGCGGACACACAAATGCCCCATAGTTGCAACTAAGATGTAGAGAGGAACTCAATGCATTCATGCACAACTGCCACAAATCTGTACTATGACAACCAGAAATGGTTCAAGATCCCTGTTTCACATCCCCGACGCAAGGCAGCATAGGACCCCTTTGCCTGAACCCTGCGAAAGGCCAGCGCCAGTTCTTTTTAAACAGATGCCGGCCTCTCCCGGCATCAAGGCCGAGACGACTTGCCGGCAAATGTTCTCACTGATCTCACTAAAGCTTCCAAAACCGTTAAGGTGGTAGGAAGACTAAACATTCCCCCTTCAGTGAACTGCATTTGTACGGTTTATAACTCTGCAATGGATAAAAGCTCTGCAGAAGCTGTAATTAATGTTTTTTCTTGGAAGGCATGCTCAACCCTTTGGCACTCATACCTTTAATGAAAAGCAATTTATCAACTCCCTTTGAAAAGCTGAATCTGCCTTTTTAATGCAAAGAGAGAGACATGCGTTGCTTAAAGCACATTCTGGGACTGTAATGCACAAGCGAACGTTCACGAACGCTGACAGCCGCGGTCCTGATTTTGATACGGATGACACTAATCAGAATCCTCGTCTAGCCTGGCAGTAACATGTGCTTTCTGGCTTACCTGGGGCTCTCCAAGCTGCGACGCAGCCCAGCGGGAAGCTCACAGATGTGCTCTTGTAGAACTGAAGTCAGAGCTGCTTCTTCAGGGCATTATGGAAAATGTGGGACTTTGTCTCAACTGTGTGGTAGCTTTCTCACCTCCGCCTGCACTGCTGAGCAGCACTCAGATGCCACGCGGGTGTACCGACTGCAGTTTGCACACCTGTTCGGCTTACAAAGCAGGCAAAAAATAAAGCACTTACAGAGTGTGCAATGCTTGTTTCTCAAATCTAATGCTACCTTCCGCTGCTGATATACGCAAAAGGCTTTCAATGAGGAGAAAAAGCATTGCAGGAATGCCTGTGCCAGTATTAGCTGCTGGCACGCTTTGCCAGCCTTTGGAGTAGTTGGCATCTTAAAAGTGAACATCACCAGCACCACCTTACAAGTAGCCAATGCAGAAAACAGTCTCTGTTCCACAGGGTGACTTGAATTTAAAAGCTAAATATTTCCATTACACATGTAAGCCCGTTTCCCACTACTGCAGTCTCCTGCTCCTTCATCATTTGTCTTTTGACACAGATAAATGCCAGTGGAGATTATGTTTGCTGATAAAGGAGGAGGAATAAGCTGCAACGTGTCCTTGGAATAAGACAAAAGGTGCCGAGGTCCAGACTGCCAGAGCAGATCAAGGAACTGCCTGCTGAAATTATAAACCTAAAAGTTAAGAGCACATCTTTCAGCGCTGCTTTGATATTTTGCAAAAAGGCAACGAGTGGGGAAAACGGACCCGGACCCAAACAAAAATTGAGGTGCTGGGGGTGAAATCTGGGGTAAGCAATCCCCAAAGCAGCAAAGAGGGGGAAAAAAGGAAGGTAACTTGTTTTGAGCGTGCCGGCTCCACAGATCCCCTGCTGAGAGGACCTGTTCTGCCACGCAGCAACAGACCCCCGTCAAAACAGACGCCAAAAGAGCCCACCCAGCACTCTCGCTCAGGGCACATATCTTACATCTTCAGGGAAGAGGGGACGGTCAAAAGAAACATCTTCAAACTGCAAAGATTGCTTCAATAAATAACCCATTCTTTCTCTGCGATACAGTTCCCACAGGCCCCACTGTGCCACACCAGCTAGGAATGAAAATCCACAAGAAGAGAGCTGGGTACCGCTAGCAGAAGACGACATTTGTCTCCCAGAGTGGAGCATCCCATCTGATCAATGTGCGCTGTATTAGCAGAACGACGCTTTGTAAATCATCAAGAGGCGCTCAGCCCATCCAACTCCAGAACGAGATCTCCTTAGAAACAAACTGGCTCTTTGCTTCTTGCTGCAAGCCACAAGCACTCTTAAGGATTTGAAAGATTCCCCTTTTTTTCTGGTCAAGGAAATAGCCAGACTTCTTAACAGTCAAGTTGTGCAGCCAAGCCTAAAGCAGAAGATCAAGGAGCCCAGCAAATCATTTGCTTTAAATCAGTCGTACTGAAGGTTTTAGAAGGGAGTTTTAGGACTCAGCAACCCTCCTGAACATTCGTACAAGAAAGACCTGCCGTCAGGTGGAAAGTTCACAAACTCACCTAATAGATCCTGCAGCTAACGAGCAGATGCAAGACAGAGCAGGGACCTTGATAACACTGCGAGAACCAAGGTTTTAATCTTATGGCTTCCCAGGTTACAATTTGGACCAGACAAAGCCCGCCACAAAGCGTGAGGAATGAAATCGGTGCAGACATAAATCCTACAATTCAAAGGGAAGGGAGAGGCTGAAGCTGTGTGTCCGTTTTGGCCAGACAGGAATCAAGGCAGAGTTTAGGGACAGCAGCTTTCGCCCCCTTGCTTTGAGGGTGCTGGTGCCCAGGGGCAGGCGCACGCTTCTGCCACACGACAGACCTCTGTTCAGAGCAGCGGGAGACTCTCGGGGTGGAGAGGGAACTGTTCCTGATGTACCGCATGGATATTAGAGGCTCTTAACAAGCGTTTCCGGCCCAATTCAACCACCTGAAATATCACTTTAGGCAAAACTTCTAGCTATGACAAACTGGTTGTGTATTGCTCTTGTCTTGTACTCGCCAGACAGGCCCCTGATTCAGCAGCCAGGAACAATATCTCGACTTGCAGGGGAACAAAACACCACCGCTCCGGACTCGCAGGATTCGGTCACCCAACCTCTTTCTTCCTCCTGCAACAGTCCAGGTGCTGCCTTTGTTCTGCTGGTGACAGAAGTGGTACCTTCTGCATAGGCCCTATTCTTCTCCTTTAAACTAGATGGGTATTATTTTTAAACGGTTTGAAACAATCTTGAATAAAGCACCTACCATTTAAAGATCCTCATACTCAAAGCCGGTTTTGAAGTCCTACTACTTTCATTTAGCCCCAAACCAAGCCCAAGTCATTTAAACTCTAGTAAGTTCCTGTAACGACTCCTCATGAAAGACTAATATTATAGCTATTCAACACAAACCCACATTTCATTTCAAGCTGCGGTATTATTAGCCATTTCTAAAATGCATTCAGTGTTAACCAAGCCCAGAGCATTTTCACTCTTCACTACTGTACACTCTTTAATTTGCACTGACCCTAGTTCAATATCCGATGACATAAAACGCAAAGAACACCTTCGGAGTAAGAGCAAAGAGGACTCAATCAGAGAGCAACATTCTTATTTGCAATAAAATTTCTCTCGTGGAAAATCAGTTAAAAGCAAGTGCCTTATTATCTTCTGTTGTGCAGAGATCTGTTAAAGTTTAACCACATTATGAAACTGCATGCTCTTCTTTGGACTGAACTGGGAGCAGAGGACATTTTGGCCGGACTCCCTGGCAAGTGTAATTAATTCTCCGAATCCCGGTTCAATGGACTTTCTTCCCCATCTCACAGGTAGCCTCGCGCCAGCCCGCCTGGCCTCACGTCTGGGCCCGATGCCACGGGCAAGGGGGCCAGGCCAGAGGGATCCTGCTGCCCCCTTTCTCAGTTTGGGAACTCCTTATTTGTTGGCCTTCTACGCCGTCCCACATTTCCGTCTCGGTTTGGCAATCCCATCCCTCAGTTTGCAGAAGGTTGCCTCATCCCATCAGAACCTCGCCGGGACCCGCAGCCAATTCACTCAGAACTGAAACACCTGCCACTACCCAGAGGCGCCGTCAAAGGGGAGCAGCAAGACATTTTTCACCTTAATCCAACGCCAAAGAGTTAAGCTAGCTACTGTGCTGATCCCGGAAAGGTACTAATGACATTGCCGTCTCCTATTTATCACTGGATATCTAACCTACCACATGTCCGTGAAATGACGGCCCTGTGACACCAAGCACTTTAAATCGGGCCACTCAGCAACATATATACACCCAGTTCTTGAACAAGCTATTTGAAGCTGCTTTGCCAGCAGTTTCTGGCCTGTACAGTTGGAAAGCACATAGTTCTGGCCTCACAAAGAGCAGACCTGTAAATGACATCTCGAGGATTAACCTGATTGAGATGCAATTTGCCTAGCAACCATTCATTAAGCAGAGTTCAGAAACGGGCCAGCAATCTATTCCACCTCCTTATCGGAGCTGCAAACAGATAACCGGCTCTGCTGTGTCCTCTACCCCCGTTTCAGGCGCGTGGTGAACAGCTTTTTTCAGAAGTTCGGCCCCCTCCAGTAAATCTCCGGGAACGGCCCCTTTCTCTAAACACACATGGGATTTAGTTGCAGAAGTGCCCGACCAGCTTGAAACAACAGTTGAAAAGCACCATCGTGTAAATGCAGCCACAATTCTCTTTTATCTTCTCACCTTGAGGGACAAGAGCCTACCCCCAGCCTTAAAAAAAAAGGCTAAGCCCAAACATTTCAGCATGCAAGGGTTTGCCGATCATTTAGAGAAGCTCAATAGCAATCTTATTCCGCTCCTTCAGCATGTGAAAGGAATCGATTTGTATCCCTGAAGCCTTTGATAAAGGCTCTCCCCCTCTGAGGGGACTCAAGGCTGGTGCCCCCCTCCCATTAAGCCCCCTCGCTCACAAAACAAACGGAACAGAACATAAAATGTCGTTGGCAAAAATCAAAGCAGCTACTTGGGTTCCAATAGCACAAAGCGGCTCGGCCATAGCACAGCAATCGTTTGCCCACAGGAAGCCATCAGCTGTTCTTCTTTTGCATCCAAGTTAAATGAGAGGGACGAGGACGGACATACCTACGACCACGCATCTGAATGCTCCTTCCTTAGCATGCAGCTCTGTGGGGAAATCACGGTGACATACAGCATGCCATTACTATTAAATATTGAAGCCCGAAAAATTAAACTGACAATAAAAAATTAATGCCGTGCAATACAACTGCAGAAGGGGAGGGGGGGTCTTCCCAGAGGTGAAAAGCGCAGGGGCCACCACTTCACCTTTGCAGTTCCTGCACAATCCTCCAAGTCTCTCCGACCTGTGCTGTCCTGCCACCTCCTCATTATACACCAGGCTTGCAATAAAAGCCAGGGCACGGCACAGAGGAGCTACGCTGGGGGCTGCCTTGCTCTTTTGTGATTTAGGCTTCCGAAAGGCTGGCCCCTCAGAGGAAAGGCAGTTCTGTGACTTCCTGGCTGGGAGGACGAAAGAAGCGGTGAGGCTGCAACAATTCCTGCCGGGGCCAGCCCAGAGCCGGGGGAGAGAGCGCAAACATCCGCTGGGCTAGGAAGAGCTGGGGAGCGCAGCTTGCTTACCCTAGAGAGCAGCCGCAGGCTGGGGGAGCCCGCGGGGTGACACCGGGGAACTGGGGAGCAGCCCCCCTCCTGCTTCCAGTGGAACGGGGGCCGGGCAGGGCACGGCTGCAGGCCGGGTGCTTGGCCCCAGTGGGAAGGGCATGCCCTGGCCCCGCAGGACGCGGCCAGGCCCCAGGTGCCCGCGAGGCTTACCGGGTGTCGGCTGGCAGAGGCGATGCACAGAGCCCCCATGCTTGGGGCCGGGGCCGGGGCCGCTGCAGACATCCTCCCGGCTCGGCTCAGCTCAGCTCCCGGAAACCGGCCCCTCCCCGGGGCTGACGGACGGCCGCCTGCCGCCAATGGCAGCCCCGGCCCCGGCGAGCCGGGCGGCGGGAGGGGCGACCGGGCAGCCGGCGATTGGTGGCCGCCAGCCCTTTGTTAGCTGCCCAAGCCGCCCGGGGAGGCTGGGGCACCTGCCCTGCCTGGGCACCCCCCCAGCCTCCCTGCTGCTCCGGGGCTGCCTGGCAGGTGGGCTCCGCCAGGTACCGGAGCCCAACGTGGGTAGGGACGGCAGGCCGAGCTGCAAGGGCAGCACCAGGGCGGCTGCACTTCCACCTGCAGAGCAGTGCCGGGCACCTGGGCAGGGAGCCAGGGCAGACTGGGAGAAGAGTGAGCACAGGACAAGCATCCCGAAAGCCAGGAAAGGGGGCTCTGCCCTTTGAGACAGGCTAATGGGGGCTTGGAGTCAGGCTTCAAAGAGCGAGCTAGGGTTTTCTTAACTTCCCTGCTAAATAAAAGCAGGCTAGACGCAGACACACACAGACACATACACGCTCGTTGCCTAACAACCCTCTTTAATGTTTCTGGTCCCTGATACTTTCCCTATACTTTCTGGCTAAGCCTCTTCTTCCAGTCCTAATCTGCATCATCAAAATAGGCGCCCTGCTGGGAAGTATTAAAATGGCAACCCCCCACAGAGGCCACTGCCTCTTCCACTGTGCGCGGATACCGAAACGGCGATACATATTTCTAAAAATACGCTGGAGACGCTTTGACGTTGTCATCTTGTAAACAGGGTGGTTTTTTGGGGGGAAGGGGTAATTATTGGAGCGCTCATCAGAGCCGGCTGTTAAAGCCTTGCCTGGTAGCACAATGGAGGCATTAAAAGTCAGCCATAAAAAGCTGGTGCCAGCACTAATCCTCCTCCAAAATGTGGAGGGCTCAAATCAAGCTCTGCATTTCAACAAGCATCCTCCCTCTGAAGCCTTGGAGCATTAATGAAATAATCCTTCACACTCTGAAGGGGTATCGTGCGGGATAGCTGGGGAAGCGGAGGCCCACAATGATGCGTGGCGTGAAGGCAGGAGGAGCTGAGCCCATCAATGCCCCGGACTGCAAAACGCAGGCATGGAGTTGGGGAAGTTGGGGTCTGCTCCTTTCTTTGCTGCTGGCTGTGCTGAAGGGGGAGAAGCCTGTGCCAGATGCCAAGTCATCTGCCTCACACTGCACAGTGAGTCAGAGAGAGACGGGCACAGGACTGGGAGACTGAAAAAAATCAGTCACTCGACCAGAAATAAGTTATCCTGGGAAGCTTCTCCTGCTTCATTTTGGTTCCGATAAGTGTTCAGGGGGCTGAAGGACAAATGCACACAATACTTCCTTTGCAGTATGTTCTAACGGAGAGATTTAACCAACGCTAAACTTCTCGATGCCCGATCATGCCCACGAGTTGGAACCTGAAGCAAATACTGGACGCACTGCCCTTTGAGCTCTTCATCATCTTGTGTTCAGTACCATGTGCATAAAATAGCTAAAGGGATCTCACTACACCTTTGGAGATGGAACAAATCATTTCCTCCACCATCCAGGTGTTCCCGACAGAAACACTGCAACTCCAAAAGCTTGCATGTGTAAACTTGTCCAGTTAGTTGAAATAAAACTGTGGAACGCTTATACTTGACTCGGTTATTTAAAAAAATACAAACCAGGGAAACTGTTTTGTTGTTGAAAAGCAAATTACTCTCAAACCCTCCACCTGCCAACAACGAAAATCAGGACACGCACCCAGCGCACATATAATTCACGGAAATTTCTCTTTTCTTCCTGTGATAAGAAACGTGGCAGTCAAAAGTAATTTTAATTGGCACATGCACTGAAACTGCTGCCTACTCATCATTTATTGGGCTTAGTACTAACAAAAGACAAAGATTGTGGGGCTCCACACACAGCGCTTTCTGATATCATTTGCATTTTGGGCTGTGCTTGCCCCTCTCGGACCACAGCTCTGCAATATCACGTAACGGATCTATTCATTCTCAGATGGGAGAGCTGGCATTTTCCTGCACAAATCATTTATTCCTGTAGGAATCTACAGGCCCAGGCCAACGTCACAACCTGTTTATTCATCTTTGCTGACTTTCCAAGAGAAGTTAGAAGACCCAGGCAGAAGCTACTTTTGTCCTGGCTTATTCCTCTCTCTAAACAAGCCGTCGTGTTTAAAGGTCGCCCCAAGACCATCGAACACAGAACGGCTGCCATATTTTCTTACTGCACTTCCAGTATCTAACCCATTGGTACGAGATTTTAATTGAACACCTACCTGGAAGTCCCAGGAGTATCGCATATGGATTATCAAGAAAATTAAGCGCTAAACATTTCAGAAATCTGACTTCCATCTGTAGACACCAAGTTTTATGCACTTTCGTAGCAGACACTACATAAGAATGAAATCAAATTTAATTGCCTCTTAAATAACTGCAACAGCCACTTTAATTTTATTTCAACAGCAATGAGTTATTCATAAATCAAGTGGTTCAAATCCTAGCATGGAATGACAAGTAAATAGAGCAGAACACATTCAAGCGGCATATAAACCCTACACAACAAAAGGCAATTTTTCTTAAACATAGTGCACAGGCATTTTATAAATGTCATAAAAACTATGAGGATCCAGGCACTCAAAGCCATAGTCTTCATCAATCCTGGAAAATTATCCAATTCCTCAACATCAAGGAATAAATAAAAGCCCACTCGTGGAGAGAGCCTTGCCAAATTGGAAGTGCTAAAAGAATGATTGGGATTTTGATAATCAGCTGCAATTTCTGTCTCTTGCACTAGATGGTAGCAGGCAGAATGTTAATTTGTTCCTCCAGTGCTTTGAATCTGTTCAGCTGGTTGTCATTTGGACTGCATACCGCACAGCAACTTCTAACTTCCTATGATTTTTGGTTTGGGCTTGCAAGTGCATCTACTATTAATCTGTACATGGGAAGACGTGCTGAAAAATGACGCCACGTATATGGGAACACCCACAAAAATATACAATTTACTAATCATCCCAATTTTTAGAGTAGGTTTTATTTTCTTCAATTTCCGGATCGTTAAAGTAACAAGCCCTACTGAGGTTTAATTATACCAATTCAAATCATGTCACCAGAAAACACCTGGATTGTTTTCAATGTTTTGTTTTGTTTTGTTTTTTTTTTTTTTTAAATCACCCTAGCAAACAAGCAGAAACAAAGGACAATCAGAGCACAAACAAAAGGTTTCCCAAATGCTTGTCTAGCATGGAGTGGGGGGGAAATCAAATTCCTAAGCAATACTGTGTGAAATCAGATAAGGACTAAATGAAATCTTGCAGGATCTTCATACTGAAGCCACAGACCGCAGCAGAACGGAGTAGGGATTACTTAGAATAGTATGGTAAATGTCATCTGGTAAATGTCTGAAAAGTGACTTCTTCCAAAACAAGCTGTTTCTAAACCCACATACTTGAAGCCTGCCCAAATGTGAAATAAGTCAAACAGTGGCGTGAACAAAAAGAATTTCTGAGGCTGGTAAGAGCCACTTTCATGAGCCTGCCCTGGCCTTTCCAGGTGCCGGTTTTGAGAAGAGTGCACTTTAGCCATGGGCACTTGTGAGCTCAAGAATCTCTGAATTAAGAGCTCTAGTAAGCAGACGCCCACTTCACGTGCAGCTGGATCGCGCAGCGGAGAAGCGAGAGCTGGCACCCCGGAAGAACGGCTTCCCAAAGGCTGGAGAGAAAGACGAGGTGAGTAAACTTGTGAATCGTGAATCTGGCAAACTTCAACGAACACCCAGTTTCCCTCCAGCACTAAAACCGAATCTTTCTCCTTGTCCATTAAACTCCCACAGCAATCACAAAAGCACCGGACTTTGTTTCCGTGCAGTCCCATTAACTGGCAGAACCGAGAAAATAAAATGGAAGTAAATCCCGTCATAAAAACGAAAGCCAATGATAACCAATATAAAGCCAATGCTCAATTCTCACATGTTGCAGGCTTTGACCCGGTAAGCGGAGTGAATTGCACGTGGTTTCCGATGACTGCAGACGCACACAGAGAAAAGGTCCGCCAGGATTTCTGCAACTGAGAAGACCAAACAGCCTAAGGAAACCGACAACAGAAGCGATGGAAGTGTGAAGGCCACGGACCTTGCTGGACAGATGGGTTATCACAAAGGACTGTCCTTTCCAGGGGGGAAGGACGTATATTGTACCGTGCCATACTGGCAACAGAGCCGTGGAAGACACCTGCCCCGAAGACTGTGGAGTACGTGTCATTTTTTAATGCTCGTATGATGAGCTTTATGTTGCACATTATTTCTTTTAAAAGAAAACTACTAGTGTAAGTGGAGTCTGACCTTAAAATTAAGATGGTACTTCTCTAGGTACATAAATGCCGCACGCTACGTAGAGACAGGAGAGATGAAGAGGAGCAGCAGGGGTAGGGACGACAGTACTCACAGCAAAGGACAAGACTGCAAAATACAACACGCTCAAAACCTCGACAGTATGAAAGCAAGAATATGGATGGCAGGGTGTTTTTATAGAAGGGGAGCAGCGAATGCATAAAACCCACCACACTGACTACTAAAATGAGCAATATGCTCATTGAAGAAAACAAGGGAATAATACCTAATTTTCATTCCTTGCCTTTATGGTACCTCTAGAGGTTGGTCACTTTGCTCTGCCAGGAGCCCCATGGCCATCACACAAAAGAAAGATATTATTTGGGGAGAGCTGAACTTGGTGATCATCTCAGCTGTGGAGCAAAGAGAAAGGAGAACACCAAAATATTTTATCTGTTCTCAGGACAAATCATGAGAAGTCACATTCAAGAAAAGACAACTCAATACTAGACTCACTGTGAATAGCAAAGCATGTCACTTCACCCATTTCCACTTGCTCTCACATGGTTCCCATTTTAGAAACAATCAGAACCCCACTGGAAACAATATACAGCATCCTAATTGGGCTGTCTGCACCGAATACGTCAGCAACATATCACTTGGCAGATCGTTTTTGACTTACTGATTTAAAACAAACAAACAAACCTAAAAATAACTTCACTTTTGTGATTAACCTTTTTGTCACATGACTATGCTAGACATTGCAAGAAATTAAAAAATAGATATACTTCCCGTAATTTCTCCTCGACTGCAAGCTGAACCGCACTGAAGATGTATGTCACTGGAGACACTAGATACAATATAGGGTTCTGTTATGGATTTGAGTAACGCATATAATCATTTTTAGGTCGGAGCTTGTCGAAGACTAAAATTCCCAGTGTTGCATTTACCACGAACAGTTTTGCAATAAATCTTTCTTGGACAAGTTCATCTGCGCATTTGTCTTGGTGGTTAGATCGGTTCAGTTACGTGGATAGCACATGCATGCAACCTGGTTTCAGAAATGCAGCAGAGCCCTTCAAACGCTACAGAAGATATTCCACATCTTAATTTGGATCAAACAGAGGAGACGCCACGTGCAAGTCCAAAAGCCACGCAAAGGGTCTCCAATCCCCACTCCCCATAAGGTGGAGACAGACATCAACGGTTTGGATCCCTGTGCACAGCCACGTATTTGTGATGACATTACGCCAAACAAAGAACAAACAGGACGGTGCAAACAGCAAACAAAAATGCAGCTCACTAAACGGAGGGTAGAAGCTGTGGCAACAAATACCGGGTCGCCTACAGACCTTAGCGGGTTTTAAAAGTTGCAAGTTTCCAGGAGCATCGCACAAAATCAGGTCTAACGAAGTTTTGACAAGGCGAGTAGCAGGAAAAGTAAGCATCTATACAGCCTGATCTGCGACTCAAGAACACACCAGTCTTTGTTACATCCAGATTTGCCTCGTGCCAGACAAGGAGCGAAGCCAAGCTATAAGTCACTGAAATAATCAATGGAATATTTAAGAAGTGTGATGTCCAATGAAAACATGGCCCGATTAGAATATGCTTTCACAGTGCTTAATGCAGGGTTTCTGGATCCTAACAGTGCTTTGTGCCAATCAAGTGCCACAAGTCTTCTCCTCCCTAGTGAGTTAAAATACCAAGACGCTCCAGAGGGGGGAGGGTGGGTATAAAAATGCTGCCACACATGGATTGCTAGAATTAAACTTTGACATTGAAAAAAATGTAAACATGGCAGTGGGAGGGATGAAATATGGCAAGCTCCATACAAAATGCTAACTGGAAGTATATCTCCTCCCTTTGCAGGGGTGAAGTTTAACATGGTCTTAAAATGCTTTGAAGTTAAAAACCATATAAAAAGATTGCGGCAACCACCATGGGTAAAACTGTGAGCCCTCAAACATCCAAGGTAGTGCCTTTCATCACGAGCACTCCCACCGAGGGGAAAGAGGCCCTTGCTTGTGTCGGACTCGATGAGGGGATGTATATCACAATTCATTCTTACAGCAGTGTGAAAATGGATGCTGCTCCGTTGTGCCAGAAATATGCACTTTAAGCCGTTTATCTAAGAGCCTTAATCACTTGCTCACTACTTCCTACCAAACCAGACAATGGGCCATGTTCTCAGTGGCTTTTTTATGTTCTGTAAAGACTGGGTGGTCCCGGGAGTTACTAAAACTTGGAGGAAATGTTAGACAGACTTTTAAGGAAATTGTTGCATTTTGTCAAATTAATCCTCTCTTTCTCACTATTCAAGCTGGTGCATAAACTAAAGATGACGGTGTACATCAGAGGCTTCCAACCCCCAGGCCACGAAGGGTTGGCTGCCGGACCAGAAGTCCGGAAGTGACCGGCGTACTGTGGACCAGCAGCCAACTCTTTTTTATACTAACTATGAAAAAGGGTTGGCTGCTGGTCCACAGTACGCTGGTCACTTCCAGTCTGCAGTTTGCAGGTGCGTGGTCACTTCCAGTCCACAGTCTAAAAAGGTTGGGAACCACTGATGTACGTTATAAAAAATGCAAACTCTCTTAGCTGTGTGGACCAGTTAGTGGGTTTTGGGATGGAGAGAGTCAGCCAGTTCAGACAGAAGTGAAGAGGTGGATGACAAAAGAAAAGGCAGACTAAGAGAGAAAACCCAGGGCCCAGAAAGGATCATATAAAAAAAAGCACCAACCCCACATTCAAGCATGACTCTGATTATAGAAGAGGATACATGCTAAGGCATGCACACATTTCACAGTAGGCTGCTGCATGCCTGGAAAAAAACAGACTTCAGTTTGAAAAAAAGAAATCTAATTTCACCTCTTGAACTAGAATGGCTCTTGCCACAGTCACCAGAAGTAAACGCAGGGGAAAAAAATAGCTACCAGAGAACTTAAATCAACTTGTAGTTACATTTGTTTAAAGCACAAAGCCAATTTACAGGAAATATAAAAGCCCTCTACATTTTTACAGCTGAAGAAAGGCATTAATAGTGAGCATTTCTCAGTCCCTTTTTAGAACGCTGCTGTTAACAGAGACGATCCCTTCAAACCATGCCACGACGGGAGATCAGTTGGGAACAGGGAGGGAAGGAGGAACCCGAGCCACCATCTCATGCAAAATGTTGTTTATTTTGCTGGAAGTACATCCGTTATTCCATTAACACAATTCATAACATGATGCATAAGGCATCAAAAGCAGAGTCGCTCCTGTCAACATTAAAGCAGCAGAGACTCTCATACAAATCTTCAGGCAGTCTGCATATTCTTTTATCTCGGCATAAAAGGTTTTTTTCTTTAATATTTCAAAAACTATGTCCACCGCAAACAAAATATATACCAAGCGTGAAAGAACAGCAATCTTCTCTCCCATGTCTTCTATTATATCAGATGGGTCTATTTTTGTTCAACTCCTGTTTCAAAGATAGGCACTCTTCTCTTCCGAGTCACAGGCTGAATGGACTTCAGTATAATTCAATGCAGTCTCTTCAAATATTTCCAATTTTTCATAGCACTCTTTCAAGTCGGGCACATAAATTGGAAGTCCATTCATCCAGTGCTGCCCCCAGCTCTCACTTTCTCTACCTGTCACCCTCTCCCTGAAAGAAGGCCAGCCCTCTAGCCTCTTCATTTCAGGTGAAAGCCATTTCATTTCTATTATGAGCACTGCCAGCACATCCTTCAGACCGCAGGCTTCCCAAAGAGGTAGGCCATCTTTAGAAGAATGCCAGATCCTCATCTCATCCTCCCATTACCCTGAATATCATTTCTGGCCTGGATCTTCCTCTCCCAAAAGTACCATTTCAGAACAGTTTATTCTCCATTAAAGCAAGTCTGTTCCATTGTTGCTGCTGCTGCAATTACCCAGAAGTTTTTAGACTCTTTAGGCCTATTTATTCCTCCAAAATCTTCAGTAATTAACCAGCTGGCAAGCTATCCCTTATCCCTTCCCCCCTTGGGTTTTTTTTAACCTACTTCAGCAGAGCCTCTCTCACTGCGTTACCTACTTGGCCAAAGCTTTATACCCATAAATCCACTTTCGATCACGGGAGCAGCTGCCTCCGGTACTCCTGCTCCGGTAGCACACCCCTACCGAGCCCCTCCCACAGCAGGGATTTCAAGGCGCACCAGATCAAGGTCTGCCCGCAGCTGCCCAGAACTGAGGAAACACGTGCCCGGACCAGGATCCCAGACGCCACTTGGCATTCACGTGAGCATCTCCATCTCAGGCGGGCCCTCCGGTGCTAGACAGCAAAAGCTTATCTGCTTGGAGGCCACTCACGCTATTTCCTAATCCCCCAGGTTCATTAGTAAGCTGCATCTCCATTAAAATGCTGCATTTTTTCAGAGCTTCTGTTGCTTCCTTGGACTCTGACAGACTTCAAGTTCTTAGGGAGCAAGAAAACGTCGCACCAGAAACGTGGTCCTCAGCCTTTTGGGTGGCTCATGGCACCCCTCAGGAAGTGCTCGCTGTTTGCTGCCGCTCCTTTTTTTGATGACAGGGAAACAAGAGAGCAATCCTCCTGCTGCAAAGAGCTCAGGAAGATGAACGCTAGGAGTTTCTGTACGGGATCTCTGGGTTTATCATGCTTGCTGCAGCACCCTTGCAAAGACCTTGGGCACCCCACAGCACCATTGCACCCTGCAGCACCCACACAAGGATCTCAGACCACCCCATGGCAGCATCCCAGAGCACCCTTGGGAGGATCTCAGGCACCCCAAGGCACCATGTAGCACCCTTGCAAGGATCTCGGGTCACCCTGTGCCACGGCAGCAGCCCACAGCACCCTTGCGAGCATCTCGGGGACCCCAAGGCACCACAGCACCCTGCAGCACCTGTGCCACCGTAGCACCTCACATCACCCTTGCAAGGATCTTGGGCACCCCAAGGCACCGTGGCTCCCGTGCAAGGATCTCAGGCCACCCCGTGGCACTGCAGCATCCCAGATCACCCTTACAAGGATCTCAGGGCTCCCCAAGGCACCATGGTGACCCGCAGCACCACTACAAGAATCTCAGGGCTGCCAAGCAAAGATCTCACAGCACCCCAATGCACCACGGTGCTCCACAGCACCCTTGTGAGGACCTCTGGGCACCCCGTAACACCCCTGCAAGGATCTCAGCACACCCATGGCACCATAGCACCCTACGGCAAGGATATGTGTCCCCTTTGGCACCGTAGCATCCCACTGCACCACTGCAAGGATCTAGCAGCACCCCACAGCACTCTCACGGGGATCTCAGGCACCCATGCAAGGATCTCGTAGCACTCTGCAGCACTGAAACACCCCAGTGAGGATCTTGGGCACCCCTGCAAGGATGCCAAAGCATCCCACAGCACCCTCGTGAGGATTCTGGACAAGCTGCAAGGACCTTGCAGCACTCTGAAGCACCCCGTAAGGATCTCGAGCACCCCTGCAAGGATATCAGGGCAGCCCACAGCACCCTTGTGAGCATGTCGGGTACCCTTGCAAGGATCTCAAGGCGCTCTGCAATGGTGCAGCATCCTGAAGCACCCTTGTGAGGATCTTGCGCACCCC
>NW_017729012.1:10931144-10931927 GCF_001723915.1 Gavialis gangeticus | reverse complement strand
TACGGCAAGGATATGTGTCCCCTTTGGCACCGTAGCATCCCACTGCACCACTGCAAGGATCTAGCAGCACCCCACAGCACTCTCACGGGGATCTCAGGCACCCATGCAAGGATCTCGTAGCACTCTGCAGCACTGAAACACCCCAGTGAGGATCTTGGGCACCCCTGCAAGGATGCCAAAGCATCCCACAGCACCCTCGTGAGGATTCTGGACAAGCTGCAAGGACCTTGCAGCACTCTGAAGCACCCCGTAAGGATCTCGAGCACCCCTGCAAGGATATCAGGGCAGCCCACAGCACCCTTGTGAGCATGTCGGGTACCCTTGCAAGGATCTCAAGGCGCTCTGCAATGGTGCAGCATCCTGAAGCACCCTTGTGAGGATCTTGCGCACCCCTACAAGGGCATCAAAGCACCCTGCAGCACACTGGTGAGGATTTTGGGCACCTCGCAAGGACTTCACAAAGGTGCCCAAGGTATAAGGGCACCTTGCAACACCCTTAAGAGGATCTTGGTCACCCCTGCGAGGATCTCAAGGCACCCTACAGTGCCTAAGCACCCCTGCGAGGATGTCAAGGCTCCCCGCGACACCCCTACAAGGATCTCGGGGCGCTCTGCAGCCCCCCAGGCCACCCCTGCAAGGATCTCGAGGCACCCCGGTGAGGATCCCAGGGCACACCGCAGCTCCCTTGCGAGGACCCAGGGCCCCCGTGCACGGATGGCTGGGGACCCCCCTGCGAGGATTCCGCGGCCCCCGAGGCGCGGCGCGGGCGGTGCCCGGGGGAGG
>NW_017729012.1:10922618-10931133 GCF_001723915.1 Gavialis gangeticus | reverse complement strand
AGGCGCAGTGGCACTCTGGGGCACGCCCCCACGCCTCCAGCTGGGCGCTGCAGCACGTGGCGGGGCGGCGTCGAGTGCGCAGCGCCGGGCGCGTGTGATCCGCACCTTTCCTCGCCGGCGCCCGGGGGAGGCCAGGGCACGAGGCCAGGCACTACCGCTCGCACCGAGACCCCCAGCTAAAGGAGCAGGCCCAGCGCAGCGACAGGGAACCTCATCCTCTTGAGGGGAGGGCAGGAAAGAGCAGCGGCCCCAGGTCGTGCGGAGGCACGGCTCAGGATGAGCTCCTGGAAGAGCCGCTGATGCAAGGTTAACGCTCAGAGTTTTCACCACAGGCCCCGCAGGACTCGGATGGAAAAGCCAGGCTGCCTCCCTTGCTGATTGTCCCCCCCCCCGGGCTGCTCTCGAGACCCAGCCTGCATGAGAAGGATGGTTACCCCAGTAATGCTGGGATACAGCAGCACACCAGTTGGGGGGTGGGGGGCCGGGGAAGATTTATTCCAGGCCTCTTACTCCTAATGCTATGTAACAGTAGTTGAAGTAGTAATCTAGGACTCAGCGCCTACAGCATCTGGGCACAGCTACAGCACCCCAAAGGGAAGCAAGAAACAGGTTCTCCAAGCACTGCATAAGAGACCTGCACCCACCCGTGGTTCAGAGAAGAGCAGGCCTGCTCCTCCAACCCACCCTGCTGTCCCTTTTTCCCTTGACCTGCGCCTGCCCATTCCTAGCCCAGACCACGCCATGCACAAGAACACGCTGCTGCAGCCTCCAGCAAAGTTAGAAGCACCCCAAACAAAATAAGGATCCTGTTGTATGGCTGAGTTGCTGGTTCAGCAGGTTTGTAAATAAAGATACATCTTTTAGACAATGCTGGAGCACCAGAACTGCCTGCACTTTGGGAGGGAGGCAGAGAAGTTTCTATCCAACTGTGCATAGGTGGGGTGGGGGGGGAAGGAAAGCAGAGTTAGGCAAAACCCAGCTTCAATCAAATCAGTACCCTAGGCCCAACACCCACTGCTCTGGATGGCCAACTACAGCATCTCTGCCATCGAGGAACAGGACAAGTGTGTCCCTTCCAGGAGAACGGAGCACACAGTTCACACCTTGGAGCAGAGGAACCCAGAGCCAGGCTGTCACAGCAGCCTAGCCTGAAGAGCCACAGCCACCCAGAAAGGCCTAGACCATCGCCCCAGCCTTTTCCAGTCCAAGCTTTGTGGGACTTGTTGGGAGGGAGAAGAATGGTCAAGGACAACTCGGTCCTTACTCCCAGCCTCAGCTGTGGTACTGCCTCCTTCCCAACCAAGGCTGGTCTAGTGTCCTCCCTTACTTGCTGATGAGGTAGGAGGGAGGTGAACACTTCCTGCTGGCAAGATGATGAGGCCTGCCTTCCTGTTCAAAGGATTAGTTGCTTTTGCCACACTTGCACAAAAGGTCCTTGTACCGCACCTTACAGGGCGTGTTTGTGCTTCTGCGCGAGGGAGGAGTGTGGGGCTCTCTGGTGCAGCTGATCTGGTAATAACTTGTACACCATTACTTACTGCACACCAAGAACAGTAGCTCGATCCAGCACTTCAGTCCTGCTTTCTCACCTCTCCTCTTGCAACCAGGCATTTATCCGTGCTACAGGCCGCATAGTCCCTGCATCATACCTGGGGAAGTGGACATATCCCTCCCAGAAGATTCTGCTCAGATATGAGTTCTGCCCAAGCACGAGCTCCAGTTCTTGTCCTTGTGAAAGAAGGGAGAATGGCTGGTATTCAGCTGCCAATCGAACCTGGCCCACTTCTTCATTTCTGGTGATGTTTTAGGTGTTTGGCAGCAGGATCAGTGCTATTTCACAGGCTGATTTCATGACCTCCCTCAGAGGAATCTCACATTGCGTGGTCCACATCTGCAAGCAAACAGTCAGCCACAGAAGAGAACTAACACCCATTACTGCCCAGTCAGCTGGGGTTTTGTGATCACAGGCCACCCCATAGCTGCCTGCAAGATCAGGGTCACACTGCCCTCTCCTCTCTCACACCACAGGCATTTTTAACACTGACTTCAGCGAGAAGGCATCGCACCCCGTGTGACGCAGGGCTCTCACTGCCGCTTGTGACCGCCGCGTATACACTCACTTGCTGTACAACAAAGATGTTCTGAGACCAAAACCAAAAAAAACCCACAGCCAATTAAAAACAGGCACCACTCTCCTCCAGCTGCATCAAAGACAAATTGAACTTGGGCCTGCAACACACGTCAGCGTCTAAGAGACACAAGGGAATGCCTGCGCTGTCCTGAGGATTAGCAGGTGCTAGACACGACTCCCAAGTCTGGTGGCCTCTCCTGCCAGGAGTTGCTATTTCTGCTGACAGCCCTGTCACCTGCCTTGTGGGCTCCTGTTGCAAACTGCCACATGGTCCCAACCCCCAGCATCTGATCCTTTTGTCTCCTCTTTACTATGAGGGCGTATGTCAGCTAGCTTCTTAGAGTAAGAGTCCTAAACGAGCACCCTCCATGCCTGAGCTGGCCTCCCAAAGCCAAGAATTAAAAATATACCTACGCACAGGAGCATGGTCCCAAAGCACAGACAAGTGCTAACAGCGCCACTCTCATAGAAGTGAACGGCTCAGGACATGCCAATTAAGCAAGCTGACAAGCTTGTAAAAGTGAGCTGCCTCCTGTACCTAAGGCCAAGCAGGTTGTAACAAAAGGCCCTCGAACATCGAGCAGCTCCATGCACGCGCCATTTCCATTTCAGTCAAACCCATTTTGCAGCGATTTTCCATCACCGCTGACCCTGAAGACCAGCTGCTCTGAGTATTTGGTTCTGTTGACTGTTCTGCCTGGAAGAATCCCTGGAACAGGCTTTATGGTGGCTTGAGAAGGACCTTTGCGTCTCCAGGCTCCACAAAGAAAATGGTTTCCCCATTGTAGCTTGCAGCAGATGAGACACCACTGAATCCTCAAAGAACGCTTATCCGTCTTTCTTCCCTGCAAGGTGTCACCTTCAGAGGCACCTGCTATGGAAATGTGATCTAAGCTTGGCTGGCAAGAAAGGACAAGATACATGAAAGTGTCCAGATTCTAGTCAGAATGAGACAGATGAGGGGGCAGCCGCAAGGTCTGAGCAGCTGAAAAGAATAAAGGAAAAGGAACCAGTTGCTTGTGCTGGGACTGCATTTTATTGCGAGTGGAATATGAAAGTAAGAAACATCTGAGGCACCAAAATGTTCCCTGCTTGGAGAAGACAAGTCTGGCTCTCAGCTACCATCTAAAGGAGTCTCGCTGTCGCTTTGAGAAGCTCCTGCGTTCCATGCAGCAGTGACTAATGACTCCATAGCCGGTTTTGCCAGTGCCACTGAAGCAACCCCTTGTCTGGCTCTGGATTTCCCTGAGCTGCTAGAGACCTGGAGCTCCCAGGAAGCCCTAAGACAGGGACAGCAACAGGCAACAATCTACAAGTGGCTCTGCTAGCTGGATCTGGCCCAAGGATGCAGGGCTTCAGTGGCACTGGGCAGCGGGGGCTTCCTGGCAGTCACTCCCCCACACTTCTACAGAGAAAGCAACAGTGGCAGGTGCTACCTCCATGCTGCCCCAGGGAAAAGTGGCGGCAGTGGCTGGGTCCTACCACTTGACCACTACCCACCCGACCTGCAGCCCAAAAATTTTGCTGACCACCGCCCCATGGCATCTCATTAGTTTAACCCAAAGAAGAGCTGAGAAGCAGCTGGAGCAGACACACGTTCATCCCAGCACCCACTCTGCACCTCCTGATGTCAGCTGGCTCCAGCTGCTGCATCCAAGCGTCAGGCAACAACTGGAGAAGTCCTGAGCACCCATGGGCTGCAGCAGCACCTGGCATGGCCCACAGTCAGCAATCTTCCTCCCCCTGTCATTGTTAACTCTTTGCTAACCAAAGACAGAAATAAAAAGAGGGTTGTTTAATGTCAAAGGACAAGTGTATTTATGCAGCCCCTTCTGGGCAGAAGGGCTCCAAAGCACAATACAGACAGTGCCCAGCCCACACCACTTGCTCAGCCTGCTCATGGCTGAGCCCCTAGAACTCCAGTCACGGTAGGAAGTGTTTCAAGCTCTTGCTGGAAGAAGGCTGGACCTTTTCGTCTTTTAAGTGGACATTGACAGCATAGGGAGCCTCGGACAGGCTGCAAGCAAGACGAGCACCAATTTACAAGCAGCTGTGTGCCCATGGGTCCAGGCAGATGCTGGAGCCTACCCACCTTTGCCTGCTATGGAGACCCAGGCCTCAGAAACTTGATTTTTGTTCTTGGTTCCTTTCTCCTTCTACCTACATCCCATGTCCACTAGATGATGCAAGGGTAAGAGGCAGGACCTGAAGATTTGCCCAGGTCTCAGCATTAATCTCTTCTCAGTCTGGAATTCTGCCAAAGCAGCGCGTTCTACTCCATTGCCTTGGATTTATTCACGAGTCTCGGCAGCTCCACACCACACAAGCTGGCCCTGCCCAAAGAAAGAGCTCAATTCTTCAGCATCACGCTGAGCTTCAGGTGGACGTCACAGAGGAAGATGTCCGACAGGTCATTCCCAGCCTCCTGGGCGATCCTGCTGATTATAGCACCATCCCTGCCGATCAGCATGTTCTGCACCGGCACAGAAAGAGAACGTCAGTGCAGTTCATCAAGGCAGCCTGCGCTACCCACCAGGTAGGAGAGCTCCACAGAGCAGCACAGCCACTGTGCAGGCCAGAGAAGGGAATACTTATGTTAGAAACACCACTCACACCCTGGAAAGGTGCAGCTCTCGGTAGAAGGCACCTGGAGGCCTCTGGCCTCAACCTCACGCTAGGGCAGCTGGGCATTAGCAACAGATTGTGCCAAAGGGGAGGGTGTGGATAGCCCATGGCTGGCCAATGCACGGACTGGGACGCTTGCCCGCTCAGGCATACGCCTAATCAAAGAGAAGGCAGGAAAGAGACCCTTCCGCCACCCTGTTCTCTCTTGAGGTGGGCTGGGAGTGGCAGAACCTTTCACTGGACCAGCTCTGCAGTTAGGAGAAAGGTGAAAGAAGCTTTCAAGCACAAACTGCCCTTCTGCAAATCTCCAACCCCACTGCTACTGTAGACTCTTGTCTACGGGGGCACAGCAGGGCCGGCCTCACCTCTTGTTTAAACCTACCACAAAACCAGCGAAAGTTAATACAAGTTATGTTGCGCCTGACCTGCTGTTCGCAGCCCCACTGTACCAGGCCATCACTAATGCAGTCAGCAGCCACACGTAGGGATTCAGAGAAGCAGTTTCTTGTGCTTTGTGTTCCGCACACACCAGCAGCCGGGGGGTGGGGAAGTGAAGTCAGTGCCGTGACCCTCACCTTATGCGTCATCTTCTGGACCAGCAGGTTCTGCAGGATGACGAGCTCCCCAGCTGGGCCCTCACTCCAGCTCTCTGTCTTCTGCAACAGCAGAACAGAACCACAATGAATGCGGCACCTCAGGAAGAGCAAGTCCTCTTCCTCCCAGGGTCACACCCCTGCCTTTTCACCCATACCTCAGGCAGGGGACTGCGTTTCCCAGCACTGGGCTTGGGGCTGACAGTGCCACATACCCTCAAACTTGTTTCGTCAGAGACTTCAGCAGCTCTTTCTGAGCCAAGCCACTTCCTACCTGAAGCACAGCGTAAGGCACCTCCTCCGGCATGTACTCCAGCAGCTTCTCACGGACGATGTTGTCACAGATCTCCTGAGGGGACTGGCTGGTCAAGACCCTGCTGTGGAACTTCCACGGGCCTGGCTTGGCTTGCAGCAGGAGGTATCTCTGCCAACACAAAGAACAGGGGCAGTTACCTATTGCCTGGCACTGTCACATGGTGCTTATGCCCTCCATGGCTAGTCTTTCCTAGAAGCACCACAATACTCTCTCTCTGGTCAAACATTAGCACATTTACGCTGCCACATTTGGCAGGGGAAGGGCAAATTTTGCTTCCCAAAACAGACTTTGCCAGGGTTCCTGCGTCCCTCAGAACAGACCATACAAGCTGGCGAAAGGATGGAAACAAAAGCATGGGATTTCAGGTCCCCTGTGCCTTCTGCAGCTTCAGCCCACAGGGAACAAGTGTAGGTGCTTGAGCAGAGTGTCACCAGAAGTCCAGACAAGGTTCTTTGTGTAAATGTGGTATTTTCTATTAGACCAACTAAACAGTTGGAAATTTTTTTGCAAGCTTTCATGTATGTATCCAAAATCTTGCAAAGAACAATTTGTCCAACTATTTAATTGGTCTAATAAAAGATACCACATTTATGCAAAGAACCTGGTCTGCCTATGTCCTTAGACCAACACAGCCTCAACCAACACCACCAAAAGTCCAGGGCAGAAACAAGGCAAAAGTTGCTGTTCACGCGTACACTGAAACAGGGTGGAGCTCCCATGCCCAGAGGGCATTCACCACCAACCTGCCACAGACCCCTCAGGGACCTGCAGGCTCCTAAGCATGAGAAAGGCAGACAGAAGCTAGCACCCCTATTCCCCCACGGGACAGGCAGCTTGGTGTAACTGAGTTAACCAGGGGTGCTGCAAGGGGGCACATTGCTGAGTATAACGGCAGATGCAAAATCCAAGCGCTCTGGGTACTTCACCTTCAGCGTATCCACCTCATCGGCATGGAGAGCCGCCAGCATGAAGACCTCCCGGAAGTGCGGCCAGCCTTTCCTGTTCTTCACGCCTCCAGGCACAGGGGGGCTTGGCACAGGCACTTCTTCTGTGCCCTCCAAAGTGTGGAGAAGCCCCGAGGACCTGACAGTGCTATCAGCATCTAAGCCAGAGTCCAGCTGGACTTGACCAGCCTTCGGTGGGTAACTGGACTCTTTGGCTGCATTTTCAGGCAGAGAAGCCTGGGCACCCTGCAGGGGGTTGCTTTTGGTGGAACACGAATGAGGTTTAAGCAGTGGTTTCACTATCTGCTTCTTTCCATTGACTACTCCCTCAGTGAGCTGTGCTACCAGGTCCAGCAGAAGGTACTTCTTCTTCAGCAGGTCCACCTGTATGAAGGGAAGGGGGAGAAATCAGGAGTTTGCCCCACTGGCAACAGGTTGGCAGCACCCAAGGTTTCAAGCAGCTATTCTTATACGTTAACTGAGCCAAAAGAGAACAAACCCTTGCTGGTGGTTGCAGGGGAAGGTGCTTACAGTTTAGCTAGCATGCTATGATTTTCCACGACAGGGCAGGAAGTCAGCACATTTGTAGCTCAGGAATGGTTATTTCCAGCTTTCTGGTCTCTGAAATTCAAACTCTAGCTGAGATTTTTTAAGATGCAGGGCACCCACTGAAAGACTTGCCATGTGTTTCGGTCTATACAGAGGAGAAAGGGGCTTATTCCAGACTCTCAATGCCCCACCATAACTTATAAGAATAAAATTGAGCCACCCAGCGAACACCAAGCCTTGCTCCCCAAATCTGGATTCAAAAGCCCATTTCTGTATCACATGAAGGTACATGCCTTCCAGTATGCCTCAGGTCAAAAACTATTCTGAAACAGAGGAAAAAAAAAAAACCTGCCCTAGAGTTCAGTGACCCTCATCCTCTTTCAGCATGATTTTGGATCCAACTCAAGCATCTCCACCAATCCCCACTGTGGCAAGCAACATGGTATGACGAGAGATATGATCTCTCACGTGGCTGCAAGCTAAGCCACGTAGCTCTTTACCGAACGAAACCAACACCTTCAGTTTAACCCTGAAAACAAGAGGCTGCCAGCACAGACCATGGCACACCGATGACATGTGCTGCCCCTGAGAGGCAATGGCTTGCTACAGCCTGCACCAGATAATATTTCCAGGCTGACCCGAATTAGAGTCCTGTGTAAGTGTACTGCAGAACCCAAGCCTGGACACAGAGGCATGACTTACAGTAGCAAGATGTGCACTTTGCAAGACTAAAGCTTCCTCCTGTGCAGCAAGAGAAAAGAGGCTGAAAACCTTAAGTCCAAAAGCCACAGGAGAGAACATACAGCATTTCTTTAACATCCCCACCTCCTCTTCCCCCCCATAGGTATAAAGGAAAAAAGGCCTGTAAATAATGGACAAGGTACCAAGGCAAAGTTTTTAGAGCAAGTGATGGTTCTGCGGGGTCCACATTTTAGGGCCATCTGTGGACACTTTAAAGGTTCTGGTTTTCAAAAAAGGGACTTGACACATTATGAAAAATAACAGGTCCTTTAATACACCCAGTCCCAGTCACTCAAGAAACCAAAGAAGGAATCAAACCACAAGTAATTTCAACAAGTCATAACCTACTCACTGTACAAGGAGCCACAGCCCTCATTTACCTTGTTCAGGACCAGGACACTAGGAATCTGTGGAAACTTAGAAAGACACTTCAGCACATGGGGACTCAGATGGTTCCGTGTCCAGTGATCCGACACATCCACCAAAACCAGAACTGCCAAGCAGAGAGAAACAACTGAACCCTCTCTTTGCACAAATTGGCCTGTGGTTCCCACTTCACCAAGATCCCGGGTCATTAGCTTTCTCAGCTTAAAAATCCCCAATTCTCTGATGAAAG
>NW_017729012.1:10915239-10917618 GCF_001723915.1 Gavialis gangeticus | reverse complement strand
ACTGAACCCTCTCTTTGCACAAATTGGCCTGTGGTTCCCACTTCACCAAGATCCCGGGTCATTAGCTTTCTCAGCTTAAAAATCCCCAATTCTCTGATGAAAGAACCCTAAACCCACATTTTCTGTGATTAAAATGAAATGCCACTATATATATGGGTATCAGTTGAACAAAATGTTTTCTTAATATATTTACTATTTTAAAGCAATTTGGAAGCCTTGATCATTATAAGATGCATTCTAAACACCTAGCATGGTGGATGGCAGCATCTGCGTGTGAGACGGCTTCCCTCCCCCTGCCCCAGCATCTGGCTGGGGCCTGTGAGGCCCACAGAAGGGAGACGCTGCCCTCACCCCACTTCTCCCTTCCCCCCCAGCCCTGCTCCCGGGAGGCAGTGGCACAGGATAGTGGGTGGCAGCACTCTGTCCCTGCCCACCCACACATACCTCCTAGGACCTTCCCAAGTACCCCGGCTGACACCCTGTCATAGAAAATTAGAACTCCCCCTGCCCCTTCACTAACCAGGACGCAGGTCCAGCTGAAGCTGTCCTCCACACTGCTTCGTGGCACGAAGCAGCCCCAATATACAGGTGCCCTGCCCATGCCCTTGCCCCAGCTGCCCTCCCACATCAGGGAGCTGCCTGGACTGCTCCACCCAATCTACAGACAATTAGGTATCTGTGACAATAGAGGCCACAAGTACCAGCAACAAAGAAAGTGAATGGGGCTCTCACCTAAGTCTGCATATTTCATGCTGTCCCATGGGTCAGTGATGAGGGACTTCTCCAGACTGTGCCTGTAAGACAGATGCACGTTGCAGAACTACACGGACACTGGATCGCACACCACCTCTGCACCCACCCTGTTGCAGAGCCAATTTCTCTTTGAAACAAGCAGGACTGCATTTCACATCTTCCAGGAGCCAGCTAGCACAACACTGCCTTGTGGCCTGCAACATCTCTTGCTCTGGGTGCACGTGCACCACTCAGCACCACGCAGCCCTGAGACTGTAGCCCTTACTTGCTCCTGTGAGACCAGCCATTAGTGCAGCGACAAGCACAAGGCTCAAAATGCTCAATGATCTACGAACACTTCATGTCTACCCAACATGGACACCTATCACCTTTTGTCCTGCCCCTCAAGCTCCTGCAGTAGAATCTATGCTCTAGTCCCCTCGAGCCTGGCCCAGCTGGATTCTAGTTTTACCCACATTAAGAGTGGTACCTTTTGGCTTTCTGAGGACTGGTGAGGCCAGGTGTGTCCAGAACGATCTGCAAAGGGAAAGACAGAGCAACACAACACAGATCTTTCTGTAGTCTCCGACACACTGCTTAAACTCACATTTACGTGATTAACCCCAAGCAGAGGGCAAAAGCAAAATACTGCACGCCACCTGGATAACGCTGCCCGCCGTGGCAATGGGGTGTTGTCTGACTACACAGGGAAACCTACCAGCTGAGTGTCTTCATATGTGATGACGCCGTGGGCATTGCATCGCGTGGTGTGCACCTTCTTGGATACTGGGAACACCTGCAGGAGTCCAATCCAGATATGTACATTACTTGGGAAAAGTCAACAAAACCAGCCGGCAGCCTGACTCTGCGGCACCGTCCAAATCGCGACAGCGCAGCTTTACCTTCCTGCCCAGCAGCTGGTTTGAGAGGGTCGATTTCCCGGCATTCGGTGCCCCAAGGATGGCAATCCTAAGCACCTTGGGGTTGTTGGGCTGATCTGGCTGGTGCAACAATAAGCCATCTTGCTCCACTGCAGAAAGGGACACAAAGCGTACCAGTGCCGTCACAACACCCGAACCGCGAACGCCAGAATCCAGAGAGATCCCATGACACCGCAGGATGAAGGGGACACGGCAAGCTACGGAACACGCAGCCGCTCGTCTCCATCTCATCTCCAAGCACCGAAGGCGGCCCCAGCATCCAACCCCACCCGACTTCCTGCTCCGCGATTCAGCCCCGGCGCCTACGGACCGACGACGGAATCGGTCTTCGCTAGACCCGGGGCATCCTCTGCGCTCCCGATCTCCCGGCACCGGAGCGGCTTGGGGCAGGTCGCGGCTCAGCCCCCGGCCCCTGGAGACCTGCCAGCGCTACTGGGCCGGTCTCCATGGCAACCCTGGCCCCCGCGCTGCTGGCGTCTCCATGGAAACGGGGCCCGATGCGGCCGGGCAGCCGGATTTGGCCCCCGCCCGCCCCAAGGCGGCGGCAGACGAGGCTTCTGGGGCAAAAGCGACGTGTTTGACCGGCCCCACTAAGTCCTGGGGGAGCGTGCTCCCGCTACTGAAAAGCGCGCGTGCCCCGCAGCAGCGGCGCTCACCCGCGCAGGCCGGCACGGGCGGCGGGTGCGGCCCCCGGGGGCGCTCACGT
>NW_017729012.1:10913775-10914760 GCF_001723915.1 Gavialis gangeticus | reverse complement strand
GCGCTGGAGCGCGCGCGGGCAGGTGCCTCGTGCACGTGCGTTCTGCACAAGCCTTGCGCGTGCACTCTGCACCCCTTGCACCCGTACTGTACACCCCCCATACCTGCTGTGCACCCCCATGTCACCGTGCACCCCCAGAGGCTTCTGGCAGCACCTCCGCACACCCCCGAGTCCCCCAGCGCAGGCCAGACGCCTCCTGCCCCCAGCGCCAGCTCACGGCAGCGCCGGGTGACCCAGACCCTGGGCCCAGGCCAGGGCATCCGGCATGACCCCTGCCCGGCGCTGCGGGCAGCGGTGCCCTGGCCTGGGCCCAGGGGCTGAAGCCCCATTGTACATGTTGCCCGTGTTGTGGTCCACCCAGCAAACCCAAGGCGGCCTGGCGTCAGCCCCACGCACGGCAAGCTCATGCAGGGAAGGGCCCTGGAGACTGGGAGCAGTGGCTGCCCGGGCGAGCGGGGCTGACGGGGCCACGGGCCAAGGGCAGGAGGGAGGGGGCAAGCTGGCTGTTGAAGGGAAACTGAGGCAGGGAGAAAAGCCGGGAGGCCGCGCCGCAGCTGTGCCGCGGAGGGGCAAGCTGGGGTCGTGCCGCCACCCGGGGACTGAGGCAAGGGGCGAGTGGTACGTGGGGGCCACCTTTCCACTCCCCTCCAGGCGGGCCCCGGGGCTCGGTCCCCGCACAGCGATGCCGGCCCCTCCACCCCAGGGCAGGAGCTGCCGGGCCCCGAGCGCGCGTGGAGACAGACACCAGCACTGGGAGCAGCCGCCTTTATTGGTTCATAGCGCGCGCAGGCCGCGGCCCCCCGCAGCCCCATGTCCCGGTCCCCGCCGCGCCGCTGGGCTCCGCTCGTCCTGGTCCGGGGCAGGCAAGGCGGCGGTAGAACCGTCACCATTACTAAACTCAGTAATGGTAACGGTTTCGCCGACGCCCCGGGTTGTCGCTCGGCGTCCGGGGGCCTTCGCTGGGGGCCGAAACGCCCTCTTGCCT
>NW_017729012.1:10905168-10913584 GCF_001723915.1 Gavialis gangeticus | reverse complement strand
CCCGCACCACCCCCTCCCCCGACGCCCGCTGCCTACGCCCCTGCTCCTGCCACCCCTGGGACGACATGGGCTGCGCTGGGTGCCGAGGAGAGGAGAGGCCGGGGTAGTACATCATCTATACTGTAGTATCTCATAGCCGACTTACAGTATACGATGATATCCTGCCCAGAGCCCCCCGCGCGTGCCGGGCTGCCTGCTGCCGCGCTGGTCACACCTGGGGGCCAGGGGAAAGCGGCGTTAGTGGGGTGCCAGGCAGGGCTGGGGCTGCCCTGAGCCAGTGGCAATGCCCACCCTGGGCAGGGCACCAGGCCCGTGGCTGTGGGGCCGCGGGGCAGTGCAGACAAAGCTGCGGGAGGGACCCCACGAGCTGCTCCGGGTGCTCCAGCCCCGGCCACCCCGGAGCTTCCCACCCTCCTGGCTGGAAGCCGAGGCCAGCCGTGCCCTGGGGAGCCCCAGTGTGTCTGCAGGGTGCCATTGGTGCACCCCAGCTGAAACCACGGGGGCACAAGCCCCTTCCCCATGGGGCCCCATACTTACTTGGCCTGGCCTGGCCTGGCCTGGCTGTCTGGGTGAGGGGGGGTGCGCATCCTGGTCCCCCTCCAGAGCTGGCGGCTCCAGCCCAGCTGCTTATAATTGCTCCCGCAGCCTCGTTTGCATATCAAGGATCGCTGGCATCGAGACCTTCCCTTTTAACCCCTTTCCGCCTGGCCTGGCGCAGCGCAGCTAGGGCTGTCCCACCGCCCAAGGGCAGTGCAGGCAGGCAGTGGCAGAGGCAGAAGTGTCCCAGGTCCCCATTGCCCATCTGGGGCCAGGACCTGCCTCTGCCCAGGGCAAACGCACTGCCCCCCATCCCCGAGCAGCAGCCCAGGGAGACCCCCAGCTCCCGCATAGCCCTGCAGGCACCCTCGCCCTGGGAAAGGCCTGTTGCAGCCGCCCTGGGGCTGAAGCCCCATTGTACATGTTGCCCGTGTTGTGGTCCACCCGGCAAACCCAGGTCGGCCTGGTGTCAGCCCCACGCACGGCAAGCGCATGCAGGGAAGGGCCCTGGAGACTGGGAGCAGAAAAGCCCCTGGCCCCCTCCCGTCCTCCCCATGCCCCAGAGAAGCATTTTGGACTGGGGGCTCCTTGTCACGGGCCAGGCTCTGCAAAGCTCTGTGTCCTGCCCCCCTGCCCAGGGCTCCACGGTGCCCCACGGACGTGGCAGCCACAGGGCAATGGTGCCAAACACAGACTGGAGCCCTGCAGGACCAGCCTGGCCGGACCAGGCCCCGGTGCTCCATCCAGCAAGCTGCAGGGGCAGGGGGCTGCTGCACGCTGCCCCATGGCATGGATACGGACACAGACACAGCCCCCAGCCTCAGCGGGGAGACATGGAGCAGCCAGGCCCTGCTGCGGGGGTCACCTGCGGGAGTAGGGTGGCCAGAGGCACAGGGCGAGCGGGTCCAGCTGGGACACCCGGGCAGGGGCTCAACTACATGGCAGCCACCCCAGCCCAGAGCCGCAGAGGAGACCGGGCCCCAAAGAGCCGCGCCAGATGTGCCCACACCTGCGTGCTGCCCGCAGGGGTGAGGTCTTCCAGGGATTCCTGCTGCCCGTGGGGCACCATGGAGGAAAGCAGCCTGGCACTGGCAACGCCAGCCAAAGCCCAGCACACACGTGTATGTGTGCATATAGGGCAAAGAACACAATTGGTCTGTGCATGTGCAGACTGTTACAGTGTGTGCATACACACACGTGTGTGTACATGTGTAAACACAGCTGCTCTTTGTGTGTGCAAGCGGCTGTTGTGTGTGCACATATGAATAGAGCCGCACTGTGTGTGTGCAAGATGCTATAACGTGTGTGTGTGTGTACACATATGGACACAGCTGCTGTGTGTGTGTGCGGGCTGTGATGTGTGCGCACACATGAACATGGCTGCACTATGACGTGCGTGCACATATGAACACAGCTGCACCATGCATGTACAGGATGCTATGGCATGTGCATGTGTGCGCACAGGAACTCAGCTGCACTGTATGTGTGCTGACAGCTATGATGTGTGTATGTGCACATATGAACACAGTTGCACTGTGCATGTGAAGGATACTATAGCATGCGTGTGTGTGCACATGCATATGCAGGCTGCTATGATAGGTGCATGTGCAAACACAGCTTCACTGTGCGTATGCAGGCTGGTATTGCACGTGCGTGTATGTGTATGTGCAGGCTTCTATGGCGTGTGTGCGTGCGCGCAAGCAGCTGTGCGTGGGGCTCACAGAGCCAGAGCCAGGGGTGTTGTCTGCCTGACAGACGTGGGGCTACACGTCTGCACGATGAGTCCCGTGACACGTGTGCCGTGCCTGGGGGGCTTGTTTGTGCTGCCGGCGGGGAGGGAGGCACCGAGTTCCTGGAAGCCGTGGTCCAGGGCCCCGTGATAAGGGCTGGGGGGACCGGGTGACACTGATAAGCCGCAGCCGCTGGCCTATCAGGGGTCCAGCCCAGGCACCTGGCAGAGCCGCCGCACCCTACCAGGGCTGCTACAGCCCCCAACTCCTAGCCTGGGGACCAGGCCAGCATCATGTCACAGGGGCATCTGTGTTGTGGCCCTGGGGAAGCGACCAGGCGTCAGCCCCCGAGCCCGTGCAGACCACACGCTGCACCAGGCGCCACGGCCCAGGGCTGAGGGAGGAGGTGCACCCAGAGCCCTACCCCAGGCCGGGACAGGTGGGACACGGCCACGGGTATCTGGGTGCGCAGACGGGGAGCAGCAGTGACACCGACACGGAGCCCCCGGCTCAGCACAGGCTGTGGGACCAGCCAGGTTCTTCCAGGCCAGAGACATGGACCTGGCTGGGCTGCCCCAGCTCCACGGCCCAGGGCACTGGCTGGCACGTGGCTCCCAGCACCCATGGGCCTGCCGTTGGGTGGTTGCTGCGGCTCCTTCGCCTGGGATTGCTGCTGCCCCCAACACCTGAGGAGAGCCATTCGCCTCCCTCTGCCTGTCCTGGCCTGGCTGCAGCCTGCAGCAGGGGAGGAGGGCACCAGCCCCAGGGAGCAGAGGGTACCAGACACCTTAGCTTCCCACCCCAAGCTCCTCTTGCAGGTCCCAGAACTGCCCTTGCTCAGTCTGGAGGGGCTGGGACCCTGGGCAAAGGCAAGGCAGCAGACACCTGCTAAAGCCCAGGCCAGGAGCCTGCCCCACAGCCCAGGAAGCAGGCCCCAAGGCAGGCAGGAGGTGTGGGGTAGCCAAACCTGGGGGCTGTCCCCATACCCCAGCCTGCGTGTCTGCTCATAGATAAGGAGCCAGCAGCTCCCATCCCTGGCCGAGCACGCGGGGCGGGGGAAGAGCGCGCTATCTGGGGGGTGCAGCTGCTGGGTAACGTGCACGGGCCGTCCAGGGCCACGGTGGGGAGGGGAGGACAGGGGCCTGGCAGGCAAAAACCGGGTTGCTGCACCAATGCTCACAGGCAGCCCCAGAGCAACAGCCTGCACCCGCAGCCCCAACCTGTCCCATATGCCCCCCGCCACAGGCTCCCCCAGCTGCCATGAGCCCTGGGCAGTGGGAGGGCAGGGGCGCAGCAAGCCTGGTCAGGGGCAGCTCAGCTGCTTGGAGCCCTGTCTCCACACAGACTTGGGGGGCCAGCACGTAGGCAGCCAGCACGAGTGCTGGCCCAGGTCTCCAGCAGCTACTGCTGGGCTGGGCACAGTCTGCACTTGTGGGGCACCGGGCATGGCTGGGTTGCATCCTCTGGCCCGGGGGCACTTGGTGCAATGCAGTTACTCTGGGCGTGGGTCCCAGCCTACATGCTCCCTGGGGCACTTCCAGGATGCACTGCCTGTGGGTAGTAGGGTCCAGCGGTGGCCACGGCCAGGCAGACCTGAAGAAGCAGGTGTGGGTGATGCTGGCTGGTCCCATTGCCCCAAGGCTGGGCTCCAGCATGGGTCCCAGGAGCACAGCTGGGACGTGGGCAGTGCACAGCAATGCCCCAGGCAGTGCCAGCCACAGCCTCTACCCCCAGCCAGCCCCAGGCTGCGGCTGCACTGGGGAAGGGGCTGTGAGACAGACTTAGGACACACGGTCGTTGGGAGCTGCCATGCCGGGAAGTGAGGCCCGGCTGGGGCTGGATGCCTGGGCAGAGTTGGGAGCAATGCCAGGGATGATTCCAGCTGGCCCCGTGTCAACCTGCAGGTGCCAGGGCATTGCTGCTGGCTGTGGGAGCACCAGAGGCCAGGCCCTGTTGGCCACGGGCTGTGGGTGGGGGGGATGCCGCCAGGCAGACTGGGCACCAGCCCCCACCTGCCCGTGCCACACGCTGTGGCTGCACTACCCCGTTGAATGTGGCTGGGACAGAGCCGACCACAGCGCAGGGAGCGCAGGGGGTAGCACTGGGCCAACGCCAGCCGGACCCTCCTGGTGGCAGGAGGCCGGGAGCGAGGACACAGACCACGAGAGCCGGTGCAGCGAGGGCACAATGCCCCTTTATTCTCATATAGCTCGGAACGGGGCCCGGAGCCCATGGCACAGGGAGGGGTGAGCACAGTCATGCATGACGGACATGCGGGGGGGCTCCAGTATGCGCAGCAGCAGCACAAGCCAGCAAAGCCGCCCCTCCCTGCAACCCCAGCTCCTCCCCACCTACCCCCCTGGGGAGGGGGAAGCCAGCCCTGCCCGAGCCCCAGAGCCAGCAGCTGCTCCGGGTCCCCCCGCTGCCCTGCCCAGGGGGGAGAGCCTGCAGGGGCAGGGCTGGGGCTGCAGACAACACAGTGCAGCACCCCAGAGGGAGGGGAGCAGCAGGCCCACCAGCGGCACTGGGCAGCAGGCCACGTGCAGGCACAAGGGGCTGCAGTGAAGCCCACCACTCGCAGAACAACAGGCTCTGGGCCCAGCATTACGGGCTGTAGCCTCCCTGCCCCGCGCCCCTAGTGGCATCTCCTGGCCTGGACAGACAGGGCCAAGGCAGACGCATACATCCAGGATTGGCACAACAGCACAGACAGCGAGATGTGACCCCGTGGCACAGGCAGAGTGGGTAGGGCCCACGGGGAGAAGACAGACAGGCCGGCAGGGGAGAGGGGCCAGGACAGGACATGGGGTCAGCGCAGCACATGGCCGCAGGGAAGGGAAGGCCGCCATGCAGCCATGTTTCACAGCACCCGGGACCCCCAGTTCCAGTCTTGCCCACGCACCTGTCTCTGTGCTAGGCCATGGGTAGCCAAGGTCTGGAACCCACGGCCAGCACAGAGCACTGCCACGGGCGCTGCAAGAGCAGGGGCCAGCCCAGGGCTAAGAAGGGAGGGGGCAGGGAGCACCTCTGCTACAGGCTGGGACTGCCCTCAAAGCAGCCGGGGAGGGAGGGGACACCCCATTCAGAGGCCCAGGCCCCTCGCCTCCACCCACACCCTCAACTAGTGTCACATCTCTACCAACACAAACCCCAGCCGGAGGCCCTAGAGCCCTGTCTACACTACAGCTACTTTCCCTCCACAACGCACAGGCGGTCCCCTGCCAGCAGGGCCCGGCGCTGAGAGCAGCAGGTGGGTGAGGCCAGCTGCCACAGTCGGCTTCCTGAGGGCAGGGTGCCCCTCCGCCCTGGAGCCACCCTGCTCCTGGGGAGGAGTCGATCCCTCTCTGGCTGCCAGCGATGCTTGCCTGCTGCACAGCCCCAGCCCCCAGGAGCTCCTGCCCCCTTGATATCTGGAAAGCCCCGCTGGGGAAGCAGCTGCCCCGGAGCACATGGCTCCTGCCCCTGGCGCCCTGAACTCAGGCAGCACCCTGAGACCTGTCAGGCACAGGCAGGCAAGGGTCTGATACGGTTGGGTGGGGCCCTGCTCTGCCTCGGGAGACCAGTGCAGCACCGGGGGAGCCGAAAGCAGTGCAGGGCAGAGGGGTCACACGTTCACATCATACACCAGGGTAACAGAGACAGCGGTTTGTGGAAGGCAGGGGGAGGATGGGGCGGGGGGCCTTAACGTTCTCATCCAGCAGCTCCAAGAAGGCTGCGGGGCCGGCTCTGGGAAGCAGCCTGCACAGCCCAGGCCAGGCTGCCCCCCTCAGCCCCCAGCTGCCAGAAGACAGAGAACTGCAAGGCACCGAGATGGCACGACCACACAAGCTGCCGGGGTAGTGGCGGGGTGGCTCCGCTCAGGACGAACACGACGAGAGACAGGGCCCATTACAAAACCCACCCCCAGCGGAAGGGAACATGCATCCTCCTGGTCCTACAAAATAAGGCACCAGAGCTGAAACGGGGACTCCGACCGTCTCTGGTAGGAAAGGGTTCCCGAGTGTCCGAGGCAGTGGATATCAGAGTGCGGCGCGGGCGCCGTCACCGCCCGCCGGCCCGGCCGGGCTCACGCCTGGGCCCCGGTGGCTTTCTGGATCAGGGGGATCTGCAAGAGGGCAAGAGAGGCCATCAGGGGTGGCGCCATAGGGAGCAGACACAGGGGGAGCCAGCGGTGCCCACCCCAGCCATGACGCCCAGCCTGGGCAGGCTGCGCCCAGGACGCTGACAGTCACATGCAGAGGGGCAAGAGCAGGGGGGCCCCCCCAGCCCACCCCCCAGTGCAACGCAGCAGAAGCAAAGGGTCTGGGAGCTCCCAGACATCCAAACACTCCTGGCCTCAGGGACAGGAGAGGCCGGTGGGGCTGTGTTGGGGGTTGAAAAAAGCAGGCATGGAAGTGGCGGTGGGACGCACCTTGGCCAGGTCGACTCCGGTGAGGGCGTGCACGGAGGCAGGGATCTCAGCCAGCAGGCGGCTCAGCTCCGTCGTCACCTTACTGCCATCTCCGCTCAGGATCACGATCTCCTCCACCTTGGCCAGGGGAGCTGCCACTTTGGAGGCGATCTGAGAGTCAGAGGGCAGGCGCCAGGATGAGTGATGGCAGCGAGGGACAGGGCCCGGTGGACGCAGAGGTGGTGCTCGCCCGCCCCGGCCTGCCACCTGCTCACCCGGGCAGACCACGGACCCTAGACCCACCCTGGCCCCCGGCTCACCTGTGGCAGCGCATCCAGCACCAGCGCCATCTTGGCAGCCTCCCCGTACTGCTGCAAGGCCTCAGCCTTCAGCTTCATCTTCTCGGCGTCGGCCTTGCCGATGGCCTCGATGACGGCAGCCTCCGCCTCCCCGATCTTCCGGATCCTTTCAGCTTCTGCCTGCGCGATCATCACCTGCTTCACCCTGCAAGGCAACGGCCCCAGCTGAGCACGACGCTGCACGGCCCCCAGATGGGAGCGGGGGACAGCACCAGGCCTGCAGCTCACAGAGCAGCTTTGGGAGGGTCCCCAGGGTTCTTGGCTGGACCCCGGCACTTACTTATCGCCCTCAGCGATCTGCTGCATGCGGAAGGCCTCGGCTTCAGCCGGCCGACGGACGGTAGCGATGAGCTCCTTGTCCATGCGCACAATCTCCTTCTCCTCGACGTCGATCTGTTTCCGGCGCTGCACCACCTCGATCTCGATCTCCTCCTGCCGGATCTTCTGCTGCTCCCGGGCGCCCTGCAGCTCGTAGGCCAGCTGCGACTCCGCTGTCTGTGGGCCAAAGCCAGGGAGCGGAGCCGTCACTACCAGCCCAGGTGCCCGGTCCCCTCACCGCCCTCCCGCTGCAGCCCCTGGGCACGGGGAATAAGGAACCCCTCAGAGAGCCAGGGTCAAGCCTGGAGCCAGGACAAACCCATGCTCCCACCACAGGACCAGAAAAGGTGCAGGACAGGAGCAAGCGCTTCCCAACATCAGAGCATCACAGAGTCGTGGGGCTGTCAGGGAGCTGCAGGGGGTCACATCCAGTCCAGCCCTTGCCTGAGGCAGAATCAGCCCCATCCAAACCAGCCCAGACAAACTCCATTGCCCAGGCTCTGAGCAACACGACAGTCACCCGACAGCCCCAGGAATCGCTCCTGCCCCTTCCCTCGGGAAAGCAGGGAGGCCTCTGCCACCAACATCCTGGTCCTGCCAGGGGGTTCATGGATGCTGCAGGCACCCCAGCTCAAGACCAAGTACCCGCTGCAGAGGAAAGCAACCCCCCGCAGTCCGGACCAGCCTGAGCAAGGGGAAAATCCCTTCCAGTGCAGTGTGAGGCCGAGCCTGAGCACAGGGGCAAGACCCTGCAGCCGGGACCCTGAGGGATTGGTGCCAGCAGGAGCATTGGCACAGCCCAGTCCCATCCCCAGCCCAGGCTGCACCCAGCACCTCTGCAGGAGGCTGAAAACCCCCCGACACAAGGAGCAGGGAGAGGAGAGGAGGGTGGAAACCAGTACAGCCCAGAAGCCTGGGAATCCCCATGGTACAGCCCAGGCATGGATCCCAGAAGCACAGCAGGGCAGGGCAGCCCCTCACCTTGACGTTGACCTCCTGGCTGAAGGCAGCTTTCTGCAGCTCGAAAGCACGCTTGGAGTCAGCCACCTTGGTGTCCGACATGAACTTGACATCCAGCATCT
>NW_017729012.1:10899950-10900168 GCF_001723915.1 Gavialis gangeticus | reverse complement strand
CCGGGCCCCCGGGGGGGGGGGGGGGGGGGGTACAGCTGCCAGTGGCAGTGAGAGGGGCAAGAGGGGAGCTGCCCACGCCAACGGGCCCAGGCCCCAGCCCTGCCTGACGTACCCGGATGCCAGCGTCACGCTCGGCCTCGGCCACGCCAATATCTGCGTCCCGCTGCACAACCGCCGTCTGCGTCTTCCCTAGCGAGCTCAGGTACTCCACTTTGTCA
>NW_017729012.1:10890635-10899723 GCF_001723915.1 Gavialis gangeticus | reverse complement strand
GGGGGGGGGGGCATGCCGGCAGCACCGTCAGCGCAGCCCCCACCACCCAGAGACATCCATCCTCAGCCAGGAGGGCCCAGCACGGTGCAGCCTGCTGGGGAGCTGGGCAGGGGGGCGGTCGTGGCCTGTACAGACCCCGGCAGGGATCCAAGCACAGTCTGTGCCACGTGGCTGCACCCGGAGACCCCCAGGGAAGCTGCCAAGCCCAGCAGCCTTTGCAGAGCCCCTGTGGAGGAAGCCAGGCCCCGCTGGCGCTTACCTTGATAGTGAAGCTGAGGATCTCAATGCCCATGCGGCCCACATCCGGGGCTGCCACCTCCCGCACCAGCTTAGCAAACTGGTCCCGGTCCTGGTAGATCTGCTCAACTGTCAGGGTGCCTAGCGAGGGGGGCAGAGCCGGAGAGGTGAGTGCAGGGCAGGCCTGGCACCAGCCACAGACAGCGTAGTCCCCGCTGCCCCCAGGACCCCGAGTGGGCTGGCCACGTTGCAGCACCACGACTGCACGCATAGACCCTGTCCCCAGGGCTGGAGCAGGACCCTGCCCTGCGGGTGTGGGGCAAGCAACCGCGGTGTCTACCGATCCCAAAGGCAGCAGGAGCACCGCACCGTGCTACGCACCGAGGATGGAGCGGAGATGCCCCTCCAGCGTCTGCAGCACCACGTTCTTCACGTCCTGGACGTTCTTCCCCAGGAACTGCTCGCAGGCCACGGCCAACAGCTCCCGCTCCGTCATGATCTTCACCTGGGGAGGAAGGAAACCCCGATGAGGGAGGGGCCGGCGGCACAGACACGCTGGCACGGAGCGGCCAGGACCCGGGCACGTTGTTGTGGGCACTAAAGAGTGAGGCGGGGGAGCACCGGGAGTCAGGGCCGCCCAGGGGAGCCCCCAGAGCCCAAAACAGAGCCCTTGCTGCCATCATCTCCACCGAGGCAGGTGGCTCCCAACTGGTCCCAACAGGCTGGGCTGGTGTCCAGCTCCAGGCACACGCCTGCCACAGCCCGTGAGGCAGCACTGCTGCGGTGAGCTGGCCTGAAGCTGACATGTCCAGTAGATGAGGGGTTTGCAACAAAGCCACGCAACTGCCTGCTGCTGCTTGCTGCCCAGCCGCGTGGGGCGGAGGACGAGGCGGGCAGACGAAGCTGTGGCCCCCCTCCATGCCTTGATCTCGGGGGGGGCCCCATGCTCTGGCCCTGCGCAGAGGGCAACCTCAACCCATCCTCCAAGAGGCCTGGATCAAGCTGCACCCCGAGGTTGCCACGCATGGCCCAGGCATCAGCCAGTGTCCTGTTACCACGACAATGCAGGGTAAACCCGGGGCTCTTGCAGTGGTTGGCAGCTCCTGCCCTGACCCCCCACGTGCACCCCAAGGGTCCTGCCTCCAGCCTGGCATAACAGACTGGGCGCACCCACACCCCTGGGAGTGGGGCAGCCAGGCCCCAGCCGGACTCCCCCCTTCCTCACTACGGGGGGCCAGAGAGCCTCCCTGGACAGAGCGACAGGGCAGGGAGGGCAGGCAGGGCCTGCGTGCGACCCCCCAGGCTGGGCTCAGGCTTCCCAGAAGCTGGGGACCCATCAGCCAGGGCCCAGCCCAGCTGTCTGCGCAGGAGCAGCCACAGCCCTCCCGGGCACGTACACGGGCTCCTGGCAGCCAGCCCAGGCTCCTGCCGGGAAGGGGCAGTCGGAGCCACTGCCCCACCCCCAACACGAGCGCAAACTCGGGCAAGGAGCCCACGAGGACACCTCCCCCCACACACCCCCAGGTCCCTGCAGCCACACCCTCATGCACTGCAGCCTGCAAGGCCCAGGCCTCCAGCTGCCGCCGGAGCCAGTCTGCCACCCCGAGGCCTCCAGATGCCTTTCACTTTGGCTCCCAATTAGCAGCACTTCCTGGCTCTCGCCCCAGCCCGAGGCTGCAGACGAGAAGACCAGGAAACTGTCCCTGCAAACAGGAAACAGCCTTCCCGCTGGAGCTGCACATGGGTGCAGCAACACCCCTTTCTCCTGCTGATCCCCCACTTCCGGACACACCTCACCTCGTTCCAGCCCCGAGCCACGCAAGCCCTGGCCCCTAAGCCCCTGGGGGCAAACGTCTGGCCCGCAGACAGTACCCAGGTTCCCAATGGAGCCCTGGCAGGGAGGCAAGAGAGTGCAACACAAATCAGAGACAACCGCAGCAGGCACAAGCAGGCGTCGGGCAGCCCAAGGCTCCACAGACGCCGAGGCAGTTGGCTCTTCCACCAGATCTCTGCTACACTGTGATGGCAGAGAAACCGCTAGTAAGCCGGGCCTTCGCAGGGTGCAGAACACAGGGGGCCTCAGCACATGCGCGACCACGGGAACCTCGGCCAGTCGTATGAAAACAGGTCATCCCTGCAGCGCACCAGCACCGCCTCCCGAGCTCTGAGACAGCTCCCCGCTGCCCCCGAGCCAGCCAGCGACTTGACTGAGGTTTGACAGGAGACCTGTGGCAGAGACGGAGACCCTGGGGCAGCCCAGCCTGCGCTCTCACCTGCATGGGGCAGGATCACTCTGCAGGAGTGCACACGCCCTCAGGTCACACGCAGCAGCCCACAAAATGCCCCAGGCACGAAGTCTGAGGCAGCACTGTCCTAGGCAAAGCAGCACACGGCTGCCTGAGACATGCAGAGGGGCCCGCTATGAGCGGCCACGTCTGCACATGCAGGGTGACACGTACTCTGAGAACTGCTCGGCCACGCTCCCTTGGGAGACCGGCAGCAAAGAGCTGCCGGGGCCCTTTCTCCTTTTCACAACACATCTGGCTGCCAGGGCAGGGAGCCAAGCCCTGCGCCACGACGCCCAGCACATCCCTGCCCAGTGACATCCTCTGGCACAGACACCGACCGCGCCAGCCATGAGAAACGCCTGGGGAACGGGCTCAGAACTCATCGGCCACCGAGCCCGGGGCAAAAGCAGCTCCCAGCACCGGGCCCTGTAAAACCAGCCCTGCTTTCAATGCTGAGCTGCCATGTAGTGCGATGGCTGCTGGCAAAGGCAGCGGGGCAAGCCACAGCCACATGAGGGACATGGTCCGTGGACACTGCCGCTTCACTCTGTGAAGCGGCATGGAGCACCTGGGACGCCCCTGCTCGGACAGCTGAGTCTGGCTGACCCCGTGCCCTTGGGTGGGCAAGACGCAACGATGGCCATGTGCAGGGAGAGAGACAGCGTGGCCCCCCGCCCCCTGGGGACGCGCTCTCGGGTGGGCCGGCCACACCAGGCCGTGTGGTGCAGCAGAGACTTCGTTGCGGAGCAGAAGGCATCCGGCTCTGGGCAGCAGCAACCTTGGAAGAGGAGAGAGACCAAGGGGCAGGTTAGCGGCATGCATTTCCTGAGAGGATGGGTTGGAGTACCGTACCTGCGCCACACCCGTGACAGTTAAAGCTACCCCCTCCGCCGTCTCTACGTCCTCGCACCTGGGCTGTAACGTCATTATCTCTAGGGAAATCCTGCCAAAAAACGCAAGACATTTGCACGTTTCCAGGCAACAGGCCACCAGTGTCGACCCTGCAGCTCCTGCCCTGGGTTGGCACCTGCACTCTGCAGGGGACGGGACGCCGTGACACCGGAGGCTGCCTGGGGATCGCGCCCTCCGGCAGGCAGGTCACCGGGGCTGGAGCAAAGCAGCTTTCCAGTAATGCACAGACATTGTGAGCAGAGCCAGGTCTAGGGCTGGGCTGGATGGGCCCCTGCCCTCCCAGTGGGCTGGTTGGTGGGGCAGGACCAAGCTACCCCAGGACCCCAGTCTGTCCAAGGCAACACTTGGGCACTGCAGCTGCACAGAGTGCAGGATATGACTGACCAGTGACCCAGAGAGCACTGGCCTGACCAAGGATGTGGCCACCCTACAGCGGCCTCCCTACAGCCACCGCCGTAGCCCTCTGCACTGATCAGCCACTCCCCGAGTTGTCCCTGGGTCCACGTGCCCCGGTCGGCCGGCAGTCATCCTTCCAGACAGCGGAGTCTGTGAACCCCGGGTGCTGAAACCCAGCAGGGGGGCCAAGCTGTGCTGCGTCTAATTCGGAGGTGGCTAACAGCAGTTCACTGCTGGTGTCTGGGCAGAGGTATGCAGATGGGGAAAGACCTCGACTCTTTGGGCCACAGCTACGCACAGCGTGAGCCAGAGACAGACACCCGCAGCAATGGGGCTCCAACTACTCCCTCCTCCTCTCGCACCCCGGCGGGGCCGTGCAGGTTTGTGTGCTGGCAGAACGGGGAGAGACGAGGCGAGGGGCTTGGTGCTGCCAGGCCCAGGCTCCATGGAGTACCAGAGCAGGGCAGGGCAGGGCAGGTGCCCTGGCTGCTCTCTGGGTAGGCACAAGCCAAGGCGCTGGAGCCGTCTCGGGGACAAAGAGCCCAACTGAGCCCCACAGGGAAGCAAGCGGCTGCGGTTCATGTTACACAGCCATAAGACAGCGCCTGGACCAGCGAGTAGCAAGGGCATGGCTTTGCAGGCACGCGGGGGATGGAAGCAACAGCTCTGCTCCAGGGTGACGGTCTGACCTGAGCTGACTCGGCCGCAGCAGAGGGTTAGAGACGTCTCCCCACCGGACCCACCCCGGGCATGCCTGCACCACGCTTCTATCTGAGGCAGAAGCCAGCGTGCGGCTTTCGCCTCCCCAGGGAAGGCTTCTAGAGGCCCCGAGTGCTGCGAGCAGCAGCGGCGCTGCACCAGACCCCAATTCTGCCGGCTCTCTGGTGCTCAGGGCGAGCTGGCTGGGGAGGAGTGAGGAAGTGCGGTGCCAAACGACCGGCAGCAGGCACCGACTCAGGCCTGCACAACCCCATTGTGCAACAAGCCAGGCTCTTCCTGCTCAGCCCTCCTGGACTCGGTCCCACCGGGGACAAGCATCGCCTGTGTGCGGGAAGCCACAGGCCTGTGCCTGGAGCTGGTGAACGAACCAGTCCCAACAGGGATTTCATTGCCAGGAAGAGAAACCAGCTTGGCTGCTCCCCTGCCCATCCAATCTAACCCTGCGGGGGCTGGCTCCCAGCTTCCCAGGGAAGGCCTTAGCCTGGAGCACCCAATGTCTGCGGCATTACTGGAAGGTGCTGGCCCGGGGGCCTGGATTTGGAAGGTGTCCGTGTGCCTCTTTCCACGTTCCCCGCAGAGCTGCGGAGCGCCGGGAGGGGTCACTGAGCCTGAGCTGCCCCAGGAAGGAAAGCGTTAGTGGTGTGTTATCCTGCTGCTGCTGTGCTGCTCGAAACAGAAGGGGGAGAAGAGTTAGAGCCGAGGTTAGGAAGCGGGTGGGTCATTACCTGTGCAACCCCTGTTACGTACAGTGGGACCCCCTCCGACGTCTCAATATTCTCACAGCGACAGAGGATGGTCATAACCTCCAAAGACAGTCTGAGCAGCGATGAACAAGGGTAGGACAGCAAATACACAGAGCGGTTACCAGAGAGTAACAGACACCCGCTGCACACCATGGACGGGACTTTCGGGTTTCACTCTCTCCCCTTGCGCTTCCCACGGCACCCCTGCCCGCTCCCTCAAGCCAACAGCTGCGGGGCAGGGTCCCCGGCATGCCCCAGCCCCTCTCGACCAAGGTGACTGGGAGCTGCTACTGCCGAGCTGTGGCTAGAAGACAAGCGTGACCCGGTCTAGCCTCCTGCCCTGGCTCTGAGTGTGAGACGGGCTGGCCTGTGAGCACGTGCTCCTGCCCCAGAGCGGGACTGGGGGCCTCTGGGGGCAGACTGTAACCAGAATACTTTGGTAAAAATAAAGCTTTCCCACGACAGAGTCCACGCTCTGCTGGACAGCCGGGGTGACGGCGCCCTGGGCAGCCGGCTGCTCCCAAACCTACGTGGCTCTCCGCGAGCTGGGCTCCCACCCAAAGCCACAGGGATTTTTTTTTGGTCTGAAAGCAGGGGAAATTCTTCCAAATCCTTCCTGCATGCCCCTTCCCCCTGGCGTTTACACAGTGGAAGCAACTGCTGGTGGTACCTGGCAGGGCATCCTGCCTGGGCACCTGGCTGCCTGCAGTACCTCGGGGGGACATCTCCTGGTGCTCACACACGCCCGAGCCTTGCAGCTGCCTATGGGGAAGCCTGTGTCCATATGAGGCTGCTCCTGCCCCCAGTGCAGCTGCAGCTGGAGGTCTCCATGAGAATAGCGAGCAGAAGTGCAAGCCTCAGCATGCAGTGGCAGTGCCTCTATGCCAAGGGTGCATCACACCAGAGCTGGGAGCCTGCTGCCAGCAGCCTGGGGGGCGGGTGAGAAAGGCAGCTGCAAGGAGGGGAGGGAGCTGCACCCACCCCACCAGCGATCCTGGGTCTCCTGCAATGCCGAGGGCAGCCACCGGCTAACCTGCCTGCAAGAAGCACAGTGGCCAAGCAGGGTCATTTCCCTGTCACTGCAAAACCAGAAAGTCTCGTCTCTCCTTTCCCCAGTTAGTTCCTGTTTATGCGGACGAAGGGAGGGACCGGAGAGGACCAAGTGAGGGAGAAGGCACTGCCCTGGGCTCTGCAGCCCGCGGGGTTACAGCAGGGCAACAGCAGCACGTCACAGCATGTTAGTTCCAAGACAGGCACAGCAGTGAAGGCAAGCGAATCCCAGGGACAGGGGGACAGGGCACCCCAGGGTCCCACCAGTGTGCTAGCCCTCCCCGAGCAGCCATTAGAGTGGGAAGCAATGAGGGTCAGTGCACCTCCAGGACACGAGCACCAACCACCCACATTCCCTGCCCACTGCCACAGGCACCTGCCGCAGGTGGCTGAGGCATCTCTAGGCTCCTCCAGTCCCACTGGCCGCGTGTGACCTGGTCTGAACTCAGTGCAGAAAGCACTGGGCCTGACTCCCCCAGCTGCAGCACTGGTGGCAGAAAAGCTGTGAGGCCAGAGCCACGTGCAGCAAGCACCGGAGGGGTAGGCTGCCGGCCAGGAGCTGGGCTCCCACGTTCCTCAAGGTACCACTGACCCAGCCCTTGCTCCATGAGCCACGCGCCCAGAGGTCATCTCCTTACCTCTGCGTGTCCGACACGCACCACCAGGCCCAGGCCCAGCCCCCGAACACGTACTGCTTCTGGTCGGAGCCGCAGCAGCCACCTGCAGCAGAGCAAAGAGCGCCAGGGTGGAGGGTGCCGCCATGCAGGGGCACACTCCCCACGCCAACCCACGCAGCACCACGTCCGTGTCCCGCCTGCAGCCAGCTGGAGAGAGCCACGGCAGCAGTGCTCTGCCCAGCAGCAGGGTTCAACCCAGCTGTCATGCTTGCAAGAGAGGCAACAAAGCCTTGGCTCAGGGCTACAGCACCGGGACTGCCAGGAAAACCTGCCAGGGGGGCCCCGAAGCAGCCAGGGGCCCCTGCAGCAGCACACACAGGACAGGCAAGAGGAAGCTTCCCCCGCATGGGGCTGGCCCCAGGTCACCTTCCTCTGAGAGTACAGCACAACGGCATTCCCTGCCTGAGGAGCTCGTACCCGCTGCCCACACACAGTGCCGCACACATGCACGCCTCTCCTCCCCTCTCTGCCTTCCTCAGGCACATGCAGCCATCAGCTTATTGAGTTAGGAGGCAGCATCCGTGCACCGTGTCTGCAGCGAGATGCAGCAGACAGGAGGCAGCTGGGCCTCGAGACGGGGCTTTTCCATCTTGGCACGGCCCAGGCGCCACTTTCCAAATGCAGTTGGCTCCACAACAGCCGATGCTCCGAGGCCTCCCACGCCCTGCGCAGACCCAGCCCCCTCTTAGCGTACAGCCCGGCCCCGGCCCTGGGCCCTGGCTTGGCCTCTCCCTGCAGCCCGTCAAGGCAAGGGGACTCCTGCCAGCACCTTCCTGCTGCGCTGTTAACTCCACGTTGTGCAGCTCTGACTCTGGCCAACAGGCACGACCTGCTCTGAGCCAGGCACTTGCCAACAGCACCTGTGGGCTGAGCCAACCTGGCAGGAGGGGCAGCCCCCACCCACAATGACTGAGCAAGTAGCAGGGAGATCTGCTAGGTCTGGGGGAGAGGGGCTAAATACACGGATGAAGGACTGAAGCCAAGGGGCCAAGCAGGGAGAAGAGGCAGCCATGCCCTTGCAGAAGCTTGCGGCAGCCCAGGGCGGGCTCTCAGGAGACGCATTCACCAGGAGCCGGCTGGAGTTGAGAAGCAGAGCTCACACGCGTACCCCGAGGCAGGTGTGACGTGCCCCCGTGGGCAGCAGAGCTCTCAAGGCTGGCTGCACCCGGCCCTGCCCTCCAGGCCGCCAGTCTCCCAGCCTCTCCCCGGAGCAGCTGCTGATCACTGACACCCCTCAAGAGCCTGCTGGGAAACCCCCGGCCCCCTGAGAGAGCTGGCAGAGCTCCATGCCCCCTGCCCCACAAGCCTGGGGCTTAGTGCAGCTCTTCCCCCAGTGCCTGGGACCTTCCCAGGGGAAGGGGCCATGACGGCAGCTGAGCTCCCAGGTCCGACGGAACCGCGCCCGCCATCCTGCGGGACTGCATAGTGGTTCCAGGTAGAAATAGTACTGGGAGTCTCCCGCTGCTGCCCCAAGAGATGCAATCCAGAAACCAGCAACACTGGAGGACGGAGGCCCACCGAGGGCAGAAACCCCGAGCGCAGCTGGCTTGGGACGAAGGAAGAGCCAAGTCCAGCCCGCAGCTGCGGTGGGGAGGGAGCACTCTGCGGATCAGCGGAGGCTGGCTTTACAGCAGGCCATGCCTGCAAACAGCTCCCTAAATGGGACATCTCCACGGGCTTGGCACCACGGCCCCTGAGTGGTTCCCCTGGACTTTGCCTGGTGCTGTACAAGGCAAGCGCTGTCCCCAGGGAAAGCTTGGTAACAGCTGGCTGCAAGTGCAGCTGCCTGGGCCTGGGCCACGAGAGAGGCATGGAGGGAAGCAGCAGAGCACAAGCAAGACGGACGGGGCGCAGGTCTCCTCCGACACTGGCTCAGGTGTCACCGCGCCCCCTGCAACGTGGGCACAGCATCCCTGGCCCCTGAGGCAACACCACTGGCAAGCGCCTGCTGGATCCTGCCCATCCGAGGTGCCCCCGGGCTGCGCTGGCCCCTCACACGGGGGCTCTTCTCTTCCGGCTTGAGGGGCTGCAGCAACAGGACGTCCTCGAGCAAGCCCTCGGCTTC
>NW_017729012.1:10883926-10884192 GCF_001723915.1 Gavialis gangeticus | reverse complement strand
GGACGTCCTCGAGCAAGCCCTCGGCTTCACCGAGGCAGCAGAGCTGCCGTCCAGATCCTTGGCGCCGAGAGCTGCTTTCCTCTGCGGACAGCTGGCCGCTCCCTAGAGCCGAGCGAGCAGCCGGAGGATGTTTACACAGCAGCGAGCCAGCCCGAGGGCCGTTGCCGGCACCTAGGAAACGGCTCGCGCCCGAGCCAGCACGTAACTCTCCACAGGCGAGGCCCCAGCCCCGCTCCCGGGCGCCTGCCTCCTCCATGTGCACAGCC
>NW_017729012.1:10876471-10878742 GCF_001723915.1 Gavialis gangeticus | reverse complement strand
CGCTGCCCCGGCCTCGCCCCGCGCTCCCACAAGCCCCCACGCCCGCCGCCCGGCCCGGAAGTGCGTCACGGGGAGGGCGCGTCCACTCCCCCCAGCCCCCGGCCGCCATGTTGGGAGGATCGAGAGGTGGGGGTCTGGGAGGTGAGGCTGCGATACCCTGTGCGCATGCGCTTGTCTACCCTCTCTCCTTAAGGTCGCGTCAGGCGGGGCGTGTGAACAGGTGCGCACGTGCCCTTCAGGGCCTGGCCGGGTGTGTCTACACACACACACGCCCATGTCAGACCAACACACATCCTTCCCGGAGGCCGTGGCCAGGGCACACGTGCGAGGGGAGGCGGTTCCATGCGGACGCCGGCACAGGAGCCACGTGTCCCGGGCGCCGCGGCAGCCCACCCAGCCCTATGCCCCGGGATGTGCGCAGACGCAGAGGGGAAACCACGAGGGGCAGCTCCCCTCGCACCTGAATTGGGCCCTCATGCCACAAGCAGGACGTCGGAGGAGAGCAGGGCGCCTGCGGGGGCCTGCCTGCAAGGGGCTCGAGGGTCGCAACAGGCTAAACAGTGAAGGGCAAGTCGGTGGAGTCCAGCGTCACCAGCCCCGGGGCCGCCGGAGATGCACGTGAGGCGGTTGCATCTGCCCCGCGCGGCACCGCATGTGGTGGGAGCCGAGAGTCCAGCCGGGCTTACGAGGCCACGGCCCGGGAGGAAAGGGGCAGCGGGCGCCGCACGGCAGGGCGCGTGGAGATCGGCCTCCGCGTCTGGACCCGAAGGCCGGAGGCTGCGAGCGGGAGGGGACCAGCCCTGCCGGGACGCGCTCGCACTCCCTCCCCCACCGCCACGTGGGCCTCGGGCAACACGCCCTGCTGCCATGACGTTCTCACGTGGATGCCTGCCCGGGCAGGGCGAGACTGGGCAGGACCCGCTCTCGCGCCCGCCGAGGGACTGCCGCATGCTGTGGGGCTGCTCTGGTGCTGGGCGCAGCGCAGCGCAGGGATGACTCCCCCGGGCAGAGGTGCAGGCATCCTGCTTTATTCAAGCCCAGTACAGCCCAGCTCCTGCCCCAGCCCTGGACTGCACGTCTGGTCCCCTTCGGCACAGCCTCCCCGTGCCCACCACCTGGCTGGCACAACACCGCTCGAGCCCATGGTGCCCGTCCACACTGAGATGCGCAGCGCCCTACGCGGCCAGCCCCACCATCCTCTCGCTGACCTCCCACAGCTTCCTGGCGACGGCGTCGTCCCGGGCGTGGGGCCGCGGCTCCTGCGGGCGGCAGTCGGCAAAGTAGCGCCCGCTGAACGCCTCGATGCCCTCCTGGGTGGCGCAGTGGATGGAGGTCTGGGCTCCGCCCACAGCGTCTTGGAAGAAGAGCCAGGAGAAGGGCACGAAAAGCGGCCGCAGCCAGGCAGGGATGAAGGAGAACAGCGCCGTGTTCACGACCCCTGCGGGCAAAGGTGGTCAGGGCGGAGGGCAGGACAACGCCACGGTGCCCGAGCGGCTGCACGAGGCGGCCAAACCTCGGGACTCCGCGTCCTGCCTTGGGGAGACCCGAGGGGGCCCCAGCCCCGGGGTCGGGCGGCGCAGGCTCACCTGGGTGCAGCGCGTAGCAGGTGACGCCGGTGCCCTCCAGCCGGCCGGCCAGCTCCCGGGCGAAGAGGATGTTGGCCAGCTTGCTGTCGCAGTAGGCCCGGAAGTTCTGCAGCACGCCGTCCACCGGCCGGCCCAGGCGCTCAAAGTCGATGCGCCCCGAGCGGTGGGCGTTGGAGGCCACGACCACGACGCGGCTGGGCGCGCAGTGCTTCAGCCGCTCCAGCAGCAGCTGCGTCAGCAGGAAGTGGCCCAGGTGGTTCACCTGGAACACCAGGTTGCAGCCGTCCGAGCGCCGGCCCCCAGACGCGATGCCTGCAGGGGAAGGAAGGTGGCTCCAGCGCGTGCAGGCCACGGCCCAGGGGTGCCAGCCCCGAGCCGCAGCCCTCACCCGCGTTGAGGACGAGGAGGTCCAGGCGGGGCTCGGCGCGCAGGAAGGTCTCGGCGAAGGCTCGCACGGAGTCCAGGCTGGCCAGGTCCAGGCTCATGAAGAGGACTTCGCTGTTCCCCGTCTCCTGCGGGGGGTGGGACACAGCGGGCGGGATGCGGGCACTGGCCGGGCAGCCCGCGCCCCCCCAGGGAGAGCTCGAGGGGGAGGGCCCGGCGCGGGGCTCCCACCTGCCGGATGCCGCGGGCGGCCGCCTCCCCTCGCTCGGCGCTGCGACAAGCCAGCACGACGCGGGCGCCG
>NW_017729012.1:10870463-10875716 GCF_001723915.1 Gavialis gangeticus | reverse complement strand
GCTGGCTCCGCCCCGCCCCGCCCCGCCCCGCGGATGCTGCCGCGGCCCCGGCAGGACTGGAAGGAGCCGCCCGGGGCCCTCGAGGACGCGGCGCACGGCCACAGCGACGAGGCCTAGGGGCCGGCTCCTCGGACGCTTCCTGCCTTCTCCCCCGCTCCAGCCCTGCGTGCCTGGGTGCCGGGCCGGGCCCTCCTCCGGGCTCCTCAGCGCTGTTCACAGAGTGAGGACAGACAGGCAGGAAACAGACTGGGAAGTATTTTGCTTTTTATATACAGAATACAGGAAAGTTTCTGTAAAGTCTAAAACATTACAATGACTATGTACATCGGAGCTAGCTGTCGGGGGCGGGGCGAACGGAAGAGACAGACAGGCTTACGACAGACAATCTGCTACAATAGACAAATCGGAGGCAACGTCATCCCACATGGAGCACTGTACACAGCTTTAAAAACATTGAAAAATGCCGTCACGGATGTATTTACACAGAATCCAATACTTTCCTTATGCAAAGAGAGGGGGGACGCCAGGAAAAGAACTCGTTTCTCATTGCCCATAATACACAGTAGCAACTTGTAGTGCAACCACAGCAGGGGGGTGGGGGGGAGGAGGCCTGTGGGGGAGTATAGCGCTTCTTTACATTAAATAAAACAATGATATTGTATAGATTTGCTGTATGAAAACTGTATTTTTCTCTTTTAATATAAAACTATTGTCACTGGCACAAAATAGAACAAGTTTCTGATTATTTTACAATTGCGCGGGAAGGGCCTGGCGGAGGGGGCCGGGCAGGGCCACAGCCCCTGCTCCTCGCCTCGCTGCAGTTTTCCTTTTAAAATGAAATGTATAGTACAAATATATGTGCAAATGCCCCGAAAACTTGAGCAAAAAAAGAAAATAATTAAAAAAAGTGAAACGTTCTTCATCTCATGCAAACGGCGTGAACGGTTCCTGGGCCGGCGTAGAAAATCCCCGCAGGGTTTGTACATGTTTGCATTGCAAGAGTCTCCGGCAAGGCCCCTGCCGCGGCGCAGGGCCCCGGCCCGGGCTCCTAGGGAACGGAGTTGGAGCGCAGCACGGGCACCTGGTGGGGCTTCAGGGGGAGCTTCTCCTCCAAGTCTGTGTCTTGTGCTAAGGCCGCATCCCCCTTGGGCTGTTTGGTCGCGAACTCGGTGATGCTGAAGACGAACTGCAGGCAGCCCAGCTTGATGTAACTGCCGTGATGGAGCAAGGCCGTGCCCTCCCAGCCTGCCCCACTACCCCCAATCAAGCTGGAGCTGCTGGCCTTGCAGTTGCAGGGCTTGCGGTGCTGCCCCTGCGCCTGCGAGTTCATCACGGCAGCATCTTCGTGCGGCTCCTCTTCCTGCTTCCTGCTTTTGTGGCGCCCTAGAAGAGAAGCACAAGTCAGGAAAGCCGCGGTGAGCAGGCCCAGCACCGCGCTCCTGCTGGAGGCTCGTCTCGCTCCGCCGTACAGAGAAGACAATGCTCCTTCCGTCCACCAGGCCGCTGCGAGCCACTGGAGAAGCGTCCGGCCCTAGTACAGGGGAAGAGGAATTGCTCAGCTGCACCCACGCCCGAGTCGCAGACCAGAAGTGGAGGGAAAGCATGTGTGGATGCAGCCCGCCAGGACCCAACTCAAAACCTGAAGCTTTCTGGAGAGGGCCAGGAGCGCGAGGGAACCAGAGCTCAGGTTAACAGCCCCAGAGGCTGGGCTCACTGCTGCAGAGAGCTCTGCAGACTGAGGGAATGGAGCAGCAGCGGCCACTGCCGAGCTGTGGGAAGCCAGCGGAGCACTGTAAGGAAACTGGACGGAAGCTGCCTGTAAGCACAGGCTAGGCAGAGGGGCCAGCTCTGCCCCAACTTACTTATCACGCTCTGCACTTTGGCAACAATGCTGCTGGGGGGGGTGGGCGTTGTCTTCTCCGAGAAGTCGCAGGAGTACAGGACGTTGTCCACCGTCGTCCCATGCTCGCTGTAGTTCAGCAGCTCGTAATGCTTCGTGTTCTGGAAGGGAAGAGGAGGGCATGCGTCACCCCCGCAACGCCCCGCTTGGCCAGGCTGATGTGTGGGTGGGGGAAGGACCCACCAAGGCTCTGCTTGTTCCAGGTGCCAAGCCACTGCTTCAGGCAGTGGCAGGCAGCAGACTGTGCACGTGTGGCCCAGACTGCTCTGCACACACTTCATGTGAGAACCATTCCCACCGTGGGCTCTGCAACCTTAGGTCAGGGGCAAGTTGCGCGGCACCTGCCCAGGCCACCCACCCACTAAGGAGATCACAGCAAAACTGAGTCTCCCTGCTACTGAGCACGTGGTGCCTGCAGCACAGAACACCTACAGGCAGCCGGAGAAACAGCCACCAGCCACCCGACCAACAGTGCAGAGGCAAATCTCCCAGGGATAGTTCCAGGGATGAGCCGTCCTGTACTGGCTTTTGGGTGCCAGTCAGCCCCTGCCCCAGTGCTCCTCGACCAAGACAGACAACAAACAAGCAGAAAAAAGCATGTAACGTGAAGAAAGGCCCCTGGGCTGGTCAGACTAGATATCACGAGGCGCTACTTCACGGTCAGGGCAGCTAGGATCTGGAACCAACTTCCAAGAGAAGGGGTGCGGGCTCTTACCCGGAGGGTCTTTAAGAGGAGGCTGGATGAACACCTTGCCAGGGTCATTTGACCCCAGTACTTTTTCCTGCCATGGCAGGGGGTCAGACTCGATGATCTGCTCAGGTCCCTTCCGACCCGACCAACTATGAAACTATAGGTCTGTAGCTGGACGCAGGGGTTTGAGGGGATCCAGCAGAGTAGAACATTAACAGAAATAGCCAGCAAAGTGCAGGGTTTCATCCGTGCACGCCAAGGGGAATTCAGTCTGGCTACTGGATTTAGATTCCACAAAGGAATCGTTCTCTCGTGAGAACACTTTCCAGCCCAGTGCTAGCTGGCCTGTTTGGGAGAAAATTAAAATTCCTTTTGGAGATGGCAGCTGAGGAGACAGTAACCAACCCTCTAAGTGAATTCTAACAATGCAACGAAAGGTCACGTGTTCAGGGACAGAGAAGGCAGGGCGCACTTGCTGGGTGTTAGGAAGTGGTGGCTCTAGCTGTGCGACGGCGAGTTAGGGGTCACAGCAGGCTAGCTGAGATGCAGGGCAGGGCTAGTCGCACCGCAATGCCGTTTGCAGGGGGATGTGACTGTGCCTGATTCTGGAAGCCAAGAGGACACTGAATCTTCTTTGCTTCGTCTGAGCTGCCACCACGCTCCGGAGCTCAGGGAAACTGGCCTTGGGCAAAAGACCAGTGGCTCAATCCGTGTGTTTTGTCCAAGAGCTGAGTGTGCGCAGGCAGGAGGGCAGTGTAATAGCTGGGGTCTCTCCAGTCTGGCAGACCCAGCGGAACCAGAGGGAAGGGCTGGAAGCTGTTAGACACCGACAAACTGAGACCGAGGTCAGGCGCCAGCTCTGAGCAAGTGCAATCACCCTGGGCCTGGAACAGGCGGTTTTACACCACAGCCTTGACTGCAGCACCCCCTGGGGGAGACGGTGCTCAGCAGCACCAGGGGGACCCTGCCTGGTTCCCTGCAGAAAAGGAGCCCCACCTCCCTGCCAACTTGACAGCCTTTCCTCTCAGAAAGCCACTCACAACCACAACACTTGCTCTGCGGCCTGCCGAGGAACTGTGCACAAGGACAGACTGCTGCCCTCCCTCTGAGGCTCGCACCACAGGGCTTGGGCACTCACCTCGTCGTAGAATATGCAGGCATGTTTGCCGGACACGTAGTTGCAGTGACCATAGCTCGTAAGGCACACGTCCATGTCAGCTCCTGCCCATAGGGAAGACAGAACATGGGGCCAGTTCAATTCAGGAAAGCTGTCACAGGCAGCACGGAGCAAGAGACTGAACTGAACCTCAAAGGGCGGAAGGACAGGGGAGTCTCTGCCTTTGCCTCTGTTCCCAGGACTGCATGAATTCTGCTGCTGCAAGCCAGTTCAGGGGTGGGGGAAGCAGCTGCTGCATCGCGCAGGGGAAGGTGGAAAGAAACACCATTCGTTAGGATCACTCACCCCACCCAGAGTGCTGGGGGCCCTGGCAGAGGGAAGAGCAGCAAAGCCCTAGTACAGTTATGAAACTTCTTCCTCTGCCACCAGCCGGAACCAAGGAGGCCCACAGCCATTTCATGCTAAATCCTGACCTCTTGATATCGAGCAGGATGCTCGTCCCACCCTGAAATGGTGGCTTATAAAACATAGGGCTACAGGCCCATGACCGTGCTAGTTAGGACAGGGAGCTCCGAAGGGTGCCTGCCTTGCATTGATTTCTTGGTAACACAAAGAAAAACTTCACTGCAAAGCTCCAGCACAAAATGAACAGCTCCACCACGGCATTTCCCAGGGAACCACTTCAGCTCCGTGGGGTAAGCTTTAGTGCAGGCACTGCTGCTGGTTTTACACATTTAGAGAAAACCCTGGTAGAACATGCTGCATCCCCTCCCCTGGCTCCCCACCCACCCAGCTGTGAGATGCCACTGACCTGTCCCGATGTAGAGCGTCCTGTAGCACATGTTCACTGCGCCCCCCAAGCCCATCAGTGGGTAGAACACTGCCCGGGCTTGCACCTCTTTCCTTTGCGCTGCAAGACAAGACAACAAGACCCACACATCACTGGTTGTATGCTCCCCTTTCTAGGTGCAAAGTACCCGTTTCAGGGACCCTCCCACAGGCCCCAGAGTCCTTTGTGAACAGCTGCTCAAGGGGAAGTCAGCACTGGCAGTAGCACTCAACCCAACACTCCTGTCCTCCCCAAATACCTCCAAGCAGCGCAACAGCAAGCAGGCCCCCGTGCAGCCTCAGATCTTACAAGGAAAAAGAAAACCATTCAGTCAGGACAGCACTCTCTTTGAGTAGGACTGATGCTGGTAACAGCTGCCCCGTGGACTCTGAACCACCAGTGACACTGAGAACACATGCAGGCAGAGCTGGCAAAGCCTCGTCAGAGATTAATCAAAAATTCCTAGTGCTGGAGGCTCACAAGGGGGAAACGCTCTGCTTTCAGTGTTTCATCTCAGCCGAGTTTTCCCACAGCAGGGTCAATTGTGGGGCTGTCAGAGAAACACCTTCTACACAGCCAAGCCCACATACCCCCCTCCACCAAACACTTGGATGCCTGCACTAAGCACTGGCAAGCCATTCTTCAGCTGTCAGCCATCTGGCTGCTACTGGCCTGCTCCAGGTTTGAAGAACTCCATACCCTGCTGTTTTATAACC
>NW_017729012.1:10855823-10865463 GCF_001723915.1 Gavialis gangeticus | reverse complement strand
CCCCCCCCCCACAAACTCATCCCCAAGCATGTGCACACAGTTCAACACAGCTCCTGCCTGTAGACACCTCCATGGCTTTCCTACAGGAAAGCATGAAACTATTAACAAAGCTGAGACTGTCAAAGGCACAACAGACAAGCCACAGCACATGCAATTCTCCACCGATGGCTAGGAGGCTGGCCAGGGGCTGAGACACACGTGGGATGTGGAAGGGTGAAATGGAAAGCTCTGTTTGTACCAGAATCCTCTCTGCACAGAGATGTCCTGCCTGTGAGGCCATTTCAGCAGCTGAGGGCAGCTAAGCCAGCTGGGGTCATCAAGAGCAGGGGTAGCCAACCCATAGCACGGCATGCATGCCAGAAGGGGCACAGGAAGCTGCTGTGCATGCAAACCTACACTCCAGCGCAGCAGGGTGCAGAGTACCAGGTACACCTTGGGAAGGGCAGGGATTAGAGTGACACTTGGGGAGGTCAGAGCTTGGCTTGCGGCTCTCCAGCTGAGGCTGGCTACCACCAATCTGGAGACTTCATCCCAAGCATTCCATCAGCAAGACAAAAGAAGAGAGTCCCAGTGAGGACGGGGGTGCAGGAGGTGCCAGGGTCTGAGGGCTCCAGGGAAGAAGCAGAGGAAAGGCAACCATGGGTTTCCCTTCAGAGGATGCAGTGCGCTAAGGTAGCGTGTGCTGCTCCCCATTGTTTAGTTGCAGCCCAGCATCGTGTCCCACAGCAGCCTCCAGCTGCAGCAGCACTAGAAGAGGTCAGTCCTGACACAGGATGTTTAGAACCAACGCCGAGATGAACATAGACGCGCACACACAACAAACGCAAGTCTAGAGGCCGACGGACACTAGTGCACTCCCAGAGACCTCTGGGGGACCCACCCCACAGCTTCGGCCAGAGCAGAACAGGCCTCTGACCTGCTCTGGACAGCAAATGAAGCTTAACCTGCCAAAGGCCAGCAGCTGACAAGAACCCAAAGTGGAAGGGAACTGCACCCGATGCAGTGAGCACAAGGGGAATGAAAGGCAGAGTTCAAGCCCCGGCACAAGCTATAAGCAAAGGATCGGATCGCTTCTCTCCAGCTGCAGTGAGAAGCAGCTTTGCAGAGGAACACCTACTAGTTTGGAAGGAAGTTTTCCATGGGCCTTTCAACCGCACCCTCAGTGCCCCAGCCTACTTTCCTCTTTCAAGTCCACAGACCAGTTTTCAACCCACCCTCAGCTCCTGGGGCAGCAGCTGGCTTTTCAAAGCCGCTGCATTTCCTCCCCTGAGTTGCTCACAAACAGGCCACGGGATGGAGCTGGGGCTTCCTTTTTGTGCAACATCAAGATGGTGCAATGTGGCTTAACACCTGGGGTCCAGAGTTCTGCTGAGAGCAGGCTGATGAGCGGCACTGCCTGCAGTGCGGGGGGACGGAGCAGCTGCCTTGGCTGCCACATGTGCAGAATGCTCAACAAGGAGGCTTCTAACCAATGATGAATCAGAGCCAGGGCATGGGAGGAAGGATGGAGGATACACGGCGTCTCCAAGATACCGGAAGACAGGATCTCCCCGAACAGCCTATTCTGAAGGCAGGGTAGTGCCAAGGAAGCCACGGCTCAGTGCAAAGGGACTATTCTAGGGCTGCTCTTACCTTCAATGTGGTTTCCCATAGGAGCTGGCTGATGGGAACTGACACTGCCCGCTATAGACTGAGCTTTGGAAGGAAAGAGCTGATGTATTCTCTGCAAGGCCAGAAACTTGATCAGCTGCTCATCCAGCATATTTATCTCAATCTCTGTTAATAAATAAAAAGCAGTTAGTGAGTCATTTCATGGAAAGGGTGACAGTCGATCTGCTGTGGGTTTAACAGTCTACATTTTGCCATTTGTACGAGTAGGGCTACTACAGACAGCCACTCTACAGCAAGAGTCTAAGTGCCCGATGCTCTGTTTCTCTACACTCATTCCTAGCACTCAATGTGGACAAGAAGTGCTATGTTGGAAAGCTGCAGCCCACACAGTAAAAGGGAGGCCTGCCTCTGAGTGGAACAAGCTGGGGGGAAAAGCAGTTACCATGTGATGTTCAGACTTGAGAGATGTCCGACACAGAGACCACGTGCATTTCAGGCTCTTTGGGCAGCAAGTATGGGTTTGCTGGGACCCCAGTAACAAACCAGCTGGGAATAAGAGTTTGAGCAGATGTACCCTAACAGTGAGTAAATGACAGCTGCACTTTTAGGGTCTTGTTCTATCAGGCAAGGTTCGATGCATCACTTAAAAGAAACCAGGGAACTCAGGAAAATCTGTTACATAAAAAACAAAAACAAACCCTCATGTAGCCGATAACTATAGACAAGGCTGACATTTATGCAGACCTGCAAGAAATTTGCCTTCTGCTAAGGAAACACCTATTTAAAAATCAAGGCATTAGAGCTAGAATGCCCTCAACAGCAACAATGCTGGTAAAATGATGAAGAAATGCAGCGGAGGCACGGGGGTTAGCATTAGGCCCCACTGCCAACACTGGAAGGGCCAAGACAAGCAATGCTTGCCAAATGGAACAAGGTCCAACCAGTAGTACAAGACAGGCTACTTCCCCACTGCAGAAGCAGACTGATACCAAGGCTGAGGGCTGTGCAAGAGTCCTCTCCTCTCTGGGGCACGCACTGAGGCTTGGATCTCCCACCATCAAAGCGACAGATGACTAGGAAGACTTGCCGGCTCTGGGGGAAAAGTGACAGGAGCAGAACCCACTCAAGTCTCGCCCTTAAGAATACTGCAGCCCAGGTCTCTGGGAACAGGAGGAAGCACAGAATCTAGAACTGGGTCCTCAGAAGAAAGCAGTTAGAGAAGCAGCTGTGGATCACATGGCATAGAAGAGCCAGGGTGTCCCTAGCATACAAATGCCACCTGTAAGAGATCTGCACCATAACAGCTTGCATCACACCTCCAAAAACATGGAGAAACCCACACGCCAGGCGTTATGATGGCAACGGGGTGACAGGCAGAAGCCTGGGAGGACTGCAGCATGGCCCTCCTCAGCGCCTGCACGTACGAGAGAAGCCTCCCCTTCCAGGGTACGTGGAACGCTTTACTGAATAGAGCGCTTGGGTTAGGCAGAGACCAATGAGGAAACACATACTCACCACCATTACCATCCATTAATGCTTTCAGGGAACTGGTAAGGTCCATCATAGCGGCAGAGCCTGAAGTGAACGATGAGGGGGCAGTTAAAGCGGTTCCTATGGATAAGGTGCTGGGACTGACCTTACCGTCTACAGAGAGAAAAGGGGCACAAGTGTCAGGAGAGTTACCCAGTAGCCAGCAGCTTCCACCCAGCCCTCCAGCTGCACTTCTCATTGGCAGGCCACACAACATGAGGACACCTTGTTAAACAGCCATGCTTTGGAAGAGGCCTCAGTCAAGAGGAGCGGTACCTGCCCTCACAATCAGTATTCTTTCCTGTGGAGAGGAATGCACCCCACCCCAGGCTAGGAACACAGCAGAGCTCAGCCTGCTCTAAAGGAAGACACAGCATCAAGTCCTGGTACTGTACTGGAAACCAAATTAAGGTGTTACTTAACAGCACGAGAGCTAAGGCCCGGTAGCTAGAGATCTCACTGACACCGAGCCTGGGCAGCAATTTTTCTCTGCTGTTTTATACATTAGCCAAATTTAAGTCAGGAATGTCTTTGTTTAATCACAAAAGCTGAACGTTCCTGCACTCGATCTGTGACAGATTCCTAGTAGACGTGGCGTGCATTTGCTGATGGATTCTGAAAGCTCTCATCTGTGCTCAGGGAACACGGCACAAGTTATGAGTAAAGACCTGCCTGTAACTCATTACAAGTGCAATCCTATTACCTGTGGAGTGCGGTGACATTTGCACACTGTCACATTCACAGTGATGCAGCAGGGGACTAGATCAGAAATACCAAGCCGAAAGAGGGATGTGGTTTTTAAAACCGATGGCAAAGAATCAGATGGCAATTTCTCACCATCGGCATCTCCTGGAAGAGACATTCGGTTGTTTCCCTTATTCTCTAGCCCAGGGCAGCGCTAGAACAGCAGACGCTGCAAGGGCATTTACACTCCCACAGATCTGGTTCCCCTCCTTCCCTCTTTCTCCCCACATTTCTGGCTCCCCCCTCCCCTCCACCCTCTTACCCAGGCTGGAGGTCGTTTGCATTCTACAAAATCCTAAGTTTAGATCTAAAGCGACTTAACAGTTTCATTACTAAAGACAGTTGCAAGTATTAGCCAGTGTTTACAAAGCTCTTAGAAGGACAAACACAACATTTTTCTGTATCATTATGGTCCTCTTCCATCTGGCAAAAATGTTCTCTCCTCATCCCTGCTTCCAAACAAAGCAGTAGCCAAGCCCTGGATATATTTCTTTGTTTGTGCCTCAGCACGGTTTTCGCACAAGCATTTGCAGGCTGCTTCAGACCAACAGAGACTACGCCTATCAGCTGGTCAATTTTTTTTTTTTTTTCATGGAAGTCTGTGTGCACAACCCTCACCTCACTGCATGTATCCACTAGCTCTCAAACAGAGCGCAGTGAAAACTTACAAAAAACTCCCACCCACCCAGAAACTTGTGTTGGGAGCAGCACTTGCTTGCATAGGTAAGAACATAAAACCATCACCTGTTTTCAGGTGCTCGTGGTCTTTTGAACATTCGCTTTTACTGATTCAGCTGTTTCACAGGACAAGGAAAGCGAAAGAAAAACAATCTAAACAAGCATTACTGTTCAAGGCATCCAGAAAATTCACTGTCTCCATTGCTATAATGGTACTGGGCATCTCGGGCTGAATGTTTACGCTGGCCACTCTTAGATCTGTCTTAGTAAGTTTGTCGGTGCCCACAATACTAGACATTTTTTCTCTAACCAGCAGCAGGCCTTTCAGGTTCCATTCATGAACACGAGACTTTTAGCCATGGAACTGAGATAATGTATGTTAAAATCAATCTAAGGTCGTGCAAAAAAAAAAAAAAAAAAAGTACAATACTATTTTTCAAACAGTGCAAGTGATCGCATAATTGAAGGTCATTCTAATTTTTATGCGCAAGGAGGCTGAGAGGAGGTTTGCACTGGAAGGCCTGAACTGCGTCACTTGTAATATTATGTAGGTTTGCTTATCTAAATCCTTGCAAAAATACGCAAAGGTCACACTGCAGTTCTCACATCCTTGGCTGATCACCTTTAACGTGATATTAAAAATACGGATTTTAGAGTAACCCACTTGGAAACTCCAGCCACCTTCTGTCACAGCTGCCAAAATCACAACCGTGACTGTAATACAACAGCTGAACAATTTAAAATCACAGTGGATTTCTAGAACCTTCAGCTCCTTCCAAAACCGACTAAATCAGCTGTTTCGAGAAGCAGAGCAAGTATTCCCCTCTCAGAGGTGCATTCAGTAGCAATGAATTCAGCACAGAACCCAGCTCCTGTTATGGAAACCATGGGATACAGCAAGCAGCTTTTAATATTGTGCCCAGATAACACTAGTTTTCCCAGCAATTATGTCACCTCATTGAAAAATCTCCAGGCTTTGAAGGGAAGTCTAAGGTCTGTAAAGCAGTTCGGTGACAGCGTGGCCCAGATCGCTCCTGCCAGATGCTCACCTGAAGGTGGTGCTGGTGAACAGAATCTGTGTGTGGATCCATCTCCCGTCGCCTGCGGAGGAGTAAGAGCCCTAGTGGCAGTTAAAGGGGAACCAGCGGATCGCAGTTCTGCAGCCAGCGGGGGTCCTATCTGCGTCTGAACGTTCTTTCTTTGCAAAGTGCTGGTGGTCTCTAGGCTGGCACAAGAGCTCGGTAGGGAAGCAGGCAGGCTCGTGACTGGCACGGTACCCCTTTGTGCACAAGAAATGGGTCCTGCTACGTTCTCCGTTTTCACAACGGTTCCAGCCGTGTGATTCAGAAGTCCACACGCTGCTGGGGGCGTAAGAGGCCTGGGCCACGTCTGCCGAGGAGACATAACCGGGATCGTGTTACCTGGTCCAATTAGCCTCTGGGAGTCAGTCAGCTGTGCAGAGGGCTCAGAGGAAACACCGCAGAAATGAGGACCGTTTACTTTCACTTCGGAGGCTGTGGGCCCATTAGAAGTCCCGCAAGAAGATCCTTTCTTGGGTTTATCCAGACAAGAGCTACAGTTGATCTCTTCCTGTGGTACAGTCTGCTGGGATTGTGAGGAGCTCAAGGAATTCTGGGTGGTAATCCCTGAGGTGCACGACATGGAATAAAGGGAAGGTGTGGGTGCCTTGTCAGCTGCCTGGTAAGGGTTGGTGATCGAGCCATCTGCCACAATAACAGGCTTAATATCAGCCTTCTCTGTCTGTTCAGAGTCCCAAAGCGAAGTCATCTGCTTAGCAGATAAATGTTTCAATATGCTGCACTGGAGTGCAACAACACTACAGAGCCACTGAAAAACAGAAAGGAAACAAATGTCAGCTCCACAGGCCAGACCCAAAGTCTCATCACGCTCACAAAGCACGGTCCTCCAACAGCCGCCAACGACAAAGCCTTCTATCCCAATTCTGAGCCCAAAACGCACCATCAGTGCTCCCCAAGCCCCTGGCAAACCAGCTGCTTTTGGTCTCTGCCTGGAAGGCCAAACTCAGGCTATAGGATGGGAAAGGAAGAGGGAAGTGAAGAAGCCATCATCTATTTCACAAGGCTCAGACTAGCTCCCTGCACAGGTACTCTGACCACAGACAACTGGAACGGATGAGCGGGACCATCCACCACAGCAAGACGGCTGCAGGCACCACTGACATCGCCCTATTTACCTCTTGCTGTTCTGACTGGCTGGCTAAGTGCTCAGTGTTCAGAAGGTGCTTCTGTGAGGATTCCTCGGGGACCCCATTACAGATCAGCTCACCATCCCGAATTGCTGCAGGCGCAAGCAAGGGGGGTGGAAACTGGTACTGGGATTTGATAGCATCTGGAACCTGGTGGGCAAGGAGGGAAGATCGCACATGTTAGAACAGGTAATAGTGCATTTTGGAATTAGCCATTTTTAATCAGCACTGACAGAGTTGTCTATTGGTTGCTGGTGTCCAGGAAATGGGGAAGTTCATAGCTACATTCAGACTCAAACTGATGCAGCTATGCTGAAGTCAAAGGCATTCACATGAGCCCTTAGTGTAGTGGATGTAGCACAAGATGGCTCGCTTATACAAAGCTACAGAAGGCAAGCATTTTTGCAGTGAATTGTTTAACCTATTAAGCATTCTCCCTCATTTAGACCTGGTGGGTTGTTTCGCTGTCAAATCAGCAGAGCATGCAAGGCAGCTCTGGTCCTGGCTTCACTTCTAGTTCTAGGGAGAGTTTCTCCTTACTCCATTTCCTTGCTCTGCTTTAGAAGAGAACAACCTCCAACATTTCAGGGGAAAATAAAGGCTGAACCCTCAGCTAAGTGAGCTAGACAATGTTTCAGCTCCTCTAAGTCACTGAATGCAACATAAAGAACAATGCTTCACACTGCAGGCCTCCTCCATGCATGAAGTGGAGAGCTCTGCCTTGGCAGTTTTGATTCTAGCATGCTCAATCCAGCCCCTGGGGATAGAGGTGGGTGTCTAGTCTTAGCCTAGGCTTTTTAATGAGGATTCCCTCCCACCTTGTTCTGAACCTCTTTACAAGAATTATCTGTACTCTGAGCAGAATTCTAAGAGCTACCATTTACTGCACTAGGGAAAATTATTCTAGAGAGCCATTTGAAATGCACAAGCCAGCACAAGGACACGTTAAATATTTTACACGCTAAGAGCGGCAACAGGTGACATCCTTCAGTGTCCATCCATCCCCTCTCCGCACCAAGGCCTAGTGTGGACCCTGACATGCCAGTAAGAAGGGGTGCACTTGTTATCCTCCATCTTTATTACACTATTGCATAGGAGCCTGCCATCAGCAGACTGCCTAATTAGACTTACCTTCAAACCTTTTCTTTTCACCGACTGAAGAACCCTGCGGTTGGGAGGGTGCTTCTTGTGGATTCGGTTCAGGAAATCCACCTTGACAACATGCTGAGAAATGGTGTCTTGGAACCGGTCAAACACTCGGCACCGGTTACTCAAGGTCATGTTCTTCTGGTTCAGCTAGGTGAGCAGATATGTTGCAGTAGTTAGATGTCCGCGTGTCATCCTAATGCCTTTTCCAATAAGTATCTGCCTCTTTCATAGAGATTTGGTACTGTACCGCCACCAACTTCAGCTCAACTTTAGTGCTGTGTGTATGAAATACGATCTAATTGTTTCTGTTAAAGGGTACAAGGCTAGAGTTGGATGCAAAACTTTCAGAGACCCATTAAAAATGTTATTCGTCAATGTTATTTCAGCCAGTGTCTCCGGTTACCTGTCAACTGGGTGACGAGTAATCTGGCCATAAATGGTCCCATACCGAACTCTGAATCAGCCCTCTAGTCCCTCTGCCCAGAAGAAACACTTCATTCTGAGAAGAGCTTTTTGAAAACATCTAGAACGCTGCAGAGAAGTAGCAGAGAGCGACAGAGCAAACGCTAGCAAAGAGAAGAGGTTACTCTGCCGCTTTCTTTTGGGCTCTGGAAAAGAAAGCTCACCAACTTGATCATATTCCTTTTGGAGACTTAGACAAGAATACGCAGAGCAAAACCACCTAAGAGTACTATAGGCAAAGAAAAAGATTCCCAGTATCCTTCCCACTCCCCAGTCTGTTTACTTCTATGTATAGACAACTGCACTGTTTCCCCACAGTCATTGTTGTTGCTCGGAGAGGACTTCACACAAACTAACAACAAAGCAATCAAACTCTTTAAAATACCTCACAAGTTGTTTTACCCAGCGCATGAATAAAGCTGAACCTGCCTCCCTTTGGTGTCCATATACTAGATGGTAAAGAATAGCCTTTGCTTACCACCACATGCTCAATGTGATTTGGGCACATCCACCTGCCTAGGGGCATAGCAGTTAGCGGGGGCTCCAAGCAATCCATGTGGAACAGGAGCGGGCAGTAATCACACTGAATGAGCGGTGCCACTCTGCAGCTCCTGCAAAGACAGAACCAAAATGAAGATGTAACAAAAGGGGAGGGAGCAACAAGAGGAAGGAAAGAGAACCCAGCAAGCAATCTACATAAAACAGGGCCGGGCACACTCACTTTGTGACTGCAAATCGACAGCCACTTGGGCTGCCATGACCACATCTTTCCCCTGCACTATTTGTTGCCAGTGCCTAAAATTAGGCATTAGTTCTGTAATGCGATCAGTACGAGAGGCCCAGTGAAGTCAGAGGGACACAAGGGTTGGCCCTAGGTGATGCAACAGTGGGACAGGAGCCTTGGACTGTCAAGCACTCAGCGTGGAGCAATGTCCTTACTTCTGGAAGCCCCTTGCACATGGCAGCCACTGCATGAGCAGCTGTTCTGAATAAGCTGCCCACCTTTGTTAATAAAGCTGCTCCTTGGAGAAATGCCTGGGTAACTCACGGAACTAGCAATACGTCACAAGCTTTAACACTGGAAGCACTGAGATACCTTAAGTCTCCAATACAACAACATACCTGTGATTTCAGTAAGCTTAAAGAGGCTGTCGAAAAACTCCTGAAACCCTGGACATGACACTCCCATAGAATCACAGAAAATGAGGGTTGGAAGGGACCTCAGCAGGTCACATCTGG
>NW_017729012.1:10844557-10850823 GCF_001723915.1 Gavialis gangeticus | reverse complement strand
GTCTACAACTGACATAATGGACAAATTTATTTATACAGAATGTGCATATTAGTTGTTATGCACTGTAATCAGAGAATCAGAAATTTAGGGTTGGAAGGGACCTCAGGAGGTCATCTGGTCCAACCCTCTGCTCAAAGCAGGACCAGCCCCAACTACATCATCCCAGCCAAGGCTTTGTCTAGCCAGGCCTTCAAAGCCTCCAAGGACGGAGATTCCAACACTAAAAAAAGGGGTAGGAAAAAGCCAGGCCACCCCAGGGTGCCTCAAGAGCACTGACTTAGCCAAATCACAAATGCCCGAGATGGTTGTACCTTACTAAGTGCAATTACAAACCTCTTTCTTTTCCAGCTGAGTATAAAAAGCAGATGGAAAGTAGCATACATTACTAAACTAAGGGGAAAAACAAACCCAAGTAATTTCAAATGATGCCAAATTCACCCCTGCAAAAAGCATCTGAACAAATGTGGATCTTGCCCACATCAAGAGAAACTCTGAGAACACCTGGTACCTGTTGCACGTGAAGCAGACTTTCACTGGCAAGGGAACCAAGCCATTGTGGTCCAACTCGTGTTGTGCTTTCTTGACATTCTTTCCTGTGGTTTCCTCCTTTCTCCTCCTCTTACTAGTACCTGAAAAGTCAAATAAAAGGCTTTGTATTGCCCCGTAGAAGCTCTTCTATTTTAGATTAAAGAGAGCAGATGGATATGCACATACATTTATGACAGCTCTAAATGATTTCAGAAGAGGCTACAAAAGCTGCTAAGTTCAGCACAGCAAATCTGGTATCAAAGCTGTTACACACATACAATCAATAAAAACATGGGCAGTGAACACCTGGCAATTAATAAAGCTTAACAAAATGCCACAAGAGTTTTTTTCATGGCTGGTCAAATGCTATTGGCCAACACTGCTTAATCTCATGGACAGTCCCATATGCTTCTCTACTTCAGGAACAACCAAGCCAGGGTATTCTGCTAGTGATGCAGCAGAATCAGAGGCTTCTTCCCTGCCACCCCCGAGAGAAGCAGCCACGTGTGAAAGAAGCCAGAAGATGAAAAAGCGTACATCTGCACTATCGAGTTCCCAGTAGATGTCACTACAGCCAGACTAAGAACAAAATACCAAGAGAAATTAGCATAAACCACCCCAACAAGATGGCAATGCTACGGAGCTGTTAGCAAGGAGGAGCTGTAGCCTGGCGCAGCAAGCGGTCACTCTCACTCACCTGGAAGTGCGGTGGTGCAGGTCAGTTCATTCGGCAACTGGAACTGCGTTGGGTTCCTTTCCATGGCAGCAGCAATAAGCAGCTCAAAGGGGCGCTTCAGCTGAGGCTGCCCGCAGTCCATTTCTGCAATGGCAGAGTCATCATCCACATCAATTATGTCCTCATCTACATCGTTCTGCTCCGAAAGGGGGGTCTCGGTGCTGGCGTTGGAGGTGGGAGTACCAGGCCGGCTCGCTCTCCGTTCCAAGATCCTGGTATGTGCGACAGCCCTGATGCTGCTGCTAGACCTGTCCAATAGGTCACCGTCACTGGTGGGGGAGGTGGTCCTTTTCCCAGCTTTGTCCACCAATCCATTTACCTGCCCCAGCTCTTTCTTCTGCTCCCGCTTCTGCATGACATGAACAGTCAGGCTTACCATGGAGGCCACACAAACGAGCACACCAGACTTGATGTGTATGCAAAGACTAAATGCATCAGAGACAGGAGCCAAGCAGAAGGAATTTTACTGCACAACTTCTCACCATGGCATTTAGCCTTACACGCGTAAAAGCATCCTGGTTACTGTTAAAGATTAAAAAAGAAACTGGAGGGAGGCAGGGTTTAGTATACCCACCTTTCATCTCCAAAGTCTTGGGTTCAAATGCAGACGCCAATTAAATTAGCATCCTTCAGTGCCAACTAACATTCAATGAGAGCCACCATTTCGGAGAACGTTTTCCTGGTGACAGCTCTTGAAACAGTAATGCACAGCAGACCAGTCCGCAGGCTGATGCAGTGCTCTGGTCTCTGCAAAGTTACTGAACCCATCATAGGTGCAACTATTCAAGAACTAGAGAGTGGTAGTTGGGGAAAGCAGCATACCAAATGAACGTGCAACATGCCAGTACAAGAACTGGGCCTTTGTGCTTGGAGCTGGCGCAATGGGGATCTGTGGGTAAGGAGCAACAGAAGATCAAAAACTCAGGATTTTAGTTGCAAGAGGACACTGCAAGGAAGACTGAAGTGCAGTAGCAAGGGAGTTTGCAGCAAACCGCACAGTGCCTGGTACTCAGCATCGTCTCGTTAAAACACCACCACGCTGTAATGCATAGCACAGAAAAGGGCGTGAACCGGCAGTTCAGGGTGCGGCTGAGGGCATTAAGCAGAAGATAACACTTAGCAAGCAACTGATTTAGTGTGAGATCCCCTCCCAGCCCTACTTTCATATGGTCTTATGATCTCAGCAATAGGCTTTACATGGAAAAAACAGTGGACAGTATTCACATCAATTTACACAAAAGCCAAGAAGAGCGTGATGTGAACCTCCCAAGGAAAAAATGCAAGGTTTTCAACCTGAGGGACACGTTGAGCAATCACAGTCATAGCTGGGCAAAGGGGGTGGGCAGGCAGGAAGGAAAGAAATCTATAGTGGAGAGAAAGGGAAGGGTTTAGAGCTGCTAGACAGAGCTTCCTGCTCAACACAATTTATCTGGAGGTGGCACCTCCTGACCCTAGAAACAAGCACAATTTAAGGACTACGTCTAAGTAACGAAAGAGAGTCAGATAAAGCAAAGCCATTGTTCTTTTTGTTTTTGGACAAGTTTATACCTTGAAGACACTTACACAAGCATCAGAACGATTTGCAAAGAGCAAGAGATTGATGAAAAAGGTAGCAGGTTGGAAGAGCCCTGTTTTTGAGCTGAATTTGGGCAGCACTTCACCTGAATAGTTTCCTAGAGAATTGGGTGCAAATTCTCTTTAAACAAAGGCTTGGGCATGCATTCTGAAGTAGTTATACCATCAAAATCATGTTTACATTTCGCAAGGCCGGCTTCCTGGAGAAATGTCGTGTCAAAAAACAAACCACAATCTTGCCCAATCATCTTCTCATCCTGTTCCTACAAATAAGGAAGTCATAATTCACCGTGATTTCACCCTCTGTTGCTATGGAAATTGCTGTGAGGTCACTAGGTTGGGTAGTTTTTTCCTTCTTTGAACCAGAGGCATGAGACACTGGGCTCCAAGGATCAGACATGAACGATGGGAAGCCTTGGCAAGTCAGTCTGTACACCTCCCTGACCCATGCAGAATTATTCCATCTGATATCTGTGACACGTTCTCTCCCTGAGTGCAAAAAGCTGCTGCTTGGTGAGGGCTTGAGTTAAGTACTTGAAACAGAGTTTTATTTCAGTCTCAATTTCTAATAGCAAAACTAGTGCAAGCCCCTGGGACTTCTTTATCAAGCAGGCCTTAGAGCTTGCCAGACACCAGCTCCTAACTAAATCTCTCTCTGCTCACCCACCACAACCGTGCTTTCAAACTGGAGCTTGGGCACTCCCCCAGCCTCCATCTCTGGGGTTTGTGGGGACAGGGCTGAGAAAACTCCAACTTACAATTCTGCTCGGCTCTTAGTTTAACTTAAGGTGTAGGAGGACCCAAAATACAGCAAGCGTTTGATGGGAGTTTTACCTTTCGACGCACAGTGCAACGATGACACATCCACTCCCCTGGAGGCAGCATCTCCTCGCTCAGTGGAGGGTTACTACAGAAGGAATACAAAGGCAACATTTTACTGTTTGACTGAAGCTTGTAAATGGAAAAAACATTCCAAATCTGGCCCAGAATCATCTTGTAGGCTCCCAATCCCAAGAGTCTCCTCCATGCTATTCAGATATTCCCCAGGCAGAAGGCTCTTTGCAACACAGCCCCCATCACCACTGAAGCAACTTCTAAAATAGCAGCTACAGAACCCACCTCCACCTCCAAGCCTTCAGCTCAAGTCTACCCTGCATTAAGTGCTCATTTCCCACTATACAGCATTCACTTCATTCCTCTGGGGCAAAAGATTTACATGACAATTTCAGCCCTGATTCCGCTTCAACTATGAGAGTTGCCATCAGGAAACTAAGTTACACAGGAATGGAAGCATCCCCCATTATACCTACTAAGAGAGAAGAACCAACCGACTCACAGCAAAAATCCATTTATTTTGTCAGTTAGAATGAGTAATAAGGCAGCCACAACATACAGTTTGTCTCAAGCAAGACATTTCAGGTCCATCTGACTCAATCAGCTCCTGGCCTGTGACAAAGAGCAACTCTGGCAGACACACTGTGGCCCCAACACAGTGATAATACACACACCAGGAGCCAAAGTCCATATTCCTTGGACATGAATTTTCTGCACCACCCTTCCCACAATATTTTAATTGTCTTTAAGCATTTTTCCTACATGTCCAAGCCTCCTCTTCCTGTCAGTGCGATAAAGCCTCTGGTGAAGGAATCACCACGTTCCTGTAGGATCACAGGCTGGGAAGGGTGGAAACCTTCTTCGCGTGGCTTAACTGAAGTCGTGTCAGTTCTCTGAAAGCAGCAGAATTGCACAAAAATATTTTTGGGATTCTGGCCTGAGGCTGTGAGTGGCTCCAGCAGAAATCATGAAGGCGAGCCAGGCACTCATACAAAGCAGGACAAGTTGGACCGCAGAGGTTTTAGGGAGTGAACATTTGCTTGCATCAGTAACAGATGTGCATATAAACCGACATATCAAATCCCATTTTCTCTTTCCCTCCCAAACCTGACCTGTATGTTCGGAGCTGCCTTTGCAAGAGGCAACAGTAAGTAAAACAGAGCACAAAACCAAGAAGATCTACAATGAGTAATAAATCCAAACAAACAGTTAAAGGGATGGTTGTGTCAAAGAGGAGGGTTATCAACACCTCCAGAAGGGCTGCATTGCAGACTGGATCCTCTCCTGCCTTCCTGATGAAAGGTACAGAGATGTGACAGTGAGGTCTGGAGATATGTTTTACTTCTGCCATCCACACTCGCTTCAGCAGTACTTTCCAAGCCCAGGCTGCTATCCCCCAATCCAATCAACCCAGCAGACAGGGCACTGGTCTAGGACTTGGAGACAATGCCTGAATTCCCTAGCTCCCCAGCAGGCCCCCATGGAAAGCCTTGGGCAGCTCACTCAGAATAGATGGCACACAGGCATACACAAGATGGTTTAAACACCACTGAGCTGCTGCACCTACGCCCCGGGTACTTCAGCTAGGGAGGGTACATCTACCACTACAGCCACGGCATAGTTACAGCAGTGAAGAGGCACTGTCTGTACTGCTTCTGCCTTCCATCTGTAAAACGCAAGCAGCAGCACTTCCCTACTTCAGCCTGTGGAGCAGAAATACATTAAAGACTGCAAGGCATTCAGATAACATGGTAACAGGGACCGGATAAGTCCTACAATCACAATCCTGTGATTGCAGGACTGAAGTCTTATCCTGTCAAGAGCTTTGGATGAAGAGGCACTACAGAGCACCAATTACTATGATAGCAATTAGCTTAAGTCTTTAAGTACCAATACTACCCACTAAATATCAAAGGCCTGAAGTGAAAGAACCCATAACTACAGCTGCTTATAACTTATGCAACAGCACTTTTCACTAAGGGTTTAGTGCTGCTTGTTCCTGAAGCAAGCCAGCATAAAGGTATCAAAACTCAAAGATCTCCTGCTAAAAGTAATCTCTGAAAACTCAAAGTCAGAAAGTCTCAGATATCCTTTCAGCCTCTTTGGAATATACCTGCCCACTCCTCTCTTTTTAGCAGAGAAGGCTTACCTAAAAAATCTCTAGAGAAGAACACTAGTAGGGGGGAAGAAGCACAGCATCCTCCCCTGTTCAGACTGTTAAAAAAAAAAAACCCACAACAAAACCCAGGCTACCTTCCTTTAAACAAAGTCGCAGCACGAGCTGGGAAAGGGTCACCAACATTCTTGACAGAAAAGCCTTCAGATTTGCAGCCTGCATTCCGTGCAGCAGGGTGGAAGAACGGGTCTTGCTGTGTTTTTCCTTCAGTCTTCCAAAGTGGTAACAACCTCACCGCTTCCGGTCTTACAGACCCAGGGGAATTCAGTAGAGCCAACACATCTGGCAGCCATTTTGAGAAAGAAAGTTCAGGATTTCTAGAGGCCTGTGGCATTTCAGGTAGATGGGGTGCTCAGCTTTTAAAATGCACTGTAAACAGAAGCATTTTATTCATTTCCGGGGTGGGGGGGGGGGGGG
>NW_017729012.1:10829785-10844299 GCF_001723915.1 Gavialis gangeticus | reverse complement strand
GGGGGGGGGGGGGGGGGAGGCGGGGAAGGCAAGGGAAGCATGACGACAGCTCAGGGGAACAGCAGCTTAGCCTCCCCAGAGGATGCAAAACACCAAAACCTCTTTCAACTACAGCAGCTCGCAGGAAGTCCCAAGCATCTGGCTGAAACGAGGTTTCTTTTCAACCTCTCTAACCTTTTGTTAACAGAATCTTTGCAGCAGCACCAATCTCAGAGGATTGCTTGAACTTTGGACGGGTTTCAAGTCCCGAGATGCACTGGGCAGTATCCTCAGAGCCTTTACTTCCCCTTGCTGTGAAGTACCTAAAACCTGTAGCTATGATGAAGGTGCATTTATTTTTGGACTAACTTGCCTATTCCCTGTTCCTCACCCCCACAATAAGACCAAAACGAAACAAACAGAAGTCCCAAAAAATACAGAAGGGGGAAAGCAGCTCCTGCAGCACTCCTGAACATGCCTGAACCACCACAGAGCATGCCTGCCCGGCTTCAGGGCCGGCACAGCTTGCCAGCCCACAAACTAAAGTGCTGCCAAACTCACCTCTGGCTATTTGTTTTAACTACTGTTACTATATTCCTACGCACTTTACAAAACAATTAACAGTGTCTTGGGAAGTAAAGGAAAAGGAAAAGCAAGTTAGAACGGATTATTTTTCAACGATAAAAAGCATCTGCTGCATGCACACATATATCAGTGCAAGGTATTTAAGTTGCTCAATGCTGACCAAAACACCATGAAAAAAATGTTACCTGGATTCCCCGTCTACAGGACTCTTACATTAGTCAGTACCATCTCTAGGTTAAAAGAGCACTTCAGAACAGAATCCCTGTCTTATTTGATCTATTATGATTTCTCTCTGAACAAAGTTCCCAATTAAAATGCCAGCCTACCTTCTTGAATTTACAAAGCCCACTGTCAAGACCAGGCTACTCAGGTCAGCATGCTACAGACCACTTCTGCTCCTGGTGGCTAATGAGCTGCTCGCCAAGACAGCGCGCTGCATTAACCAAGATAGATGAATATGCCTGTGCTGCTGCTCTCCTGGCAAGAAAAAAAAGCAACTTCCTAGATTCTAACTTAAGAAGCCAACAGTCATAATTAAAAGAATGCAACTATAACTGAAATTAAACTAGTTATGGCTAAATTCCTCATCCCTTTACTGGATGTCTATTAGATCACTTTTAGACTCCAACCAGGACAGTCAGTCTTCAGTTGCGGAGAACGTGGCTATTTTCTACCTGCTCTTTTTCACATTCATTAATGCACACACTTCCACGGCATTAATATCTGCTACAGATTAAGTTGCTACCAGCAGGACCTGTTGCTCAACGTTATTTGTATGCAATACGTTTGCTTTCTAATATGGAATCCCACCACTGATTGTTATATAAAGCCTGCCCTCCATTTCAAGAGACTTTTCCATTTTATCATGACATGCAGGCGAAAATGGTGCAGCAGCACGAATCTTACATGGAAGGTTGCTGATGTGTGACCTGCCTCAATCTGCTCAGCAGCCTGACATCCACACTTTAGAACTTAAGACACAATGCAGGCATCTCTGGAAAAGCAAAGTCTGACTTCCCATATTAAAGCTACGTAGGCAAACACATCAGAAATGTCGTTCACAGTGAAGACCCATAGGGAACTCATTTAAATTTTCCATAGCTCTACATATGTAAAGAACAGCTTACAGGGCCTGTGTTGTATATTGCTTATATTGACACTAATCTCGTGGCTTTCCTATACAGCTGCATTCTCTCAAAATCCCTACCAAATATACTAGGCCTATAGCGTCAAGATTCATTTGAGAAGGTTCTGAGGTTCTCTTGCTTGAATTATGCAAAACCTCACTTAGGAAAGTAACAGTCATTTAAATGGGTATGATGAAATCCAAACTCCCTCAAAAGTCAGCTGCATGTTAGGAGTCTTCATCAAGCAAACAATAGCATAAAGCTGCTTTGCTTTTCAATTTCACACTCCGGAGCTCACATACATTTGATGCCTGTCATTAGACTAAATCCTATAATTATACTTACCGTCATTTCCTGAGGTCAGCAAAGTAAAGAAAACAAATGCTCTAAGGAATGGCGCCCTCTCTGATCTGTGCAATGGTAAGAAGCTCTTCTCAACAGAAACCAATTGCAAACGCATTTGAAAGGAAAGTTAATTATAAACGGCATTCCTGGTGGCCATCTTGCTTAAAAAGGCGATTTGTGAACCATAGTAAGAGTGCTCCCCGCCTGCTGGTGCCAGAGAATGAAAGCAAGTTTCCATCAGGCTTTGGTGGCAGCGCTTAGGGGAAATTCAGGGCTGCTGCACGTGAATAAACTCTTTCAATGCTTTCTGTGCATAGCTCATCAATATGCAGCATGCTGGTGTGCAGAGATGAAAATCAGAATGTCATGTCAAAAATTCCCAGCAGCCCCTCTATCAAGTCACTCTCCTTCCCATTACGTACCAGGATCTAGCAACAGGGCTGATACTGGGAGACGCAGGGTAAGTTTGCCAGCTTGATAAAAGGAAGAAGTGTTGAAAGCCTTTAACACGGGATCTCATTTATTCTGACGACAGATGCAGCTACAGCTGTTCCATGAACATCATTAGAGAACAAGGCTCCTTGGCATCCTAGCATCTGGCCTCAATGGTGGCCACAACTAAAACTGTACAAGGAAACCTCGCTAGAGTGCCAGTGTATTACAAGCGCCCCATTGACAAACATAGAAAGTTGTATCATTTTAAAACCTGCCGTTCTTTGAAACAGTTTTCCTGGGCCCACACTTCCATTCACAGCTGCTCCCCAAAACCCTCCAGGGGAAGGTACACCTGGAACAAAACATTTGGAGCCAACATGTTATACAAAAGAACTAGCTGAGAGCTGCAGCCAGTAGAGTCCTTCCCCATCTCAATGCTTACCTTCCCACCATAAATCTTTTGTGCCAAAGAAGTTTGCCGGCTAATTTTCTGAGAGATAGAAAAGAGACCCCATATTCTTAACGTATTAGAATTTTATTTTTTTTTTCCCCTGTCCCAGCAATGCCAGAATCGCTTCACATCAGTAAAGCCAGTTTACACAATGTCCAATTTAACAGCTCTATGCTACGCATCCCTTGCTTTGCTTTGCTATTTTGTACAACTGATAAAGCTATGGCACGTAGGATCCACGGTGTGGACCTCCTGTCCAAGTTATCCAATTGTCTGATGGCTATCGCAAGTCCAACGTTTCCGTGGACAAGTGTTAGAACATAAAAGCTGTCCCAAACTCGAGATAAGCCAATACATGGAAAGATTTACTTCCTTCTGAGAATGTTATGCTTAAAGTTCCAGTGCATCTTTACTGTAATAAAGCTTCAGTAATAAGATGGCAAGTGCAGGGTATGATTAGATTACGAGTGGCCAAGTTTATACCACTTAAAAGAATTAAAGCAGGCGTTCTAATTCAAATTGACAGATTTTAACTGAACGCTACAAAACTGGGCACTTGCATTCTTTTCTCCACGAACATTTCTGGGAACGTAAAGTGATCAGTCTCTTTAGGTCTGCATGCTGAAAGGAAAAGAAAGACTTAAAAAATATCTGTGTACGCTTCTGGGTCTACGTTAGTACCATTCCGTAAAGGAGTACACAGCTCAATGCACAATGACAGAAAGACTGTGCAAAAGGAAGGGAGAACCAACTAAAAACAGTATACCATGATCATTCTAAACCATTGATTATTCCCTCAAAAGGCGTTCACTATTTGATCACACTGTTTCTAGAATATAGCAGGAATAAGAAACGGCCCAGAGCTAGGTAGTAAATACGATCAGAAGCAAAGAGATACTGCCACGTGAAAAGAACCGAAGATTGGAAAGTCTGGTTCAAAGGGAGAATACAGGAGGCACACGAGAAAAGCAGCCACCTGCGGAAGGGAAGTTTGGTATTCCGATATACAGGACTCTGAAGACAGCACAGAACATTCCATTAAAGCTCCCAAGATGCAGACACGGGATTCACCACATGCATCATGTTCCATAACTGGTCGCTCCTCTGACAGACGATCCTGGGCACTATTAAAGCAGGAGATGAGAGCACCTCCAGCGGTCTGATTGGATATGGCAGTTAAGTGCACTCCTGCTTCGTCTCTATCCCACACTCCTGAGCTACTGGCCAAGGTCAGAAGGCCCACACCATCCCAAGATTCAGACTCCCAGCTAATAAATACATGCAGCTGACACCCTGGCACCGTTTGGAGGAAGCAGCCAAAGGGAACACCCTCTTGAGGTTCAAACTTAAAGCCCTGCAATGCAAAAATCAGCTTACAAGGCTGCCCCAGGAAGAGTCCAATGCAGGTAATTATGCCCTGCCTACCTGTGGAACAGCAGAGCAAACCCACGAGATGCAATGCTCTCCCAAAATCCCAAACTGTTGTTTTGCATTGGTTTAAGCTGTTAGTTGCACTGCACCTCAGAACACTGCACCAAATGGTGTGTGAGGCACTTTGGGCACTTTTACATGTGCCCCGATTAGAACACGTTGGAGCAGACTCACTTAATTGAATCTGCTGAAGCCTTCTAATCAGAAGGCTCCAGCGTGCTGCAGCGTCTCATGCATTCAGCGTCCCCACGTTTCAAAATGGCACCGGGGTATTTTGACTAAAGCTTGTTGAATAAGCTTTAGTTAAAGCGTCCCTGCTGTAATTTTGAGATGTAGGATGCTGAATACACAAGACACCATGGGCTTTTTAATTAGAGTGGTTCCTGAGGGCCACTAATTAAAATACTCCCCCACCCTACCCTGGAGCATGTGTACAGATGCCCTTTTTCTCTATAGTTTTCAGAGTGACCCGAAATCCTCTGGGCAGAAAGCTAATACACTTAGTGCAACGCACAATACTGCACATGCTGAATACAAAAAGCTACATCATGTACCTGTTAAGCTTACAGAATCACATGCAAACAAAGCCACTGTTTCCCCAAGGTTCCCGACACCTGGGATGCGGTGCCTTAAGGTAAGATGACAAAAGGCACGCTGGTGTTAAGGCTACCCTAGGCTGAAAGGTGCCTGCTTGAATAGATCTGTTGACAATGCCTCTCCTGTAGGCTCAGTTCATACTGGGAAAATTTTCTTGCTCAAGCTTGATTTCCCCCAAAAGTACAAGCTATATAGGCAGAAGACTTTTGCTAGTAGTGGGGTCTGACCCAAAGCAGAACATCTCAAACAAGCTCAATAAGGGTGTTTGTTCCTTTGCAACTCCTATTGCATTTTTTATATTACTCACTACGCAAGTTTTGAAGCCAAATGTAGCCACTCAGTACCCTGACTTGACTCCTGTCCCTCCACAAAGTCATGAAAAAGGGACACGGTATTATGAAGAGTCACATGGCATCATCACCTTCTATGCCACTGTGCAGATTCTAATATTAGAGACACGTTTCCTGACCCAAGAGATGGTTAGTTTAGACCAGAGTAATACTTGCTGACAGGCAAGAGGGGAGGGTTAAGGATCAGGCCAACATAATAAAGTGTTAGGGGGTGGGGAAAAATCACACAAAGACAAGGTTCTGGACAAAGACTGGATACCAAGTGAATGGGAAGCAGTGGACAGCACAGGGATGGGAGCTGATACAGAAGGCAAGGCAAGGGGCATGGGTTTCAAGAAGGTTTCTGAAGAATGAGATAGGATTTCAGGCAGATGGAATATGATTAAATGGGGGAAAAGAGAAAGAAAGTAACAAAGCAAGGAAGTGGAAGAGAGGGTAGAGCAGGGACCAATGTAAGAAGAACCATGCAGTATAGAAAAAGGAGGCAGGAATATGGATGGCCATGCAAGAGCAGACAAAGGTACCTGAATCGCTGTTGAAGCTGCGGTTGTGGTCAGTGCAGCCAGAATGGACTGTTTTAGCCACTGGGTGCCAAGAAATCACAAAGGAGCCGAGTACAGTAACTCAGGGAAACAAGCACTGCATGATGCAGCATTTTGGCACAGAGCACCAGAAAGGAACCACCGAAGTCTGGATACAGAAGAATCGGTGAGCTGATTTGCAGAAAGAAGAGAGGCAAGACAAGACCAGCGTTGCAAGCTGGATGGGCAGGAAGAAAGAGTGAAGGGGGAGTCCACGTTGAGACTAAAGGAGAACAAGAATTTTCCTACCAGGGCAGACCAATATCAGCTGCTTCAGAAAAGGTACAAGTAACCTTCTACTAGAAAAACTTCCTTACAGGAAAATTGTCTTAATTCCATATCTCATCAGTTAGTTCCAAGTCTAGAGTCTGAAACAAGGAAGATACACAATGCTTCTTTTTTAACCACCTCTCATTACCCACATGCTTGTCAAAGCCTTCCTTCCCAAGCCTACTGAACACTCACTATTTTGCTGCAGGTGTACTGTATAATTACTGCATATTATTCCTCAGGTAGGTCAACTGCTGGCCTTGATTTATCCTTCTCTATACCATTGATAAATACAGCCAAAGCTCCCCTCGCTTCTCTTCTCTAAGCTATTTACTTTATATTTGAATTGAAAAGGTAACATACAGAAAGTTTTGGTGAAAGGGTGATTCAATACCAGCTCCAGTATTTTGTTGCTCATCTTCAAAATCTTATTTCTGTTCCACTTTTCAGTAAGTGTGACCAAAGTGGATACTATTTAAAAGTAATATCAACTTTCTTTTGTTTTGTTCTGATGCAGATTTTCCTTGAATTAAAGAAGCGTGAATTGAGACTTCAAGTCTTAGAGAAGTGATGAAACTACTGACTGTCTAATGGGGAGCTTTACTCCCACGCATTTTACTTAAACTGTCAACTAACACTGATTTGGTTTTAATGGTCTCTAAATAAAAGCAACAGCCCCTCAGTTTATCAGGTATCACTTTGACCTTCAGCTAGCCACCAAATCTTCCAAGATAAGAAAGAGAACCACGACGCAAACCACAGACTTCTAAAAGCTAATTGGACACTAACTTTCAGCGTTTGCATATACAAACCCTTACCCACACGCATCAGAGGGGCAAATCAGGGCACAAACTTTTTCCTCTTCTCCAAGTTGTTTTGTAGCCTGTTCCTGTTGCTACTCCTAGCCGGGGAAGATCAGAGAAGAAACACCCCCCACCCCCAAGTTGAAAGCCTGTATAGGCAACTGTTTTTGCAATGATTGGAACGGCTTGCCAGGAACGCATCGAGGGAAGTGGGGCTGACCCATGCAAGGGGTCCTCAGGCCGCTGTTGCATTAAAAATCACACAAATCAAATTCTAGCCCATTCTAAGTTTGACTCAGGTGACTTGCGCAGAAGAGAAGTTCAGTTGTGTTGTCAGACTTCCTCCCAGTCCTGTGTTCCAGGGACAGTACCACATCTTAAAAGCACAAAAGACAAATAAGAGTGAACGCCTCTGTGGAAAGGTAATCTGAAAGTGTGCTAAGGGTTGGGAGGAAAGGGGAAACAAAAAATAACCCCCAACCCCCACGTCAGAAGTATTGACACAGCAAAACCACAAATCTGCATGGCTGGAACTGTGAGAAAAAAAGCTGACAACAGTACCAGCCACCGCCACATACGCAAGACCTTTTATTTATTATTACCAATATAGCACCATTCGCAGTGCCCCCGGGCATCAGAGAGAACACTACCGGGAAAGCTGGGCAGAAAGCCATGGACTGGACGGTTGATTGGGACTCGACCACCACAAGAAAAAAATCTCTTTGACCATCTGACTACCACGGAGTCAGTAGAGCCAATAACTCAATGCAGCAAGACACCTGCTTGTTCCGAATCAGGAAATTCACATCCCCAGAATAAAGCCGTATTATGTTCTGAATTACTTTAACGCTTTCACAAGCCCAAACTTGCTTCCTGCATTGTTCTTCCGTCGTTTTTTTACCGTAGTTTCCTTGCCGCCAAAACATTCCCCATTCCTTAGTTCTGTTTCAAAAGGAGCACCTTCTTCTTACTAACGTTCTTTACAGTAGGAGTCTGCTATTTATTGCTGAATTTAGAATAAAGGAGAAGTATTCCAAGAACACAGGAAAAGTTAAGTATCCTATACACATCACAACTGAGTCTGTAGAAAGAGAGACCAACTCAGTTTAAAAGCTGCTATCTATCAAGACCCCCAATAAGCACACACCATCACTGCTGCTGCCTTCCTTCTTTCAAGATCTGTGACAAAGTCATACAAGTGAAGGCTGATATATTTATAAACACTACACATGCAACAACTCATTTCCAGGAAGCCTAGCATTACGCGCAGGTGTTAATACACCATTGATACTTTTGATCATTTCCATTAAGCTACAGTCACGCTCTGCTTAATGAAGCAGGTGTAGAACCAGGAGGAATTTCCGAAGCAGGGGACTACCACGAAGTTCTGTTCCCATAACATCAGAAACCGCTACCAGAGGCCTGAGGTGCACACTAGTGCCATACACCCAAGCCCACCACTCTCCACCTCCCAAACCCAAGACATATTCTTGGTATGAATACTTACTAACGGTCAAACTGAGCCATGAGCGTTTTGCTGAAAGTACCTGGAATTACACTACAGTTTATCCGTTACGGACAACTTTTGGAATTCCTGATTTCTTCCACCCCAGCCAGTGGCTAAGGGAAAAAACAAACAAACCCACATTGGTTGCATTGCATGGAAGCTGTCCCTTTTTCTTACCAAATGCTGTACGAAACTTGAAAGCAACCGTGCCCTCTCAATTTCCTAGCACTGAGCCCATGCAGTGGTCTAGCTGTAAGACAACAAGACAAAGTAAGATTAAAGGAAAAGACTGGTTAGAGAAAACACACAAGATGCACACAGCTAGTTATTAGCTAATTAACATTATGAATCAGAACTCACATCCGATTAAGAAAACTTCCCCTTGCAAAAGCACGTGCCCTTAGGTGCCAGAAACCCTTTGGGAAGACTTTCCGTGTCCTGAAACACTCCCAGGAGCCACACCTAGAAGTCTGATAATATGCCAGGAGAGAGCAGCTGTGACATGTCTAGCAGAGTTAAACCCTAAAGCAAGAACACCGAACAGTTATGAATTCAAACAAAAGTCACATGTAAAACACCGTACTAGACCAGTGTCTCCCAAACTTTTGATACCTGGGGGCACACACTTGCTTTCTAAACTACTGCTGGTGGCATGCTTCACTCATTGGTCCGTGGGGGTTGGTTATAATCCACAGGCCCGATCCAGCCCATTTTCCACTGCACACTTCTGCCACTCACAACAGTGTGCCACAACACGCCCTTTCGGAACTGCTGTGGATGCCACTCCACTAAGAACTGGACTTTGTTACTGCAGTACAAGCCCACAAGTTACCATTTAAAAAGATATTTGTGAGCCTATTTCGGAAGTTATAGTTTAACAAAAAAGCACACTTTTCCCCACTGACAAGGGAACAGTGATTTTACCCCATAGGTTTTAAAATGACAGCTTCATCTCATTCTACTACATTCATCCCCTTTACTATAAATTTAATCTTTTCAGGGGAGAGGTAGGTTGAGTCTTTTTTATCTTAAGCAAGAGCCTCCTCCCTCCCCTCCCCCATGTCACCAGTAACCTGCAAACCTGATTGTCATGATGTGGTTTTAAGGCAGCAGCTACCCACAGCTTGGTTTGAAAGTCTAATATGCAGCAGAGTGTAAGAATTCATTCTGAAACCTGTACAGGCCTCATCTACTGAGACTGTGCACCCACATACTGCAGGGCGCACATTTTTTCAGCCTCCTGAAAAATACAATAAAAAAACAAAACAAACAGTCCATCTTCAAGTTGCAATACATTTATGCCCCAGAAAGTTCTACGTTAGGGCAAGCTTTATTTCTATGCTGAACCTATCTAGCTCTGCACTTCAGAGCACGTGTGTAAAACAGACCAAAAGTTATACAGGAGGCATGTTAGCTGAGCTGCTAACGTCAGTCAGATTATCATCACCAGATGCAAGCCAAGCATCCTTCTACATAACTAGACCAGTGAATCACTTCTTTATAAAGCAGCTGAGTATCTCAAACTCAGCACTGCCCTGACACCACCTAAACAGCAAAATCAATTAAACCATAAAAAACTGGCGAGTGGCCACTTTGAAAGGAGAAAAAAAGTCTGAAGTTAACCAACCAAAATACAAACATGTTAATGATGCAAATTAATTATTTTTTTTCAAAACGAATAGAGGGTAATATTTTAGGATTATGAGCTCAAATTAAATCCAGGTTCAATATCAGGCTTATTTCAAATGCCTTCTAAAGGATGGATTTTGTCAAAAGACTTTACATACAAGCTAATCAAGATTAGCTTTCTACAACAGTAAACATTCAAAATTTATAAATTCAACTTTACTTAAGCCTTCATAAGGCCTGGGTGCAAACCTTTTTAAAACATCAGAAGTTTTTCACAAAACTAAGACCCACATCAATAATGCATTTAATCTCCACCCAGTTTGCTAATACAGAGCAGAGTCAGCCTCTTATGAGCAGGATGTACAGACAACCTAACCCAGTATAAAAGTCAGTGAAATTCACAAGGAAAGCCAGAAACTGGATGCCTTGTTCATAACCAAAAAACACAAAAGGGGCAGGATGTAATCATAGACAATGAGGATTGGAAGGAACCTCAGGAGGTCACATCTAGACCAACCCCCTGCTCCAAACAAGACCAGCCCCAGCTAGATCACTCCAGCCAAGGCTTTGTCTAGCTGGGCCTTGAAAACCTCCAAGGATGGAGACTCCACTACCTTGTTCTAGTGCTTCATCACCCTCCTAGTGAGAGAGTTTTTCCTCATATCCAACCTAAACCTCCCTTGCTGCAACTTGAGCCCATTGCTCCTTGTTTTGTCATCTGCCCCCACTGAGAACAGTCCAGCTCCATCCTCTTTGCAACCCCCCTGCAGGGAGTTGACACAAAGCCTAAATAAATAAATAAATAAAATCCCAGAACTACTAAATGGAAAACTAAATTGAGTGCTAAATTAGGACAGGCCAAGTGAATTTTAGGTGCAATTACAGCAGAGTTCAAACAGGACTATTTTCTTACAAGTTAAAGGAGACTTATTTTCCCATTATATGTGTAAAGCTTTTTACCACTGTGACTTAGACAATAAAGTATGCAAAAAACTGACTAGTTAGCTCTGCCTGCCTTTCTGCAAGCTCTGCTGCTCCGATTCTTCGACAACAGCACTTCAGAGAAGACTGCCAAATCAGAAAGAGGAAGCAGAGCCAAATATAAACATGGTGAGGCAAGTGCTTCAAAAAGAAAAAAAAAAGTTGATGGAACTAGCAGCCCTCAGCAAGGATGCAGTGTATTTGCCCTGGGACAGCCAGAGAATTTAACCTGGATCAGACCAACAGGATAAACCAAACGTGAAAAGACGACTTTTTTTGTTGGTGGTGGTTTTTGTTTTGTTTTGTTTTGTTTTTTTCTTTCATGTAAAAATGCCTAATTTCCTACAACAGGCAGCTGGCTAGTTTCTAACAACTCGGGTTGCTTCAGGATACTAACACCAGAGTACTTGGGTGCCAATTTTAAATACGACTTAGCCATTCTGAATGCCCCGATTCAGTGACGCACAAGAGCCTCTCGCGTGGAAAGAGATTCTGCTGCTCACTCTCTCCATTTTGCAACACCTATCCACTCTTACTACGTGTCCATTAATTTCAAGCCAGAGGTCTTTCTCTAACAATCACCTTCTGCTTAATCTGTCAGGGAAATCTTGCTCAATTTGTGACGTCGCCCTAGCTTCCATGACCGATCTCAAACACAGGATTATGAGTCTACTATAGGATCAAGGAAGGAATAGTAGGGGAGGGAGAAGAGGGGAACGGACTATTATCATCAGAAACCTCGAGAACAAGGGGGTTAGAGACGAGTACGAAACGCTATAAGCAAATACACTGCTTCTACGTAACAAGAAATTCATCTAGCTCAACGCCTTCTTGTAACGGAACCGAGGGGAGACTGACCACATTGTTTCTAGAACTGCTCAATAACTTGTACTCAAATGACCCCAGTAGCAAGCAAAACCCTATCAATATGCAAACTTTGTAACCAGAACTAGACTTTTAAATGCTGAAGCAATACAGTCTCTTTGAATAAAAATAAAGAAGCCAGCAGAAGTCAGAAAGAGTTTCCAACAGGAAATTTCAACTTGAGGAACAATGGACATAGATATCAGAAGTGATATCATAGCTAGCCTACGGAAAACGCAACATGACTTCTCTAAAAACCATTACACCATATCCCAGTTCATCACAGAATCAATACGTGCCAACCAATTCTAAGGGTGTGCTTAAAAAGAAGAATACACGTTTTGTTTGTTTGTCACAGGCTAATCTTTCTGGAATAGCATTTTAAGATTGGCCAAATTTATAATAAATTAATCAAGTTCTGTTCCAGCCATGCAGAGCCACTGTGTGAGTGACAATCCTATCACGACTCCATTTTTCTGGGAAGAAAATAAACTAGCTAGGCCCAGAACAATTCAATACTTTTTTTTTTTTTTTAAATACAACTACAATGTGACAGTCCACAGGTTTCAGAACAAGGTAAAAGGGTTTTCAGAAGCAGCCTCCTTCCCTGGAGTGACCCTGTCAACATCCAACAATCCTAACTAGAACCACAATATCTGCCTGAAGGTTTGCTTACTGAGGTACGTGAGGCTAACACATTATTGGGCAAGGAAGAACAAAGGAGGGTAAGGCCTCCCTCACCAGACTGAAACAGGGTATGGAAATAAAGGGTGGGGGGATTATTGTTCATTTGTTTCCCTTTTTCAAAAAGGAAAAGACCACCGTGAATTTGAACACACACGTGTATTTATGTAGTCAAGGAACTCAGCTCATTAAGGACTTACACAAGCACTGCTTACTTATTCTTGGAGGCGGCACGGGCCTAGGAAAAAGCCAGGTTTGTCTCCCAGCTCTGCTGCCAGGTCCCTGAGTGACCTTGGGCAAGTCACTTCCTTCCTCTGAGTCATTTTCCTTATCCCCACCTCACAAATTATACAGACCAAAAGCTGCTAATGGCTTCAGACATCTTCTGCGCAGTAGCCATGAGCTCCAATCTTGTGTTAAATTTCTCCTCTGTAGGGATGAGAAAACAGGTTGATAATGCCAGGCTAACATCTAGAGTTCTTAGTCAGTCAATTCTGAATTGACTCACTCCATTGTAGTGGTATGTTTAAAGGTTACCTTCATTGTTAGTTGCAGGTAATAAATAAAAAACAAACAGGGAAACTGCAAGTGCTGCATTTGTGCCTGGAGTTTCTACCCAAAGAGGAAGTTTACTTTAAACAAGATGTAGGAGATGAAAACAAAAACCAAAGATGACCAAGAAAAGAATACTGTCATCCTACAAGCAACTCATCTCATTCAAATACATCTGGGGAGTGGGGCACACAAGTCTGGGAACAACGGCAGGGCACAGCACAGCCCATGTTTTACTTCTGCTAAGGAAAAGGTCTGCTTAGTTGACCTGACACCTCAGACGATGTTAATGTTGTAGCTGTAGAAGACAGGATGCTTCTCTCTCACACTGCAATTTGTACTGCTGCCGATCTGTCCATACACCCAACCCCAGCAATCTCCTACAAGTGCTTGCACATGAGAGCCGCCGCCTCTATTTTAGCAAGTGGAAGTTGACAGGATCAAGCTCCATTTTCATGGCATGAAAATGTCGACCAAACTGACTAGTCAAGTTGATTCAGCCAGTTGTTGAAGGAAATCCCCCCCCACCAAAAAAAATCTACTCCCCAGATGCCTCCAACGCACATAAAGAAAGCATCGTTTCCCACTCGCCGATTAAAACCAAGAAACCTTCGCCACATTAAAATCACAGCTTGCACATCTCTCCCCGACTCAAACAGACACGTCGACTGTTACGACGAGGCAGGACACAGTCGATTCATCCATGCTCGGTTTTTGTTGAGAAGCAGAGCTGCAACATTTCCCCCCACTCCCGCCAACAAACTCCTCGAAGAACCGGACTTCAAAAGCCCACAAACAACCGCTGAAAAGAGGTATGCGTGAAGCTATTTTGGGAAGCTGAACATAAAAGCACGCTCCCCCCCACCCCTCTTGCTAAGGCAATGGCGGTTTTCCCCCCAGCACACGCACACGCGAGGCTAAGCCGGCACAAAAGCTTCCCAGTCCGACGTATGACGTCCTAAAAGCCACAAATTGCGGAACCGGAAGGGATCGTGGAGTCCAGACGACACCCCCGCCCCAAACATCTCTTTGCTTATACTGCGCACATCGCCGAAGCCCACCACACCCCGCACAGAGGGGACAAAGAGGCCGGGTGCCGCTGCCACGATACCACCCCTTCGAGGAGCGTGTCTGTGCCGGGTGGGGGCGGGCGCCCCCCCGCCCTGGGGCAGCCAAAATGGCGCTGAGCACGAAAACACGCCATGTTGGGGTGAGCGGGCGGCGGGGGGGGCCTGGCCTTACCAGCACTGCAGGTGGAAGGCGGCAGGGCAGTGGTCGCAGCACAGCAGGTCGCCGCCCTCCTTGCAGCTGTCGCAGCTGTCGTGGTTGGTGGCGCGGCCGCT
>NW_017729012.1:10820515-10829221 GCF_001723915.1 Gavialis gangeticus | reverse complement strand
GGCCGGCCCTGACCGGACGCGCGGGGCTGGCGGCGCAGGCGCACGACGCGGAGGGGGAGGGGAGAAAGGGGAGGGTCTTGTTGCGCAGGCGCGCGGAGGAATGAGTGCTGCGCACGCGCGGCTGGGCTGGGCCGGAGGCCGGGTGTTGGTGCGCGGCGCGGCAGGCAGGGGGCGACCTGGGTGGGCTGCTGCTGCCACGTGGGGGTGCACAGGGGGACTGGACATGGCATGGCTTGAAGTGGGGGGGCAGGATTGGTGCCTGTAGCAGCTGGCACCCCCTCCTGCTTGCCTCCCCCTGCACGGGGCCCCTCTCGGCTCAGCCCCTCCCCAGCCCTCTGCTGCTGGATCAGCCCCAAATCCCCAAAGTCACAAGCACCAGTGTTTCCCCTGAAGCTCCTGTCACCGGGCAACCTGGTGGGGCAGGAGTCATGCCAGGCGGGGGGGGAGCCGCGGCGGGGGCTGGTGCGCTCGGCTTGGCCCGCGCCTGCTGCAGCATGAAGAGGGCCGGGATCTCTGCCGGGCTCTCCCTGCAGGTCCCCTGCTGCAGCCAGGCCTTGCCTCTCCTGGGGCAGGTCCCCTTGACAGCTCTGTGCGTAGAGACTCCTGCAGAACCCGGGCTGGGACCCATCTCGCCCCTCCCAGAGCAGCCGTCGGATGTGGCCCTGCTCCTCTGGATGTCTGGCCCCATCCAGCGCCCCCCGCAAGGAGCCTCTGCACCCCGAGGAGCAGCTGCCAGGCCCCCAGGGCTTGCAGGGGCCAGCACAGGACCGAGCCCTGCCAGTCCTGCCCCCAGTTGCGACGCTGCTGCGCCACACGGCTGGTCCCGCTGCAGCCAGCTGGGCTGCAGCCTTGACATTGGCTGCCTTCACCATGAAGTCGAGCTGAGCCCCCCCATGAGCGTCACGGCGAGCTGGGCCTGGCATGCGTGCACACATGAGATCCCTCTCCGCTGGCTTTGTTCCTGCCCTCGGTCCTTGCAATGGAGCCACGCAGCAAGCGCTGTCTCCTGCAGATGGGATTTTGCTGCCGGGGGCTCTGGCTGCATCATGCTGTCAGCTCTGGTTAGCTCAAATCAATTTTCCAGGGGCCGGCGGGAGCCCTCTAGCAGCCGCCCCGATGCCTCCTCCACCCAGACCTGCTCCGTGCTCCCCCATGCCACACCCCTACAGCTCACGCTGGGCACGAGCGATGCTGCAGCTCTGCACGGTCCCCTAAGGCAGGGGCGCTTGGGCCAAGGGGAGCCTGAGTGTTGTGGCTCGTGGCCTAGGGCTGTTGGGCTGGGGTCCAGGGCCACGCTGGGGCAGGTGACGTGCTGCTTCAGGGTCCTGCCTCCCTGTCACCTGCCTTCCCACAGCCCTGCGCTCAGGGTGCCCTGGCATGGAGTTTCGGGGCAGCAGGCACCTGCGTCTGATCCCGGGGGGTGCGGTACCTTCCCATCTCCCACCATGATCTGCCCCAGCTCAGGCCTGCGGGCTGCCCTCACGGCCAGTGCTGCCGAGCAGCAGAGATGCAGGTGCAAGGCTCTTGTTGTCCAGCCAGCGCAGGGCTCTGGGCATCCCCTCCTTCGTCCCAGGCTGCGACCAGACTGACATCCAGCAGCCTTAGGAGCCGGGACACTTACTGCTGGCGCAGATCCCAAAGCCACGGTCTTGTCCGCCTGTCTCCCAGCAGCCTGCCCCTCGCCCATCTCCATCCAGCCCCCTGAACTGTCCTGGTGGCCTGGCTGAGCCCTGGACTTCCTCAGCACCCCTAACCCTTGCCAGGACGCTGCCCCCCGCTCCCCCCCATGTGACTGCAGGCCTGGCCGCCCCCCAGGACGCCTGCACCACGACTGAGCAGCTTCTTCTAAAACACCAGTTTATTAATGAACCAAATGAAAGAAACGATGGGGCTGTCTCCAAAACGGGTGGCGCGGCGGAGGGGCATATTGTACACGTGACATGTAAAAAGCTTCCTGCCTGGACCAGGGCTTGGCAGGGCAGGGAGGCCAGGACGGGGTCAGTGGCTAGACCTGGGGAGCCCCTTGCCCTACGGTGCTGGGGAAGGGCCCCGGAGCCTGTCTCCCTGGGGCTGAGCGGGAACAGGTGCTGGTAGTGGAAGCAGGAAGCAATGGTCCTGCAGGGATCGTCCTTGGACTTGCCCAGCTGCCCGGTCCGGCTGGGTTTCTCACAGAGAACGGCCCGGAGCTGGTCACAGGGCAGGGGCTGGCGAGTCTTCTCCAGCACCCCAACGCCCCAGGCCGGCTCCGTGTGCCTTCCCTCCTGTGCCCGCAGCTGAGAGATGCAGCCGGGAGCCACCGGGCCCTGGGGTGCATGCGGTGCCAGGCTGGTCTTGGGGCAGAGGTCACACGTGCAGAGCTGGGTTAGGGGCCAGGATGCCAGGCTGGCCGCAGGGAGCCTGGCATCTGGTGCCTGCCCACCCTGCACCTTGTTCAGGCCCCGGGGGGACAAGCAGGGGGCAGAAAGGCCCGGCTCTACCCACTGCTGTCTACAGGAATGGGGGTCTCTGAGGGGTCTGGAGGAGGCTGCCTGTGGGGTCAGGATGGTGCCCGGGGAGGAGGCGGCTGTGTCGGGCAAGGGAAGTGTGTGGCCGGGCACCAGGTCAGCGAATGCAGCATGCTCATGGTGGGGGGCGTGGGCAGGGAGGTGGTGATGGTGGCAGGCAGGGGGCACGGGCAGCGAGGGAAACACCCGGCAGGCAGGACGGGGCAGTGCCAGCACCCAGCAAGCAGTGCCCTCCATCACAGAGCAGATGCAGGAGGCCTGGCCTGGCCCCTGGGCTCTGCCCATCTCCCCCCTCCATCCTGCCCCCTACGCAACCAGCACATTGGGAGCAGGGGATGAGAGGGGAGACCCTGCCCAGGGCGGGACTTTGCCAGCTGGAGGGAGCCTGGCTCAGACCCGGCACAGGCCTGCAGCTGGGGGACCACTGTGCTCAGCCTCTGCCCCTTCACCCTGCTCCCCGGGCCAGGGCTGGGCATGCCATGCACACCCGGTCCCCATGGCCTTGACAGCCAGGGCATGGGCGCGCAGCTCTGCAGAGCACCAGCCTGGCCCTGCCCAGCCCTGGGCCAGGCTGTGCGAGTGCCCTCGGGCTGCGCTGCCCATGCCCGGTGGCCAGCCAGGGCAGCGCTGCGAAGAGCCAGCTCCCAGGCAGCCCGCTCAGCTCCCCCGTGCCTGGGCTCGGCCTGGACACGATGCACTGCCCGCCCGTGCGGCCGGAGGGAGCAGACTCACGCAGGCCTGGCTGGGAACGGGCCGAGTGGGTTCTGGCTGCCACGAAGCCCACGGCTCCGGCACCAGCCAGGAGCAGCTGCCTCGGGGCCAGCCCCTGCCGGGGGAGAGGCAGGGCCCAAGGGGCTGGCTCGGCCGGGCAATGCTGGCTTGCTCCTGGCACACGGCGGTCCCCTGGGGCAGCACGACATCCCCTCCCAGGGCAGCGCGCGGGCCACAGCTGCTCCAGTGTCGCCGCAGGTGCCTCCTCCTGCTGCTGCTCCGGCTCCAGCTCCAGCTCAGTGCAGCCTCGGCCTAGATGGAGACCTCATATTCCCTCATCTCCTGGGAAGAAGACAGACTGCAGGGGGTTGGACACGTGCCGCGGCTGTGGGGTGCCAAGGGTACAGGGTCCCTCCCCTGCCCCAGCCCCAGCCCCTGCGGCTGCAGCAAGACTGCTGCTGCCTCAGCCCACGTCCCCAGGCATCGGTGTACCCCCTGCTGCCCCCCAGCCCGGGGTTCCCAGCCCCCATGGCTCCAGCCCCGGGCGGGACTCAGCACTTACTCCGGTCTCATAGGTGGGGTTGTCAAAGGCCGACTCCACGGTGATGTGGTCGTAGGGGTGCGACCCCGAGAGCGGCAGCTGCAGGGACGGCTTCCCCTGGAGCCTGTGGAAAGGCATGGCCCCGGGGGGGCAGCGTGGGACTGACGGGCCCGGGGCGAGCTGGGGCTGGGTTGTGCCCATGGGGCAGGGCCAAGCCCTGGCAGATCCAGGTGCAGGGTGCAGTGGGCCCAGACAGTGCTCAGCTGATCTGGCAGCCGGATGCTCACCTGGAGAAGTAGAGGCAAACGCCTCCCAGGAGCAATGCCACTGCGACCACGGGCAGGAGAACAGCGACGGCGACGTTGGTGCCCTCCAGCGCAGCCCCCGCGGGCATGGCCTTGGCGACTGCTGGGGAGAGACACGGGCACGGAGGCCCAGTGAGGGCAGAGGGCGGCTGAAACTCAGCAGGGCTGGGGGGTCCCTGCCTGGGGGGCCTTCCCCCAGCTCCCGGGAGAGCCATCAGCTCAGCCCCCCCGAAACTGGCTCAGTGCTCTGGGCCCTGCTCGCCCACCCCGACCCCATCCCTCCACGCAGCCAGAAGCCAGGCTGCAAACTCGGGGCAAGGGTGCACCCATACCCGTTCCCCCAGCAGCCCAGCGCCCAGGCTCTTACCATCCAGGTTGCGATTGCTGTAGAACTCATCGTAGGAGGCTGGGGAAAGGAAGGGGTGTTAATGGGAGCAGGGTGCGGGGACGGGTAAGGGTCTCCGGGCATCCCAGGGTCAGCGATAAGCTGCAAGCACGGGAGCACAGAGCCGCTGCGGCGCAGACTCACCGGCCTTGCAGAGCGGCGGGGAGCTGCTCCACTGCGAGGGGTGCCCGGGCACACAGCGCAGACTCGCCTCCCCCAGCAGCACGTGGCCCGCAGTGCAGGAGAAGCGCAGCGTGGCCCCGGCCTGGTACAGCCGCTTCTCTGGGGCTTGAGCGCCGTGCTCAGGGATGCCCGGGTTGTGGCAGGGCTCATACAGCTCCGCTGTGGGCAGAAGGGCTGGGTGAGACCATGCCCACACCCTGGCCTGGTTCCCCTGAGGATCTGCCATAGCCGCATGCTGTCAGGGCACCCCGGGCTGTGGCTGCTCCCCCATGGCATGACCCGCCAGGCACGGCACGGCCCCCACCAGGCTGCAAGGAGGGGCCAGGGGAGCCGCGGCACCAGGGCCCCGGCGGGGGCTGGCCTTACGGGTGCACTTGGGCAGGCGGTCGCTCCACTTGGGGCCGCCCGCCTGGCGGTCGTGGCAGGTGAGGAGCGCGGTGCCCGCCAGGACGTAGCCCTTGTCGCACACAAACTGCACGGTGCTGCCCACTGGGAACCTGGTGCTGGAGACCAGGCGGCGGCTGTGCTCCACATCTCCTGGGTCCCTGCACGTGGTCACTGCAGAAAGGGGGGAAACGCTGTGACCCCCTGCTGCCCCACACTCCATGGGGCAGCTACGGGACAGGAGCGGGACAGGCTGCACTGGGGGGGCCTGGCACCCAGGCTCCCCTCCACCATCCCAGTGGCCCCCGGCACAATGCCAAGGGCCTGGGCAAGCAGCCCCAGGGACAGGCAGGCCCCCCCGGGGGATGCTGGGGGTCACCTCTCTCGCAGGTGGGCAGGTCTCCACTCCAGGTGAGGTCCCAGTGGCACATAAGCAGGTCGGTGCCCACGATCTCATAGCCCGGGTAGCAGTGGTAGGTCACCACAGTGCCGTGGATCAGCTCGGGGTGCGACGTGGTCTTCCAGCCATTGGGGATCTCGGGCAGCTCGGGGCACGTGTCATTGCGTGGCACCTCTGCAGGGAGCGTGGGTGAGATAGGCCAGCACGGGGCCGGGGCTAGGGCCGAGTAGGGGGTCTAACGGGGGCTGGGGCCAGGACGCCTAGTTCCAGCCTAGCTCAGGGAGGGGAGAGGAGGGGAGCCTGGGGGGTGGGAGCTGGGGGCCGGGACACCAGGCCAAGCTGGCTGGGAGCCTGGGCTGGAGGCAGGGGCTCAGCCGGGAGCGCTCACCGTAGAAGTGGATGACGAAGCCTTGCTGGTAGCCAGAGACAGAGCTGCCGGGGTCAGACTGGAACTGGATGGTGACGTCGGCCGTGGAGGTGTAGAGCTTGAAGCGGCTGCGTGCACCCGTGAACTGGCCCAGGATGCGGGCGGTCAGGTCGTCCCCGTCGTAGAAGGTCAGCACATCGCCTGTGCCCACGTGCAGCCTGGGGGGGTAGGCGGCAAGGTGCAAAGGTCACAGCTGGGGGGCCATGGTGGGTCCCCCCCATTCCAGCAGCCCCAGGGCTGCCCAGTGGACCGCCAGTGCCCCCACCCCAGAGCCCGCCGCACTCACACACGGATGTCCAGCATGACACGCTTGTCCTGCTCCACGTGCAGCCCCCAGATGCAGTCCTGGCCCTTGCCATAGGCCTCCGGCCAGTTGGGCGACAGGACGACACCGGCCGAGTCCGTGATCTCCCCGCTGCACACAGCTGTGGGCGACGTGGCAGCGCTAAGCCCCGGGGGTGCTGGGGGGCCGTGCCACCAGCTCGGGGCACCCCGGGGCTGCACTCCTCCCCTCCCCACCTCCCCGTGGTGCAGACCTCGGCAGGCCGGCTCCGTCTCGTTCCACTGCGGGTCGGTGGGGTCCACGCACTCGATGACCACGGACCCCTGCTCCAGCGTGTAGCCGGGGTCGCAGCTGAACTCCACAGTGGCACCCAGCGCGTAGGCTGCGTCGCTGGTGGTGAAGTTGCCGTACTTGACGAAGGGCTCGTAGCAGTGCCCAGGCTGGAAGGCTGCGGGGAGAGCGGGTGAGCGAGCTGCGCTGACGAGGGGCCGGGCGGGATTCATAGATGTCCAGGGTCGGAAGGGACCTGGTAGATCATCGGGCCTGACCCCCTGCTCCAGCCAGGAAAGAGCGCTGGGGGTAGGTACCCCAGCCAGATGCCTGTCTAATCTCCTCTTGCACACCTCCAAGGCAGGGGAAAGCACCACCTCCCGTGGACGCCCGTTCCATAGTTTGGCAACTCTTACCATAAAGAATTTCTTCCTTATGTCCAGTCTAAATCTATTATTTTGAGTCTATTATCATTATTTTGAGTAACCCCGAGGGGTGCCCTAGTAAACAGAGTGTCCCCTATTCCCTGCTGACCCCCCGATGAGTTTGCAGGCAGTAGGCAGGGATGGGGGGGCCTGGGCTCACCCTCGTAGCGCAGGGCCACGCCAGCGGCCGCACCACTGCTGTCGGTCGTGAGCTCCACAAAGAAGTGGCGGGCGGCGCTGAGCAGCCCCTCGATGGGCAGGTACTCCACCTCATACGAGTCGTACACCGGCGGCGCCTCCACGCCGTTCCCGTTGCGGATGATGAGCCTGCAGGCCACGCCGGGTCAGGGCACAGGGACCACGGCAGGGGCAACCTCCAACCCAGCTCTGGCGAAGCCCAGACCCCTGGGTTCTCCCAGCTCTGGGAGGGGCGTGGAGCCAGTCTGGGGCACAAGGGCATCCCCGATCCCTGCACCCAGGGCCCCCCCACGCACCGGTCATCATCCTCGGCCAGTGCAACCTTCTCGAAGTGCAGGTGGAGGCGCTGCCCGGGAGGTGCCTCCAGCAGCCAGTGGCAAGTCAGGTTGTTGCTGTAGGTCCCGGGGAAGCCGGGGGAGACGACGCGCCCCAGGGAGGCGTTCCGGATCACGCCCCCGCAGGCCGCTGCAACGGGACGTGCCGCTGGGGGACTGGGCCCAACACCCCCACTGCCCCTGCCCTGGTGCCACGGGCACCCATGCCACGGGGCAGCCCTTGGGCCCCTGTCCGGCGCCCAGACTCACCCACACAGAGAGGCTCCCTGCCACTCCAGAAGGGGCGGGTGGCGTTGAGGCAGGTGAGGGCGCGCGGGCCCTGCAGCTGGTAGCCGGCGGCGCAGGAGAAGTAGGCATTGCCGCCCGGGTGCAGGCTGGTGACCGAGACGTCCCCGTAGGCCGGGCGTGAGGGGAAGCGGCAGCTCAGCACGTAGGCTGCGGGCACAGGACACGGGCAGTGCGTGGCCTGCTTCCCCGGGGCGGGGGGCGTCCACCCGGGCAGGAGCGGGGCCACGAGCGGGGCACGCAGTGCCGGCCCACAGCCACCAGGTGGCAGCAAGCCCTTCTGCATGGCACCTGCCAGCCGAGGCCCCGATCCTGGTGCTGCCCAAGGCCACCGTGCCACCTGGGCCAAGGCTGGGCTGGGCTGGGCAGGGCAGGGCAGGGCTGGATGTGCTGCAGCCCATTTGGTATTGGCACAAGGGATCCTTTGGTCCCCTCCCAGTGCAGGGCCCTGGCAGCAGCGGGCACCGCATGGGGCTGGGACTAGGAGCCGTGGCTCCCCCTGCCCAGGCCACGGGGCCGGGCCACTGGAGGGGCTGGGACCCCTGGGGAGTGCAGCCACACGGAGCCGTGGGTCAGGCCCAGCCCTGGCCCCGGGGCCTCGCCACCTGCCCCTACGTGCTGGGGCGAGCGCACAGCCCTGCCCTGCCTGGCCCGGTCTGGCCCGGCCCCGTGGCCCCCCGACCCCAGCCCCAGGCTCACGCGCTGCCAGGCCGTGGCGGAGGGGAGCACCGGGTGCCGCGTCTCCACCACTAATTTGCTGCACGTTGCCATGGTGACCCCGGCAGCGGGAAGCACTCTGCACAATCTGTTCTTATTTTCCCATTAATATGGCTGGGGCGGGAGCAGAAGCAGGAGCAGGCGGGGGAGAGTGGGGCAGGACAGCCCTCACTCCCAACCCCCAGCCCCAGTAGCCTTACTGGTGCCCCTCACCCCAGCCCCCATTGTGCCCTGCCGGTGCCCCTCACTCCTGAAACCCTGTGACCCCAAGCCCAGCCCTGGGCTCCCAGCACCCACCCCCCCCCCCCAAAACCCCCGGCGGCCCCCCCCCCCACGCCAACACCCCCGCCCCC
>NW_017729012.1:10812613-10820037 GCF_001723915.1 Gavialis gangeticus | reverse complement strand
CTGGCTGCCCCAGACTCTAGAGCAAGCACCAGGCACCTGAGGCCCCCCAGGTCCCGCCTGGGCACCACGGTTGCTCCCAGGCAGGGAACAGGCAAGACACGTGGCTCCCCAGCCGTGAGACCCAGACGCCCGCCCCGGGCCCTGCCAGTCCCAGCTCCGGCCGCCTGTGCCGCGCGTGGGGCCGTGTCAGTGCAGCCGGTCGAGACTTTCTGTCCACGGTGAAAGTTACCAGCAGTGAAACTGCAGCCGCCACAGGGGAGGCTGGGCCCTGTGACCCCAGCTTCACCTGCAGCCCCTGCCCCGGGCCCTGCAGCTCCTTTGGCCCCCGCGATACCAGGGCCTGGCCAGGGCAGGGGCAGACCCAGCTGCCCAGCACCTGCTGGAGCCCCAAGCCCGGGTCCTGGCGGCACGGGCAGGGCCCCCCCTCGGGTCTCCATGACAAGGTGCCGCTCGGCGGTAATTACGCTAAACGAGCCCATAATTGCTGGCGCCAATTATCTCCCCATTAGTGCTCCTCTCCGGTTGGTGCCCGCGTAACCTGGCGGCGGCACAGATTAGCTGCGCACAGATTGCCGCGCTGCGAGGGAGTTAATTGTCCCCGACGGGCCGCAGCGGTGGGGGCTAGAGACGCCGCTGGGTGCTGCTCCCCGCACCGGGCACCTAGGCCGCGAGCCGTGGCAGGGGTGCCCAGGCGGGCGGCTGGGCTTGCCTGGGGCCGCCGGGGATGGGGACGCACCCCTTACCTTGGAAGCGGAAGCGGAAGGCGCCGGCGCCGGCGCGGGCAGGCGCAGGGCTCTGGTACCGCACGGCCACCTGGTTGCTGGGGCTGCGGATGACCTGGCCGCGCAGGAGGAAGGACTCGTTGGCCAGGACCACGGGCTCGGCGCCCCCGACCGTCTCCACCGTCACGGCCTCCCCCTCCAGCAGGCTGATGTTCTGCACCTGCAGGCACAGGGCATCGTCAGCTCCCACGCCCCTGCCCAGCCACGCGCGCCATTGCCCCCGGCCCAAGCTCCGGGGCCGCAGCGGCAGGGCCCAGGCCTCACCCCAGCCTGAGGCCGAGTAGACAGCAGCACAGATGCCCCTGCCCCGGGTGGCCAGACCGTGCCCTGTGCCCGTGCTTGCCCCCGCTGCCCCAGGCCCGGCCCCGGCAGCACTCCCGGCACCGGGAAAGCGTCTTCCACGAGTCACTGAGCGCGGTGATGGCTGTCTGCGCCACACACCCGCGCCGCCCACACCTTTCAAACTCACTTAGCCTCGCCATAAATCTTGGCCCCGACCTGGCAGGGCTGATGAGGCGGAGGTGGCGCCGGGGCAGGCACCGGGCTCCGCTGAGCCGCGGCCGAGCGGGGCCTTGCCGGAGAGACTGGGCCTGCCGCTGGGCGCTGCTGGGCTTTGCAGCTGTACGGCAGGTCCCAGCCCTTTTTGGCCCCCTTGGAAAACACCAGCTCTTCACTTCCACTGAGTTTTTTGACCACAGGAAAACACCCGAGCGGGGCTGTGGCTGCAAGGTGTGGCAGGGCAGGACTGGGGGCCAGGGGGCTGCGGGTCGGGAGTGAGGGGCGCTCACGCAGAGCCCACGAGTCCTGCCCAGCCCCCCGCCGCCCAGCCCCTGCCTTTTAGTGGCAGTGCAGCCTTTGCTCCATCGCCATGGAAACGGCTGCAGTCCCCAGCCAGCACGCATCCTGGGCAGCTGTGGTTCCCAGTGGCAGAGCAGCACCGCCCGGCTCGGGGGGGGACACGTCCGCAGGATTGGGGCCGCCCAGCCGGGCGAGCAGAGCCTGCAGCTGCCCCCCCGCCAGAGCCCAGCCCGGGACGCTCAGCGGCTTGGCCGAGCTGCAGGACGGAGCCAGGCATCCGGGGCCGGGCCGGGAGCTGGGGGGTCTCCATCCCCAGGCCCCGTGCCCCTGCCCCGCGGCAAAGCAGAGTCCCCTCCCGCCTCCCTGCGCCGCGGTGGCCTCGTGTGCGGTGAGCTGGAAGCCTCTGCTGCTGCCGGGGCCTAGTTAGGCCACGCTGGGGGGCCTCAAATGTCGGCCGAGCCCCACGTGCCGTGAGCTGACAGTCGACCGTGCGGCTCGAGCGCTTCCCGGAGCGGGGGACAGGGAGGATGCCCAGCCCTTCCCCGTGGGCAGCACACTTCTCCAGGCTTGCTCCTGGCTTCTCCCCTGCCACGGCCACTGCCAGCCCTCCGGGCAACGGAGCCCCCGGTGCCCACCACCCGCGCCCCCTCCCTGGGGCAGACCAAGCCGCCAGCCCTTTGTCCAGCCCCAGCTTGGCGCGTCCAGAGGGAGACATGGCACCTGCGCGAGGCCTCCCCGTGCCCATCCCAGCTTGCACGCACACAGCTTGCCAACCCCATCCGCCCTGGCCGCCTGCACTGACCTTGATCTCCACGCCGTAGCCGGGGTACACGGAGATGACGTAGGTGCAGTCCAGGCTGCCCTCGGGGCCGGCGCTGGGGCCGGGCGGCTCCGGGGACTCCAGGGAGCCCTCGGGGCCCGTGAGGTTCCAGGCGCACGGAGCTGGAAAGCAGCAGGGTCCGATGGGCCACGTGCCGGCTGCGCCAGCCCCCGGCCCCCCGCACCCAGCATCCCCCAGGGGCCACAGGCAGCCCCCCAGAGCCTCCCCTGCACGAGCCCAGCTGGCACGGGGTCTCACCTGGCGCTGGCCCCGTGGTGATGGTGGTGGTGGTGATGAGGGTGGTGCTGGTGGTGTCCTCGTCGTCCCCGGAAGCCGTGGCGCTGGGGGTCACCGCTGTCCGGGGCTCCACAGCCTGGGGCAGGGTCGGGCCGGGCACCCGCGGGGGTGCCGCCAGGGCCGGGGGTCTGGAGGCGCTCGGGGGGCTGCTGGTCACCGTGGCGGGGCCTGGGCGCAGCAGGCCGGCAGGGGAGAAGGTCGGGGCAGAGGTGACCGGGGCCTCCGTGCGCACCGGCCCGGGGACAGTGGCACGTGGCTCTGGCCACGGCACCACCGGGCCCGCGGCCGTGGCCAGCAGCTCCGTGGTGAAGACCAGCCTGGCCATTTCAGGTGTCCCCTCCATGTCCCCAGCCTCGACTCTGTCCCCCATCAGTGCTGTGGGGGCGGAGGCCGTGCTGGGCTCGGGGAAGGCCGGGGGCTCATCCGGGCGTGCCAGGCTAGGTGCGGGCGTCGGGGCGAGTGACTCGGGTAGGTCAGGCAGGTCGGGGCGCTGCGCACCCCCGGGGAAGGGCCCTGGGCGGGGGGCGTCCCGCAGGAAATCCTCCAGCAGCGGGTGGTGGTTGAGCAGGTCGAGCGGGGGGGCCGTGGTGATGAAGCGGGCCTCGGCTGCGGGCTCGTCCGGCGTGGGCAGCGCCGTCGGCTCCTCCTCCCAGCTGCCCGCTCCCTTGCGGGCCAGCGCGTTGGGCGCCTCGGTCTGCAGCCCTGCAACAAGGAGATGGCCCGTGGTGGTGGCAGTCAGCAAGGCCCCTTGTCCCCAGCGCCAGCCCTGCCCCCTGGCACCCCAGGGCTCTGCTGGGAGCCTGCGGGCTGTGCCCAGAGAGACCCTCCTGCTTAACCGGAGGTGGCACCTGCTGCTCCGCATGCCGAAGGGTGCATGCACATGCATGTGCATGCGTGCATGCAGGAGGTCCCCGGCTGGTGTCCCTCACTGCCGACCTGCGGCCCCCTACCCCACACCCCATGACGCTCCAGGAAGAATTGCCCCACGGAGCCAGCGGTGCAGGGAGCAGGGGTCCCGCAGGGAGTCCTGGTGCAGGGCTGTGACCCCCAAGGAGCCAGAGCTCCAGGCTGGGCCCCCGCCGGCATGTGCAAGGAGCCACGGCCCTGGGGGTGCGAGCAGGGTCCTGGCCGGCATACGCGGGCGGCTGCCCTGCCGCGGAGCCCCCCACCCCCATGGGACCGCAGCTCCGGCTAGAGGGACGTGATGCCAGTTGCCATGGCTACTCAGGCTGCGCTGTGTACAGCAGATGCTCGTGGGAGGCCAGCGGGGCCGAGGGCCAGGCCCTGCCACGGGCAGGCTCCCCTCGCCCAGCCCCAAGACGCCCTGCAGGCCTCGGCCCCACAGCCGGCTCCCAAGGGGCCTCAGAAGAGACAGGTCAGGGGCCTGAACAGAGCCCCCACGCAGGGCAAGGGCCCCATCCAGCTGCTGCCCCCGTGCACAGACCACACGCTACCACAGGGCAGGGCAGGCGGGGAGCGCTGGGGTGCGGGCTGCGTGGCAGGGTCCTGCCACGAGCGCCACGCTCCAGCCCCCGCACGCGCTCTCCCGAGCTGCGCAACCCCGCACGGAGCCCGTGAGGCCTCGGGACGGGACAGGAACGGGCCGCGCCAGCCCCAGCAAGAACTGGACAGGCCTCCCTGGCGCCCCCGCCACCCCTGCCCCAAGGCATCCAGCACCCACCATGGAGGCACCCAGGAGCCCGGTAATACCCGGCTCGGGACCCCGTCGGAGCGAGGCCTGGGAACCCCCGGGGCAGCCCACGCTGCAGGCCCTACAGCAACACGGCAGCTGTTTGCTCTATTGCCCAGGGCTGGGCAGGGGCCACGATGCACCCGCCACGGGCGCCTGCATCGGCTGCGGCCAAGGGGCTCGCCATCGGGCCCCAGCGCAAGGCGCCAAGGTGGGACGGGGGCTGCGTTAGCAGGCAGGACGCGTCTCACGAGCGGCGGCACGGGCCCGACGACACGATACTGCCAATTAGCGGGCAATTATCCTGTGCCGCACCAAAGGCATGGCCCTGCCAGGATTAATGACTGCGCTGCTGCCTCCTGCGAGGCACCGGGAAGGAGCCAGCTCTGTGCTGGGAGGGAGCTCTGGGCTCCCGGGGCAGCCGCAGGGCCCAGGGCCAGGCGGGCGCCCGCTCCCAGCCGCACCGGTGCTCTGCAGCCCGGGACGGAGCATCGCCAGGCCAGGCCGAGCCCAGTGCAGCCACATCCACTTCCCCTCCCTTGGCTGGGGAGCAGCCGGCCTGGGCCTGGAGCCTACGTGCCCGGGGGCCGCCCCTGCCACGGCCCCCCCTGCAAGCGGAGTGGGCGCAGGCGCCGGCGCTCACTGCAGCAGCCCAGAGGCGAACTTGCACCCAGCGCGCAGGGAATTATTTTTTAATAGGATCCATTTATTAGCCCATAAAAGTTAATGAGTTTATTCTGGAGGGCGCCAGGATCCTGTGTCGCTGTAATAGGGGATTAGCGCCGCAGCCCGGCCCCCTGCCTCGTTACCTGCTGCCTGCAGCGCTGCGCCCCCACGCCCAGACACGGGCCCTGTGGTCCTGCAGCCACCGGCTGCCACGCATGGGATCTCCTGGCGGCTGAGGCCCTGCCGCCCACAGAGGCCCCTGGGAGCTGGACAGCTCGGGGCAGCGGTGCAGGGACCAACCGCTGGCCCAGCAGCCGAGTGACCCCACAGCCCCAGAGCTGCCCTGGAGCCCAGCCAGCACCCACCCAGGCTAAGGCACAGCGGCTTGCCCAGGTGCTGACCAGCGGGGCTGGCACCCGGGTGCCTGCACCAGCTCCCAGGAGCCCCCAGTGTGGACTCCCAGAGGGTTGGGAGGCTGGGGATGGGGAGTTGGGGTCAGCTTCCCTGGGTTTGCCCCGAGCATGGGGGCACCGGCCCCTCCCTGCTTCCCTCCCTCCCTCCCCGCACCAGGCTGCGCTGCCAGGCTTGGCAGTGGCAGTGGCTGTGCCGCGACTGCTCTTGTTCCAATCAAGCAGCAATCAGCCCGTTTCCAGGTACCTTTCCCTAGTAACAAGCAGCCAGCTGGGGGCGGGGCTGGAGGAGAGCAGGGGGCACCCTGGCAGCACTGGCATGCGAGGTCTTGGCGGGGTACCAGGCTGAGCCTGGCGAGTGCCCCGCGCCCCGGCCGTGCCCAAGACGGAGCTGGCACTGCCTGGAGGCTCCGGAGGGGCTTGCACCCATCCCCTGGGGCTGGGGGGCCCTTGCGAGCGCACCCGAGGGGGAGCCGGCAGCCGCAGCGCTGCCCGGACAGTGCTGCGAGGAGCCGTGCCGCGCAGCCGTGTCCCAGCCCAGCAAAAAAATGAGTCCGCGGGGCCTGGCCCAACCCCGGGAGGCTGTGGTGCCCATGGCAGGGCAGCCCCGTGCGAGGGGGCAGGGTGGGGGCTCGCACCCCCTGACGCTGGGGCAGGCAGGGCCGGCAGCCCCCGAAGCAGCTGGCGAGGCCTCAGCCCTCCATCGCAACCAGACTCTGTTCAACACGGGCAGGAGCTGGAGGTGGGACAGGTGCCCGCACCGCGGGTGCCTGCATGGTGCGGTGCAGCGCACGGCCGGGCTGCCCGGCCTCCGGGTGCTGACTGTACAAGGCAGGGTTTGTTTTCCAATTTAAAATCTAATCTGGCCGTGCCCCGCGGGCCGGGCTGGCAGCCGTGATGAATGAGCTGTCAGGCGCCTGGCGCCTCACATTAACCTTCCTGCTGCTTGTCCCTGCTTCTTTGTGCAGCTTCCCCCTCATTGCCCCCCTCTGCCCCTGCACCCACCGCCGGGGCTCCCACAGGTGGCTCTGTGGTGGGCAGCGCCTGGGGACAGCACCCAGATCAGCCCCAGTGCAGCCCCCGCGCCTGGGGGCCCTCGCGCCGTGGTGCATGCTGCAATGGGCCAGCTCCCTCTGGGGTAGCCGGGGGCTGCGGGTCAGGAGTGAGGGGCACCAACGGGGCGGGGGGCTGCATGGCGCCTGGGCTGGCCCCCATGGGGATGCTCTGAGTGGGGCCAGCCCCGTGCATCCCCCAGCTGCCTGCCTGGCTCTGGCACCAGCCTGCCACGTGCCCACGCACACCCACCCCACGTCTGCCCTTGGCTGGACCTTTGCCCCAGGACTCTGCATCCTCCCTGCCTCCTCATCCTGGCCCGCGGCAGGCGCCCCCGGGGAGGCATCCTTGAGAGATCAGGGGCAGGGTCTGGGCACCAGCTCCCAGTGCACACGCCGTGCTCCAGCCGGCAGGAGCAGAGCAGCCCCGGGAAAGGTCACGAGCAACAGACCGTGGCGAGGGCCGCACCATGCTGTGCCGGTGACCTTTCCCTGCCAGGGTGAGGAGGGGCTGCAGCCACGCTCCCACCCCCAGCTCCAGGAGCCCAGGGGACCCCACCCTCGCCGCTGGCTGCCAGGGCCGGTGCAGGAAAATCGATGGCCCGACGGAGGGTGCTCCGTCCTTGGCACAGCAGCCATGTAGGCCATAGCAGGCGCCCAGCGGCACATGCCGGAGCCAGGAGCACTAATGAGAGCAGACAGGCAGCCCCCCGGGAGGTGGTTGAGGCACAGCAGGAAGGGATGGGGGAAGCCTTCACTCCTGCCCTGTGCTCGCAGGCACCAGGGTCAGTGGGAGCAGGCTGGGTGCTGCATCGTGGTGCCCGCGGGGCTCAGCTAGCACCAGCGAGATGCTGGGTGTTACAGCTGCCAGAGGCAGTCCCCCAGGCACAGGGCTGGGGCAGGCTCGAG
>NW_017729012.1:10811405-10812517 GCF_001723915.1 Gavialis gangeticus | reverse complement strand
CCCCCCCCCCCCAGCTGCTGCACTGCTGCCGGCACAGCTGGGCCCAGCTCCCGGACCCCATGGGCCCTAGATGCCGGAGGAAACCAGCAGCAAAACTGGCAGGTCCTGGCTGGGAGGGGCGGCCCCCAGGCAGAGGCGATGCCCACAGGCAGGGGTGGCCGGGAGCAGCGGTGCCAGGAGCTCGGCGGGGCTGCAGCGCTTGCACATTCCTGGTAGCGCAGGCGGGGAAGCGTTTGCCCTTGTGCGCCGCGCGCTTCTCCTTGAATTGAACAGTCATTTACCCGCTGACACGTGTCACATGTCGCCTCAACGGGCCCCCCGAGCATCGCGGAGTAGCGCTGCGATGACAAATGACGACTGACATGTCAACCAGTGCCTGGAAATTACAGTCGTGCCGCGGTAACGGAGCCACCCCGTGCGGCGTGCCCGCCTGCCCCTCTGCCGGGCACCGCCACACCCTCGGCGGGATGCCCACCCAGCGGGGACGGGTCCCGGGGGCGTGGGGACCGAAGGCTCCTGCTCTACCCCCAGCGTCATGCCTCCGGGGCCTGCGGCGGCGGGGTGGGTCAGGCTCAGGGCCATGGCTTCAGGTAGGGACCTGCCTGGGCACAAGGCGCCTCTGGAGCCCCTGCAAGCAGAAATGCCCAAGCAGGGCCAGAGGCAGCAGGTGCAGCTTGCCCCTGTGGCCAAGCCCCTCTCCAGCCCTGGCCCTGGCACCAATGGGCCCCGAGCCGGCTCAGCCCCCACGCAAGGGGGTGCCTCGTGAGCCTCCGCAAGGCAGTGGGATGAGGGGGCAGGCGCACTGCAGCCCCCATGGAAGACAAGGGGCAGCGGAGGGGCGGGGGGGCAGAGCAGACAAGACCTCCCAGCAGCTGGAGCCTGCCCCGCTGTAGCAGTAGGCTCCCACCCCCTGCCCCCGGGTGCCGCGCCCAGCGCACGTCGCTGGCCACGCTCTCCCTCCGGAGCAAATGCATTTGCACAGCAATTTCCCCAGCCGCGACGATGATGAATGGAGCAATCCGGGCCCGGAGCGCTAGACCCCAGCGCGCTGCAGAGGCGGCATCAGCCTCGTGCGAGAGCATCCTGTCCTGGCACCGTGGCTCCTGGGGTGG
>NW_017729012.1:10804742-10810931 GCF_001723915.1 Gavialis gangeticus | reverse complement strand
ATCAGCCCCGGGCGAGAGCATCCTGTCCTGCCACCGTGGCTCCTGGGGGGGGGGGGAGGGCAGCCCAGTGCCCAGCTGGGACCGGGCAGAGGCCCCCAGGAGATCCCAGGAGCTCCCTGCCCCTGGACATTTGGAGATGCTGCAAGAGGGGCCTGGGAGCTAGGCCTGGCCCATGCCCAGACCCCGTCGCCCAGCCCAGCCGGCACGAGGGTACCGCACGACACCGAGCGCTCAGGCGCACGAATCCCCCCGCAGCCCATGCAGGAGCCCGGCTGCCAGCCCCGCGCCGCTCTCCGTGCGCCTTATCTCCCGCCTGCACGGCCGCGTGGGGGGCGGCGCTGGCTGGAGCTGCCGCTTGGCTGAGCTCCTGGCCTGCTCCAGCGCCGCGGGGAACAGAAGCTGCTTTCTTCCCCCCACACTGCCATCCCCTCCTCCCCCCAGCTCTCAGGCAGCAAAGCTCATTCTGCGTCAGAGGCTGCAGTGCGAGCACTGGAGCTGGGCCTGGCGCCTGAGCCGTGGGGCAGGGGTCAAGCTGGGGGCCTTTGCGGTGCTGAGCACCGTGGGGCAGCTCCGGCCCCTTCTGCTGCCTGATGATGCCAGCAGGGCCCAGCCCGGAGGCTCCCGGGGGCAAGGGAAGGGGTGGGCGGCCCCGCGCAAGGTGCTGTACAAATACCTCCCAGCACCGGGCAGGGGGAGCAGGCACCCTCTTCCCAGCTGCCTCAGGAAGGACAGGACCAGAGCCCCCGCACCCCCCCAGCTGCTGCACCGCCGCGTCAAGCCAGGCAGGCGGGGGGTCCCCCTCTACCCGCTGCCGAACAAGCCCGTTCAAGCCCGACGGCGAATGCAGGCGCCCGGTAATTCTGCTGCCAAAGCCTCCCGCTGTGCCCTGGGGAAGATTTAATTATTGCTCCTTATCTCGCCCGCGTGGGAACAAAAGCCATCGAGAATATGGAGCCAGCAGGGAAGAGCGATGCCACCTCCCCACCATCTCCCTCGCGCCACCCCTGCCCCCGTGCCCACCCTCTGCCCAACAGCTCTGGGCCAGGGCGCTGGAGCAGGGCCCGGTGGGCACGGGGGGCAGGCGACCTCCTGGGGGAGAGACTGGCGCTGCACGCACTTTGCATCGGGGCTCAGCTTGGCCCGGCGCTGGCTGTGCCCTCGAGGGTGGATGCAATGGACCCTCCGCCCCAAAGCAGTGCCCGAGACAGATGCCTGCCCCCACTGCTGAGGAGCTGGCAGCAGTGCCCTGTGGGGCGGGGGCATGGGCAGCCACTGGGGCTCACACCAGATGCTGCTTGCGGCAACTGCTGATTTCCTCTGGGCTGGTCAATAAGGCTATAAATAATTCCCAGCACACGTGACTCCGATGGCCACAGAGTCGGCGTGGCCGCAGGCCTCAGCGGTGGGCGCTGCCTGCAGCTGCTGGGGCAGAGCACGGCACCCGGGCATGGGGCAGAGGTGGTGCAAGGCTATGCACCCCCCCCAGCAAGCGGTGCTGCAAGGACAGGCAGCCTGCCAGGCACAGCCCAGCCCCCGCTTGCAGGATAGGTCCCAGCCCTGCACCTGCCCCCTTCCCTCAAGCACCCCAGGAGCCTGCACTCATAGGCGGGGGCTCGGGGCAGGCTGCTGCCCCTCAGCCTGGGCTGGGTGGCAGATGCAGGCAGGAGCTGTGCATGCCTAGGTGGGCTCCCCTTGCTGCTGGCACCAGGGTGCTCTGCTCCAGCGAGCGTGGCAGGGGATGCACCCCCCGGTGCCAGCATCGCTATGCAGAGAAAGGCTCGGTGCATGGAGGTGCGCCACGACCTGCATTTCCTCCGGGCCCTGGGCCAGCAGAAGGCAGGCCCAGGTGGTGCCAGGTGGGTGAGAGGCCTCCACGGTGGCCGGGTCACCGAGCTCCATCTGATCTTGAATTTCAGCCGCCTGCCTCCATTTTCCCCAGGTCGCGGCAGTGCTCGCGCTGCTGATGAATATTTGAAACCTTCAGCACATCTTGTTACTGGATTTAAATTATACATGTGGCGGTGCCCGCTGGAGCTAAGCAGGCAGCCGGCTCCCTGCACCTTGCAACCCTGCCCCACCTGCACGGCCACTCCCATCCGGCGCCCCGACCTGTGTGCCCTCCCCGTCCCGGGAGAGGCCCAGCCCCCGCGGCACCCCAGCCAGCCTGGGACTGGAAGTGCCCTGTGCCGGGGGCTGGCATCTGCTGCGACCCCCTCCCAGCCCCCAGCCACGGGAGGGGCAGGATAGGACACGGGGAACCCGAGGGGACCCCAGCAGGCTCCAGGTGCTCGCTTGCAGGACCTGGGGGGCTGGGCTGGGGCAAAGCCGAGGGGTGGCGCGGGGGTGCAGGGTGCTGGTAGGGGCCGGGTGCAGCATTGCATGCAGCGAGCTTTGTGCCGTCTCCCGCCCAGGGCTCAGTCTTGTCATCGGCCCACTGCTGCGGCTGCAGGGCCGTGACCCTGCCCAGGCCCCGCCGTGCCACCTCTGCCAAGTCCTACCATGGGCCCGCGACGCCCCGACCGCAGCCGACGCTCGCTGGCTAACGAGGCCGCCTGGCACAGGGCCCCCCACCTGCCGCCGCACCACCCACAGCTCCCCGGGGCCTGGCCTGCTTCCCCACTGCTGGCAGAGCCGCTGGGGAGGGAGAAGGGAGAGGGGAGAAGGGAGAAGGGGGCGGCGTGCTCCGGCAAAGCGCCGCTTTGCAAGACAATAGCTGCTGCTGCACAATGCGGCCGCCACAGGCTCCCGGCACCAAGGACACAGCGTCGCCGGGGACGGCAGCGCTGGAGCGGCAGGCGGGGCCGCATGACGCCCAGGCCCGGCATCGGGAAAGGGCCTCGCCAGCGCTGCCTGGACAGCAGCCTGGGCACAGCTTAGTCATCGTGCCCGGTGGGCCCGGGCTGCGTGCCCGCCACCCACCTGCGCCCGGGCTGCGGGCAGCCAGAGCTCGGCAGGCCCCGCACCCCGCTCCCGGCCCTGCCAGCCACCCCGGGGCCACGGCCCCTGCCCGGCGTGGCTCCATTTCATTTCTCTTGTTTCAGCAGCTGATGAATTAGGGCTGCCCGGGGATCCTTGTTGTGTAAGTTTATATGCCGGCTGGCTGTTACCGGAGAGGAATCCATTACCGCACTGTTTATGGGCGGCTTTCAGAGGCAATCTTTCAATTGTGTGCGTTTAAAGAATTGATTGGAGGCTAAATTATCCTCTCGGGCTGCATCCGGCAAAGGCAGAGCCGCAGCTTCCTCCAGTCTGCCCTCCCCCCCCCGGACCACCGCGGTGAGGGGGTCCGTCTGAGCCCTGCCACGGCCACGGCGCACCCGCCACAGCAGGCAGTGGCTTGGCCTTTGGGGTGGGCACCAAAGCGGGCCCCATGTTGCTGGTATCAACCCCTCCTGCTGCCAGGTGCAGCCAGCTCGCTGCTCAGCCAGGGGCTCCGCTCCTCCCCGCGTGCCCCCAGCACCCCCTTCCTGGTGCTGGCACTGCCCTCTCCACCGTCCCTGGGGCATCTCTTCTTGGGGCCATGGCTGCCTGCTGGCACCAGGACATAGCCATGAGGCTTGGACCCAGCCTTGGCCCCACGTTCACAGGCAGGACGACTCCTCCCGGAGCTGTACCGAGCCGTCTGCTCCAAGCCCCCCGGGCCACCCAAGCCTGGCGGGGACTCTGATCTGGAGAGAGCTGGAGCTGGCAGGGACCCCCAAGGAAGGGGGCAGGGGTCTTCAGTGCTCGGCCTTCTCCTCCCAGCAACATCCACAGCCCCAAGTTTCTCTGCGGCTCTGCCAGCTGCCCCCACTCAGCCCCGTGCCCGCATGAACTCTGCTGGCAACAGCCCGTCCTGGCCTCCCTGCAGACACCACTGCCCAGTGCAGCTCCACTGCCCGCAGGCCCAGGGCCTTTGGGGACCCCTGACCACGCAAAGCACGTGCAACAGGCCGGGGCCTGCCACACCCCAGCCTGAGACCAGGGGCAGGATCAGGGCTCCTGCATCCCCTCTCCCTTCCCAGCAGGCTCCTGTCCTGGCAGCAGCTCCTTCCAGGCCTGCGCTGGGCCCTGCCGCATGCTCCCACCTGCCTGCCTGCCTTCTCCCCGCCCCCCGTGCCCCTCGCCAGCGCCTACCTTTCCCCCGCGCTGCTCCAGAGCAGCCCACATGCAGAGTTTAATTAACTTTATTGATATTCAGAAATTAGGGGAACGACGAAAGGTAATTGCTCATTAAAAATCATTAAACTGACACAGCAGGCACTGTGCACACAGGCTCATGCCTTGCAATTACAGCAAGAGCCTCCCTGGTGGGGCCCAGGACCCCCGGCGTGATGGGACCAGCTCCCAGCCCGCCCCGAGAACCACGAGGGGGAAGGCAAAGGGCCATGAGCACTGGCTGGGGCCACCCGGGGTTTCCCAGCTTGTCAGAGCTGCTGGATGACACACTTGGTCAGAGCACCGGAGCCCCCTGCCCGCGCCCGCCTGCTGCAGTGCTGCAACAGGTCCACGGGGGCCAGGGGCACAGGGCGGGGGGGCTGCTGGGGCAGAGGCTGGTCTCTCCTGCTCAGTCCCAGCCATGCGTGGAGGGTGGGCAGGGGACAGAAGCGTTTCAGCCTGGCCTGTGCAGCCCATCTTTACCCCCAGGCTCTCAGCCCGCACCTGCACTGGAGGTGGCATCAGACGCCAGCTCATCCCCCGTGCAGGGCCCTGGGTGCCGGAGCAGAGCAGCAAGGAACCGCCTGACCTGCAGCTGCACCTTCAGGGAAAGTCTGGGCAGCCAGGGTGAGGGGGCCCAGCCGCCCATCGCTGCCCCGGTCTGGGGGCACTGCACACCCGGGCAGCCTCCTGGCACAGGGCAGTGAGGGCAGGATGGCCGTAAGCCCGCAGGGGCAGCGCGCACCTCGGTGCAGCCAGAGCCTGGGTTCACCTACCCTGGCATTGATCCAGAGACCTGTGGTGCAACCCCAGCATCAGGCCTCCCCCAGCCGACAGGGGCCGGAGCAGCGAGCTGTGGCGCTGCAGCCCCCTCGGCGCCCAGCCCAGAGCCATGATGTCCGGGGCCCGCAGGGCTGCCCAGCGAGGGCTGTGGCACCTGGCAGGCCGCCCCGCAAGGCGTGCTGGGAAGGGCTGCCTGTGCCAGACGCAGCCTGGGATGCTGACGACTGTACCGTGCTTGCCGGGCGACATTACCGCCTGCAACATATGGCGGTTTATGTAACCAGCCACCCAGGGCTTCTCTCTGTCACGGCGTGCGCCTGCCAGGCGCCTCGCCCTCGTGCAGCCCGCATGGGCCCACGGTGGCCCGGGGCCCACCGACCAGCCAGGACAGCACAGGAGCAGCAGCTCCCGCAGGAGAGATCAGCTCCCGCATCCCTGCCAGGGCCTTGGCAGCCAGGAAGACGGGCGGGAGCCAAGCCTCCCGGCTGCTAGGAGCTGTGCACTGTCCGCAAGGAGCTCGGCGTGCAGCCGGGCGACGGCAGAGCGTGCCCAGGTGGCAGAGGGCAGGCGAGGTGCCTGTAGGCAACGCAGGGCCTTGCTGGCCAGCCCGAGCCCCCGAGCAGGCTGCGGCAGGGAAGGAGCTGGGGCTTCCTCTGTGCCCAGCAGCCGGGCGGCCACCATCTCCCTCCGGCCGCTGCTCCCTGAGGGTTTCCAGCACCAGCGGCTCTGCGTGCATGCAGCCACGGCCCCCTGCCTGGACGCAGCCCCCCCACGGCACACCCAGCCGGGGCTGCAGGCCGAGCCTGAGCTCCGCGAGCATCCAGGCAAGCCCCTGCAGTCGGCGCGCAAGGCGGGGAGGGGAGGGGGCCCGGCCTGGGCGCGCAGCCCTGGCGGCGACTCCTACGCGGGCCCGCCCTTCTAGCCTGCCATTTCTGAGCCGAAGGGGAAGCTGCAACGCGTGCCTGTTCCCTCGGCAAGTTTAATTGCAGCCTCCCACGGCCCCGGCTAATATGCGTCTATTTGGAAAGCTGTAATTTTCCTGCACTCAGGAGCTGAGCGAGGCAGGCCCAGAGTTCGCGGCTCCCACCCTGGCAAGCGCCAGCTTCCCCGCACGCTATGCTCCGGGCCCCGGCTCTGGCCCTGCTGCCGCGGCCACCGCAGGCTCGCCCCGGCCTCCTGCCATCTGGCTGGCTTCGAGCGGTGCCTCCCCGGAGCGGGCCGCGTCGCTCCGGCCATGTGGCCGTCTCCAGAACAGCGCCGCGCCACGAC
>NW_017729012.1:10804022-10804635 GCF_001723915.1 Gavialis gangeticus | reverse complement strand
GCGCCGCGGAGATGCAACAAACAAGGCCGGCGCAGCGCGGCGCGGCGCGGCCTGCTCGCCGCCACCTTTCCCGGCCGGCCCCTCGCCGGCAGGGCCCAGTGTGGGACACGGGCAGGACACGCTCCCACTCTGCCAGCACCTGGCGTGTGGTTGCTGCGTGTTTTCCTGACGGCGAGCTCCTGGCAGGCTCTGGCTAGCACAGAGACGAGCCTGCCGTGGCTTCGGCATCAGCTCCCCGGGGCCCGGGGCGCAGGAGCTGCGTGCGGCTCCCCAGCCCCTGCCCCGCCGTGGAGGCTCCAGCACGAAGCGTGTCTCCGCTCGCAAGATGGCCTCTGTCTTCCCGGGTGGCAGCCGGACGAGTAATCCCAGCAGAGAGCCGGCGCGAGGGGAGCGCCGGGGCAGCGTGAGCGAGCCAGGGGCTCTGGCTCCTGGGCTCCATCCGCGAGCGGGGAGACGCAGCGCAGAGCCACGCAGCCAGCAGCCCCGGGGCCACGGGTGCAGGGGCAGCAGTGGCGGGGTTATTAAGGGCTGCCCTGGGGCGGGTACAACCAGGCCTCATTAGCAGGCCCCGCCGGCAGCGCGGACAAGCCCGACCCCGCGGGGCCAGGTGGCC
>NW_017729012.1:10800696-10803546 GCF_001723915.1 Gavialis gangeticus | reverse complement strand
CTCCGCGCCCGCGTGCCAGCCCCGGACGCTTCTCCCTTCTCCGGGGGCCCGAGCAGGAGGCCCCTTCCGCTCACGCCCGGTCCCCCGCCTGCCTGCCCGCGCCCTGGGGACGCATCAGGCCGGCCGGGAAGTGTCACCGCCGCGCTGCCCTGGCACGCTGCGCGGAGCCTCTGACCCCAGCGAACAGCAGCCAGGGCCTGTGCCTGTGTCCCCCTCCGAGCCAGCCTGGGGCCCCCGGCTCCTCTGCGCTCCTCGGCCCAGCCCGAGCCCGAGCCCGAGCCCGGCTGCAGAGGGCACAGCCTCCTGCGAGCACCCGGCGCCCGCCCGGGAGCAGGACCCGCAGGTGCTGAGCAACAGGGGACCAGCACATGCTCGCTGCAAGTCCCAGCTCCAGTACGGCTGGGCCCTTCCCCTGCTGACCGCTCTGCCCGGGGCCCGGCGCCAGGCAGAGACAAAGGCCCGGCTCCCAAGCCCAGCCGAAGGCCCAGAAACCAGAGCTGGAGCTGACCCCTGGCCTCCGGCCACCAGCAGGGTTCGCCCCGCGTCTGGGCGGAAGCGGGCCCCGGCTGCCCCTAGCGCCTGAGCCGCGTGGGCCTCCAGGGTCACTGGGCCACGGCGCTCGCGCGAGCGGCAGCAAATTGCTCCAGTCGGGGGGCAGCTCTAAGCCGTGCGTCATCCCCCGTGGGAGGAAGTGGTCTGCTGTTTCAATACAAAGTAAAGGCAGGAAAACAGCAGCTATTGTTCTACCATGAGCGCCGGCAACGCAGCCCCGCCAGGCGCCCTGCACGGGCGGAGGGCGAGGGGAGAGCGGGCACGGCGAGCGGTGACGTTGGCAGGCGGCTGGAGAGAGGCGGCTTCGCGAGCCCGGATGCCGGAGAGCCCAGGGAGCGCCGGCGTCTCGCTCCCTCGGTGCAGGCTGGGAGCTGCGCGCACCTGCGCCGCGCTTCCAACGCTCCACACAACTTTGATCCTCGGCAGCTCCATAAATGTTTCATGCCACAAAGCTCGTGGAGGGGCGCGGAAGAGGAGCACTTGGAAGCCAAATTGAACTCTCCAATATTAGGATATTCAAATACGTCTAATCTGCCTGGCGCGCCCCACGTCGCGCGCCCAGACTGCTAATGAGGGGGAGCCGCCTTTCCAGAGGGACGGCGAGTTCAAAATAAAGCAAACAATCGACTGGCGAGAGCCCTTCAAAGCCGTAGCGAAGGGAAGCGATGGGAAGCTAAATGATGGCTGCATGCAAATCCAGCTCAACAAACAAGGCAGCAAGGCAGGCCGCAGACGAGCGAGCAGCCCCCAGAGACTCCTGCAGGCGTGCGCGGTGCGCAGGCGTGCACGCGAGACAGCGCCTCGGCATGTTCGCATCTGTCTGAAGCACACGACAAGCTGAGGACTGAATTTAATTGAAGACCTCATCATTGTCCCCGCTGCTGCCCGGGCTGCGGCAGGGCCCCCGCCGCTCCGTCTCACTCTTGCTGTCGCCACTTCATTTATTGCTCATTTTTTTTAAATGCGGATTTGTGCGGGACGAGCTGAGAGCTGGGCAAGGCCTGCGGCAGGCTCTCGCCGGGGTCAAGCGTGGCCTTTGGCAATAGCAGACACACTAGGGCAGACGGCAAAGGGACAGGCGAGGCCGGGCTGTGCCCTGCGGGACCACACCGGTCCTCCCGGAGCCTTGGCTGTACCAGGATCAGGCCCTGGCCTGGCTTGACCGGAGCTGTGCTGGGAAGCATGGAGCCGAGCGCCCTTCTTCCAGAGCCCGCATCAGCGTTGCTGTGTGATAAAACCAAGAGGCCTCAGCAGCTCTGGCATTGCACCCCTTCGGCTTCCAGCCACGACAGCAAATCCCCAAGCCAGGAGAGCACCCGGGTGTCCCTGGCCAACGGGAGGGTGGGGATGAGCGGCACGAAGCGCTACACACAGGCAAACGCCTCCCCGACCGTCCCCCATCGCCGGCCCGCCGGCTGCGCCCTCTGCACATCACCGCTTGCCGGCAGAGGCTCAGGCCAGGCTGCGGGAAGCCGGGCAGGGGGAGCAGCGGGGCCAGCGCCTGAGCAGCACCGGAGAATAAAGCTCGTCTCCAAGGTCAGAAGCAGCTGCCCGGGTGCCAGAGACGGAGGACACACGTCAGGGCCAGGAGACGGGCTCAGAGGGAGCAGAGAGCGGCCGGGGGCGCTGGGAAGCACGGGTTGGGGCTGGCTTGCGGGAGAGGCTCGGGGTGGGGCGGCTGGGGCTGGGGCAGAGGATGGGGCTGCTGCGGGCTCCCGGCTCTGGACAGGGCTGGCAGGAGCTGGCGGGGCTCTGAGCCCCTGCTCTGCCCCGGGGGCCTGCTCCTGTCCTCTCGGGCTGGGCTGCGATGCCCTCCCCCACCCCAGGCCGAGCCAGTCCTGCCTGACCTCAATCCGGGCTGCAGCTGCCACTAATGCGCATTACGGCCCTGCCCTGCCCTGCCCCGCGCCCGCACTCGCCCAGCCTGATCAGACCCGTGTCCCCAGCCTCACCCCATTTACCTGCAGAGGCCCCCGGCTTTGCCCCCAGGCCTGGGCACAGTGCAGCCGGGGAGGCGCCCAGCCAAGGCATAGTGTGGCCAGAGCCCCCAGCCCCCACCAGGAGCCTAAAGCCCAAGGGCCAGGAAGGGAAAGCCATCTCCTTGCCCTCCTCACGGCACCTGGGGGGAGATGGGCTCGAGAGGCTCAAGAGCCCCCCACCCACACCCCCTCTCGTGATGCCAGGGATAATGGAGCCAGGAGTCCTGGAGCTGGGGGGGGCAGCACAGAGGCTCATGCTGACTTGCACCAGCGTAATTAGGCCGCACCGGCATCTTCCAGGCCTGGAGGATCGGCTGGG
>NW_017729012.1:10797520-10800538 GCF_001723915.1 Gavialis gangeticus | reverse complement strand
CCCCCCAGCCCAGCTGCCGCTGCTTCCCTTCCTCCCGCTCCTGGCTGCCATGGAGCCTCTCTAATTAGGCTCCTGGTACAACCCCTGTGCTCCTCATTGAGCCCGGCCTCATTAGCTGGAGCTTTCCTGCTCTCCCCGCCTGTGCGGGGTGGGGGGCTCGGCGCAGGGTTAACCCTGGCGTGCCGGGGCAGGAGGCACCCCGTCCCCCGGCGGGGAGGAGAGAGCGGCTCCGCAAACTGGCCTCCCCTAGCAGAACAGCCTGGTGCCGGCGCGGAGGGTCGCTTCCTCTGCTGCTCCTGACACCAGTGAAAGAGGAGAGATGCGGCAGAAATTGGGGGCTTTCCTCTGGGGGGAGCGGAGGGACCTGCTGCCCTGGCACGGCTGCAGCTCTCTCTGGGCCTGGAAGTAGCGGAGCCGCAGCTCCCGGCACCAATGCTGCTGCCGGCGCAGGCCGGAGGTGGGCCCCCCCTTGGCTGCCATGCACTCCTGCTCCCCTTGGTCCAGCCCCGCGTCCTGCTGCGAGCCCCAGGCGTTGGCAGCAGGACAGGAGAAAGGCGGCACGTTCGCACGGCCGGCGAGGGGCTGGCACCTCCAGGCTTGCTTGGCAGCGGGGCCTGGGCTCGCTGCCCGGCCTGGGCTGGCACAGAGGGGGCCCCGGCACGGCTTCACGTGGCTGCTCTCCCCTTCCAGGGCGGAGGCAGGCCCTCCCCAGGCCGCGGCCTGGCTTCCATCGCTGCCCGGCTCCCTGGTCACTTGGCCGGGGTTCAAGAGAGGGAATGCGGGGTGGGGGGAGAGCCCCTGGCTGGTCGGCCTCCCAGCACCGTTCGTGTCCCCGGGTGGTCGTTCCTGCCAGCGCGGCGTGGGGGCCTGCTCCTAACCGCACGGGCACGGCCCCTCCTCGCCGGGACCGGAGCTGGCTCCTCTCTTCTGGGCCCGGCAGAGCCAGCTCAGATGCCGGGCTCGCTCCTGCCTCTTGCACCGTCGTGAAAATGGTGCGGCTCCGACTGCAAAGTCTTCGTGGAGCCCGGCCGGCCTGTGGTGTACACACTTCATCGGCACAGACCACACCAGCACATGGCACTCATATACACACACACGTGCACATTGCACACGCTGTCGTCATACACGACCTGCACCAACTCATGGTGTGCATGCACATTCGCATACACATGCACGCACACCGAGTACACACACACACCCTTCATTGTCATATGCAGACCACACCATCACATGGCACATGCACACACACACACACACACAAGTGCACATGCTTTGCATGCATCACCGAGAGCACAGCAGCCCATGGCATGCCTGGGCACCCCCCGCATGCATACCCACGCGCCTTGCACCCCATGCACTGGCACACACGACTGCGGGCAGCTTGCACGCCCCGGCACGCTCCCTCCCCTCCCCGCGCCGCGGGCCCATCAATCTGGCTGAGCCCGCGCCGCCAGTATTTCATTTTTATGGCACAGCTCTCCTGACCCTCACGGCTTCTTTAGGAAGCCGATTTCTTGCAGCCATGCAACTCGCCTGCACTTAATTTAAACCCAGGTCAAGAGGCCCACGCAGGGGACAAGAGAGGCCGGGGATATTTTTTCCCTACAGTCTCCTCTTTCTTGTTCTCTCCTGCTCCGAATTTATCAGCAGCAGAGCAGGTGCTAGCAGGCGGCCGGCGCTGAGGCTGCCGTGGCTCGGGGGACAGGAGCACGGGCATGGGGAGGATTGGCGAGTCGAGGCCTGGCTGCCCCAGGGAAGGCGGGGGCTAGGGCTGTGTTTGTAGCCAGCTGGGACCCGGGCAGGTTGCACAGACCTGAGGGGAGGATGGAGCCTGTGCCAACCTCGTGCCCGTGCGATGGGAACCCCCACCGGCTCTGGCCACCACCACACCTCCACCCGCAGGGCACTGAAGAGGCCGGGTTGCACCAGCCCGTGCCCAGAAGCATTGCATGGAGCAGGGCCCCAGCCACCCATGCAGGGCTCCCAGGCCTGAGCTCTCTCAGCCCAGCCCCCGTGCCTGCACCTCCCTGCACTGCACATCGTTTGGGCCCAAGCTCCTGGGGTGGCCGGAGCGGGCACGTGGTGCGGCCTTCTCCAGGGTGAGAGCTGCCAGCGGGATCCATAACCCCAAGCAGATCACGGCTCATTCCTCCCTGCCAGCCGGTGCCGCGGCCAGTGGAGCAATGCAGGTGATTGCCCGGGTCTCCGCGGGCCCGAAGCCATGCAGCTCAGGAGCTCAGCCCCGACCTTGCCCCTTGGCCTGAGCGAGCCTGCTGCGGGCGGCGGGCGGCGAGGTGCTCCCTGTGTGGCGTCGGGGGCTGCTCCCGGGGAGGTGCCGCTCAGCACCTCAGCTCCCGCCGGGCGCTGGGGAGGACTCCCACCCAAGGCACCCGGGCCAAATGAAGCCGCCAGCCCTGGGCCTGCCCCGGCTTTGCAGGGGACACTTGCACCTTCAAAACTAACTAAGCCAGGCGCGCCGGGTGGGTCGGAGCAGGGCGGCCCGGCTGACGCGGTGGCGGGGCTCAGGCGGCGGAGTTCCCCGGGCCTCGGCGCCCGACAGGGAAACAGTCAGTCGCTGGCTGGGCCGGGCGCGTGACAGCGGGAGATCACGGGCGAGGAGCCGTGGAAGCGCCTGCAGCAGCCACGGTAATTGGACAGTCTTGCCTATTGTCGAGATAACCAGCTCCGTGCGGCGCAGAGCCCGCGCCTCCTGGCAGTGCCGTGTCGTCGGGGTGGGCGCAGCGCTCCGGCAGCCTCCTGCTCCCCTGCGCCCGCCCCGGCGGCCTTGCCTGGAGGAGGAAGCCCTTGGCAGGCCGGGGCCCTCTGTGCCCAGCTCCAGAAAGCAGCACAGCCGGGAGCCCCTCGTCGCTCGAGGCGCCCGACTCCCCGGGCAGCGGGCGGTGCAGGGAGTCGCAGGGGTACCTACCCCTGATGGGGCAGAGACCAGTGCGTGCAAGGGGTCCTGCTCCAGCGCTCCGGGCCCTGGTGTCAGACACCCCCACCGCCTCCCGGGTCGCT
>NW_017729012.1:10786270-10792520 GCF_001723915.1 Gavialis gangeticus | reverse complement strand
CTTGGTGCACCCCAGCTTTATGGGCTATGCGTGCCTCCTACCTCCCCTTTAGCACGCCCCAAGCCTCGCAGCTCCTCCAGCCCCCGGAGCAGCCAGATCTGGGCGCTGCCAGGCCCGCCAGCCCCCCACCCAGCTGCGGCCCTGGCCCCGGCTCCCCCACATCTCTCCTGCGCCGTGCCGCGCCGTGCTGCGCCGCGCCGCGCCGGGGGCTGCGATTCCCTCCCACTCCCCGTCATGCTTCGGGACTTTCCTCTTGCTTACAAACGTGATTAAGGCTCCGCGCTACCTAATCCATTACCGGGAGATTAGCAGGCGGGGCGGCGAAATAAATAATGATATTTAACATTTTGTAATAACAACAATTAACCGGTAAATAATGTCTCTTAAACCGCAAAAGCCAGAGCGAATTAATTCTTCTAATTAGCTGTCAGGGAACCAGAAACTCGGGGCTCCGCACGCGTGTGCGTGCACGCGTGTGCGTGTCCCGGCGGCCGGCACCGCAATCCCAGAGCTGCCCGTGGCGAGGGAGCCCCGGCCGTGGCGCACGTGGTGTTTCTCGCTGGCAGCCAGAGCCTTGGCCACGTGCTCCCGTGCCCGGCATGTCCCTGGCACGCACACCCGGCCGGGCACGAAGTCTGCCCGGCAAGCGTCCCCCCGCCGCGGCGCTGGGCCTTGCTGAAGGCACCGGAGACTGCTAGTCCCTTCCTTCATGAGTGGAGGCGAGTCCTGTCCCCAGGGCCCTGCCACCGAGCCAGGCCGTGCCTCCAGAGCGAGGGGACGCAGACAGCACCCCTCTCCCCGCCGCGCGAGGTCCAGGCCCAGCTGCTTGCCGGCTAGGGGCACCAGGCCGGGCTGACCAGCGCCTGCCCGCAGCGGGGTGCTGCTGACCGGGGATGCCCTGCCTGAGCGGCACGGGGGCCTGGCTGCAGCTCCATGGCACGGAGACACGGCAACGCGTGGGGGAGCCGCGCCAGCCGGCAAGGACGAGGGGAGCGGCTGCTCGGAGCCAAGAGGAAAGGCCCGTGCCGGCTCCCCAGCAGGCCAGCAAGGGCCCTTCATTGCCGGCCTCGGAGGGGTGCAGAGGGCAGTGGTGCCCGGGGAGCAGAGCGGGGAAGCGTGGGGGAGCTCCCCGGGTGCCAAGGGGAGACAAGACAGCGGCTGCCCACCGCCTCCCGCGTGGACGGAGCCGCCCCGGGCGACGCGCTCGGCCTTGTGGCTGCCGGAGAACCGCGGCTCCGCAGCTCAGCCCGGCCGGACTGCAGCACGGGCTTGTCCTAGGATCACAGACAATGAGGGTGGAAGGGAGCTCAGGGGGTCACATCTAGTCCAACCCCTGCTCCAAGCAGGACCAGCCCCAACTACATCCTCCCAGCCAAGGTTTGTCAACCCGGGTCTTAAACGTCTCCGAGAACGGAGACTGCACCACCTCCCTGGGGAGCCTGTCCCAGTGCTTTTCTACCCTCCTCGGGAGACAGTGGTTCCTAATACGCAACCTCAACCTCCCTTGCCGCAACTTCAGCCCATTGCTCCTTCTGTCACCTGCCGCCACTGAGACCATCCAGCTCCATCCTCTGCGCAGCCCCCCGGCAGGGAGGTGACGGCTGCTGTTCAATCCCCCTCGGTCTTCTTCTGCAGACTCAATCAGCCCAGGTCCCTCAGCCTCTCCTCCTAAATCCTGTTCTCCAGCCCCCCCAAGCATGTTCCCTGCCCTCCCCTGGACTCTCTCCAACTAGTCCACATCCTTCCTGCAGTGGGGAGCCCAACACTGGACACAGGACCCCGACATGGCCTCCCCCATACCGAATAGAGGGGAAATCACTGCCCTCGATCTGCTGGCAGTGCAGCCCCGCAGCCGTCGGCCTTCCTGGTGACAAGGGCTTCTCAAGCATCGTCCCACCCGTGTGCCTGAACGACACATCTGCTGGCAACGGACACCCAAAGCCCCTCTCCTGTCCCCTCCCACGAGCATGCAGCGTCCCCTGGCTCTGACCACCTCCGACCTGGCCCATGGGGCTTCTCCTCCTTGGCTTTTCTTTCCTCCTGCTACCATTGAAAAGACGCACGCGCTTCAGATCAATGGTGAAGCCAAGCGCTGGCAGCTCCGGGCGGGCGCCGCGGCGGCACAGGCAGGGGAATACGCTGCCAGTTGCTGCTTTCCGGGGATCAAATGCAGTTTGCAGAATCCTTTGCATGTATTATTCATCCCATCAATGAGACACGGGCGTCTCGGCGCTACCAGGGTTTTTATATAGAAATCAAAAAAGGGGGAAAAACCCACACAGGCCCCTGAGCCCCACAGTCCCCGGTCCCAGCACCAGCCTGCTGCAGACCCCCACATCCTTTCCTCGAGAAGGGGCCTGGTGCTGACGCAGGAGCAGGCGAGAGGCTCCCATGCAAGGCCCTAAATCACCGGCTGTCTCGGGGAGAAAAATGGCTACAAAATACTTTATGGATGTAATAAACGGCAGCGGAAAAGCCCGTTTCCTTTGGGGTGGGCGGCACGGCTCCGTGAGCTGCAGACGGATGGGCTCTCGCAGCCGCGGAAGGGACTGAGAGCGGCACCGGGGGTAGGGACCAACCCACGGCACCGCAGGACCCCCCCGAAGCGAGCGGGAGCTGCCCCAGGCTCCTCCTGTGCCCCAGCCCCTGCGGGAGGAGGAGGTGGCAGGAGCTGCCTGGAGCCTTGCAACGTTGCTGGCAGCGATGGGCCCATTTCCCTGCCCGCAGGAGAAGGCAGAGGCCGGTGGGGGCCCAGACAGCGAGTGCTACCACCCCAGGGCCAAGTCTTTGCCTGGCCTCCAGGGAAGGGATGTTCTGTGCCCGGAAAGCTGAGGTCCAGGAGGCTTTGCCTGGAGCCCCACGTGCCCTGGCCCCAGCCCTGGCTGGAGCGGCTCAAGGGGGAGAGGCCGGGAGCCGCCCCGGCACGTCCCATCGCCAGGCTTGGCCGGGCCTAGGGGCTGCCTCGAGCTCCCTCCACAGCGGCTGGCCCATGCCCCAGGTTGCCCCTGCGCCAGCACCCAGCAGGAGCCGGCCCCGGGGGCTGCCCCTGCCCCAGGCGCCTGCCGGCTGGGGCCTAGCCCCGCCTGCGAGCAGCGATGCTGGCGCCCGCCCCCCAGAGCCAACGCTTGGCCGCCTGCCCCCCTGCCTGGCGGGGCTGGGAAGAAGCAGCAATAGCTGCTCTGTGCTCAGGCTAAAAATACCCGCAGCTACAAAGTGCCAGGAAGGAGATGAAAGGCACGAAAGGGAGGCCGGCAGCGTGCCGTTAGGAGCGGATCAGCTGCCTGCCACCGAAGCGCCTGAGCAAACGCCATGCCCGACCCCCTGGCCGGTGGGGGGGCGCAGCAGGGGAAAGCCCCTCGGCCCCCTGCCCGAGGGCCGGCCACCTCCGTGTGCCAGGCCCGTGGGCGCGCACGTGGCTGGAGGCAGCATGGGGCGGGCACCGGGGCATCGCTTGTGGGCCCGTGAGCTCTTCGGTCCCAGCAAACAGACGAGCCGAGCACGAGCCCTGTGGCCTGTGCGGGTGCAGCCGGGGGGTCGGGCGAGGCCAGGGGGTTATCCCCCCTGCTGCCGCCCCGAGCCCAGGAGCAGGCTGACCCCAGCTCCATGCGGGCCCAGAGCCTCCAAGCAGCCACACCGAGGGCGAGGGAGCCCCCCGCCTCCACCAGCAATTAAACCCGTGCCTGTTTTTGGAGACAAATTGGAAAATGAGGCTCAGCCACCGCTCGGCACACAGCGAGCCCCGCACCCGCGCCACGCGCTGCCGGCGCCAGCTCAATTACGCCGCGCATCGCCTGATTAAGATGTTGATGTGTAAACAGCGCGGCGTCCCCGGGGAGCCGCGTGGGCAGGGCTGCCTGCCGGGGGCTGCCTGGCTCTGGAGCCCCCTCCCCAGCCCGGCGGGGGCCACCGCGCCCCAGCCGGGGGCTCAGGCCACGTGGGCCCTGCTCCTCTCCAGGCCGGGGAGAGGAAGGACCCGGCCGGCTGCACGGTGCAAGGGCTCTGCCAGCCCCTGCCAGCCGCGGCGCGGGGGCCCGATGCCAGCGGGGGCACGCCGCAAATGACAATGCCCCCAGGCACGCAGCAAGCCGTCCGCAGAAATTGCCTTCCCCACAGGCTTTCACTTATCTCATTATCCAGCTCCTAATGTGCTTCCCCCCCTGCTCTCCGCGCTCGGTGCAGAATCTTATTAGCGGCTTCGCGGCGGCGAGGGCACCGTCATCTCGCCCCCTCCGGCGTTCATTACCTTCCCTAATAAAGGCAATCACCGTCGTGATGGGCGCAGCAGCACGGCACTGCTGCAGCACGGTGATCGCGCGGGGGAGCTGCCCGCGGGTGCCCCCCGGGCCAGGCAGCGGGGTAGCACTCGGCCTGGCAGAGACCCCAGACCCGGGCTTCATGGAGCCCAGAGTCCTGGCAGGGCCAGGCTCGGTGCCCGATTCCCCTTGGCACATGGCAGTGCCATGGGCAGCGCCTCCAGCCCTGGCTCCTCTCTCCTGGGGTTGCCGCCTGCGTGGGCTTGGGTGAGGTTTTCCTCCCTTGGCGGTAACTCCACCTCTGGGCCCATAAATCACAGGCTGGGACCGGGGTGGGTGGCGCAGAGCTGGGCATCTCCTGCGCCAGGTGCTGCTTGCTGCTGCCCTGCTGGTTACCAACGCAGCATGCTAATGCCGGGAAGCACCAAAATGAATCAGGCTGCTGTGCAGGCGGGCGGGCGGCCGAGGGTGGCTGCAGCTCGGCCTGCTTCCCTTGCCCCAGCGGGTGTGGCCCCCCCGGGCACAGACGCAGGGCCTGCCACGTGCTCGGAGCCGCGTGGGGCCGGAGAGGGGCGACCAGCCGAGCCAGCAGTTAACTTTGGCCCGGACCTTGCCCCACTCCCGCCCCTTGGCCCGGTGCCCGGGGCCTGAACATGGCTGCGCCGAGCTCGGCCGGCAGCTCCCTGTACGACGCCATCGTCGTGGGCGCGGGGATCCAGGGCTCCTTCGCTGCCTACCACCTCGCCAAGCGGGGCAGGAGGGCCTTGCTGCTGGAGCAGGTACGAGCCCCCGGGCCCCCCTGCCGGGGACCCCCGCGAGCGGCGCAGGCTCCGGCCCGGGGGGGCAGTGCCCGCTAAGGCTGCTCTCCTCTGTGCCGGCAGTTCCCCCTCCCTCATTCCCGGGGCAGCTCCCACGGGCAGAGCCGCATCATCCGCAGCACCTACCCGCAGCCGCACTACACCCGCGCGATGCCCGAGTGCTACCGGCTCTGGGCGCGGCTGGAAGCAGAGGCCGGCGTCCAGCTCTACAGGTCAGAGCGGCCGCGGCCGGGGGCAGGAGCAGCTGGTCAAGCTGGGACCATTTTGCCCTCCCCAAGGCCTTGCACCCCCTGCAAGCGCCAGGAGGCTTCCCAGCCCGGCAGGCACAGGGCCCAGCCGCCTGGCCTCCCTGGCGCCACGGGTCTCTGCCCACCCCAGGCTCTGGTTTTGCTCAGTTTCTTAAATGAAAACACACCAAACTGCCCCATTTCTGGTATGCAGATGTCGCCTCCTCCAATCAGGGGGCTCACTTGCCCCTTGGGCTTGGGGTCTGTGCCGTGGCATCCTGCCCCCCAGCCTGGCACTGCAAACGGTGCCCCTAGCCCCCGACAGCCCACGCGGCCTCCATAATGACCGGCCCAGGCTCCCCCAGCTCATTTGTAGCCGAAGCAGGAGCTGAGCTTTCCAGGATCGGCATCCAGGGCATTGACCCGGGGCTCCTGCCCGCTGCTGGCCTGGGCCCCCCGGAAAGGGCTGGGCCCCGGGTAGGACTGGGCCCGGCAGCCCGCGCCGATCCCCCCGGGAGCTGCGGCACGCTGCCTGGCAGAACAAGACAGATTGGGACGGCGCGTAATTTATTTGACTCCATAAAGGAAGAGCCATTAAGGAAATAAGCGTGGAAATGATTCTCCATCTACCGGGGTCACGGCTAATGGAGCTATCCATCTCGGCAGGCGGGTGCCAGCAGGCAGCCCTTGCGGTGGGGATCGGCCGCCTGGCTCCCTGCCTCCCTCCTTGCCCGGGGCTGGGCTGCGTGGTCCAGAGGGCAGAGCCGGATGCCTGGGTGCCTGGGAACAGGGCCCGCTCGGCCGGGGTCAGAGCCATGCCGAGCTGCAAAGCGGAGCCAGCCTCTCCTGGCACGGCCACAGCACCATCCTCAGCCCCGGGGGCATCACCCGCTCCAGGGACCAGGCCAGGACCCCCGGGCTCCTTCCCTGGCTCTGGGCAAGGCCCCGGCGG
>NW_017729012.1:10776213-10781270 GCF_001723915.1 Gavialis gangeticus | reverse complement strand
GCTGCGTGGTCCAGAGGGCAGAGCCGGATGCCTGGGTGCCTGGGAACAGGGCCCGCTCGGCCGGGGTCAGAGCCATGCCGAGCTGCAAAGCGGAGCCAGCCTCTCCTGGCACGGCCACAGCACCATCCTCAGCCCCGGGGGCATCACCCGCTCCAGGGACCAGGCCAGGACCCCCGGGCTCCTTCCCTGGCTCTGGGCAAGGCCCCGGTGGTAGCGTGCAGGTCGTCACACTGGTCTCCTCGGACGCAGCCTGGGATGGGAGCGGGCAGTACCCTGCCCCTGGGCACAGGAACCACCTGCCCGGCTGGGAGATGGGCCCCGGGGGGCACCCAGGGCAGCGGTGCATGCCCAGCCCTCCTGGTGCAAGGGCTTCCCTCCCCTGTGGTGAAACCCGGGCGAGAGGAGAAGGGGGCAGGCTCTGGGTGATGCCCAGCTCTGCCCCCCCCACACAGGCAGACGGGGCTGCTGGTGCTGGGGGCAGAGGGCAGCCCAGCCTTCGGGGCCTGCCTGCAGAGCCTGGCCCAGCACGGCGTGCCCCGAGAGCTGCTGTCGGCGCAGGAGCTTCCCCGGCGCTTCCCCGGCCTGCGGGCCTACCGCGGGGAGACGGCCGTGTTTGAGCCCAGCGCAGGCGTGCTCCGCGCGGACAAGGCGCTGCGGGCCGTGCAGGTAGGGGCAGGGGGTTACCCCTAGGCAAGGCTGGCCTCGGCTCCCCTCCCCGGCAGCTCTGTCCTGGGACAAGGGGTGGCTGTGAGGGGCTGAGCCCCGGTCTGTGCCTGGTCCAGGACCTGTTCCTCCAGGCCGGCGGGGCCCTGCGGGACAGCGAGAAGGTGGTGGCCATCGAGCCGGGGCCCGTGGTGACCGTGAGAACCAGCGCAGGGGTGCACCGGGCCGGGAGCCTGGTGATCGCTGCCGGGCCATGGACCAACAAGCTTCTGGCCCCGCTGGGGCTGCAGCTGCCCCTCCAGGTGAGAGCGGTGCCAGGAGTCACCGGGCCTCTACTCGCACCAGCACCCATCTCCAGCCCGGCCACGCACGTGTTGCACGTGGCTGCACGCGTGTTGCACGTGGCCCTGCTGTGCCTGGGGCGGAGGGCGCCTGCCTCACCTGCTGCAGCCAGGAGCACGGGCAGCTTGCAGCTGGGACCCTCCTGCCCCAGTGACGGCTGCGCCCTCCTGCCCCAGCCCCTGCGTGTCAGCGTGTGCTACTGGAAGGAGAAGGTGCCCGGGACCTACGGGAGCCCCGCGGGCTTCCCCTGCTTCCTGAGCCTCAGCACCAGCCAGGCGCCCCACGACATCTACGGGCTGCCGGCCAGCGAGTACCCGGGGATGGTGAAGGTGAGCATGGCTGGGAATGCCGGCCACGCGGCCCAGAGTGGGCACATGTGGGCACACAAGCACGTATGCACACACGCATGTGGACATGTGCAGAGGCACACTACACAGGCATGTGAGAGGGGACCCACGCACGTGCACAACTGCAGCGTGCACATGTGTGCTCACAAACACACCACTAGTGGCGCACGCTCAGTTGGGGCCGCCCATGACGTGGGTGTCTCCCTGCTCGCTGCCCAGGTCTGCTACCACCACGGCTGCCCCGTGGACCCCGACGAGCGGGACCGGGAGCCCAAGGGCTCGGCCCTGCCCGACATCCAGATCCTGCGCGGCTTCGTCGGCCGGTACCTGCCCGGCCTGGAGCCCGAGCCGGCGGTGGTGGAGAGCTGCATGTACACAGTAAGGGGCGCTGGTAGGGGCAGGGCGAGGGCAGCTCCCCCTGGCTCAGGTGGGCACTGGCCAGTGCACACACCTCACCCTCAGACCCAAGTCCAGGGTCAAGGGCGGCTGGAGCCGGGACAGGACCCAGGAGTCCGGGCTCCCAGCAACCCCCTTGCTGTGACCCACTGGACCCTGCAGATCACCCCAGATGAGGACTTCGTGCTGGACCGGCACCCCCAGTTCAGCAACATCGTGATTGGCGCCGGCTTCTCAGGTAAGCGGGGCGGGTGCCACGGCCCCCCACCCCGGGGCACCCCGAGGAGCACAGACACCCCCTTCCCTGCTCCAGGACACCCCCAAACGTGTCCCCATGCCGGGCACCAGGACCATCACCACCCACAGGGCAGAGCAGCCCCAGGCTCCCCTATGCGCAGGGGCAGGGGCAGTGCCTGGCACACTGTGGGCAGGGGGAGGGCAGGACACACGGGGTAGCCGATGGCACCAGGGGGCCATTCCCACCTGTGGAGTCTCCGCTCTCCTCCTGCCTGCGCAGGCCACGGGTTCAAGCTGGCGCCGGTCGTCGGGAAGGTCCTGTGCGAGCTGAGCCTGGGGCAGGCGCCGTCCTGCGACGTGGAGCCGTTCCGGATCCAGCGCTTCCCCAGCCAGCGCCGGGCGGCCCTGTAGGGCTTCCCTGCCCGCACCCCAGACACACCGCCAGGAGCCACTGCCCAGCCCACGGACCCACAGCGGAGGCCCCGAGACAGCCGGTGCCCCCACGGGAAGCTGGAGGAAGACGCTGCCCCGGAGCCCTGTCTGCCCACATGAAACTGCCCCTGCCGGCCTGTCTCGGCCTGTGCCCGGGGCAGCCGCCTGGAGCATGGGGTGCATCCAGCGCGACAGGCTGGGCTCGAGGGGCCACGGGCCGGATGCACCAGGTACCCCAGGGCTGGTGCTGGCTCCGGGCTCTGCAGGGCCCCCGAGCCCTGTCCCCTCCCTGGCCCTGCCGTCTGCCCCGTGGCGGCGCGCGTCCACGCCAGACCCTCATCTAGGTGCGTGGCCAGACTCACGAGGACGGAGCTGTCCTGGCGGGGAGAGACGCTGCGTCGAAGCAAGTGAAATGTTTTAATGTTAAATGTGCCGTTTCATTATCATTAGATCGCCCGCGCTTAATGAGAGCGTATTAGCGCGGCGTCGGCGCGGCGGTGCCTGGGGCTGCAGCTGCCCAATTTGTTTGAGAGCTCGCAGCCAGCTCTCTCCCCTGGGCAGCTGCGGGCATGCCGCTGGATCGGGGCCCTGCCCACCGATGCCCGCAGGGCCAGCGCAGCCAGGGGACCCCCAGGCCCCCGTGAGCCCGGCGGCCCTTTGGCTGGGCTGCGAGTGCCAGCCTCGGGCACCCTGCTCCTACCCAGGGAGGCATGCCTGCCGCAGGAGGCTGCTGGGCCTGAGCCCCCGGCCGCAGTGGCTGCTCTCTCGGGGAGGCTGCTCATGGATTAGGATGCTGGGGTGTCTGAGACTGATGAGCCCGCGGCTCCCCCGGCACCAGCGCCCTGCAGGGCCCAGTGGGCAGCGAGAGGTGGATTGGGAGCTGCATGCCCGAGGGTGCCCGTCCGCAGCCAGCAATCTGCATGTACATTGGGATGCAGAGATTATTTCAGCCCCCCAGGGCCATGGAGCCCACCCAGGCTGGGGGAGCCTCGTGCCGGCCCTGCACCCCCTCCCAGGCTGGGCTGGGGGCCCGGAGAGCCCAGCCCCCCCCGGCTGCTGCTTGGCTGCAGAGGAGAGTGACTGCTCAGCACATTTCCCCGCCGAGGCACCAGCCCATAAATCAAGCACGAGGAGCGGGCTCAAAATGTGCCTTGCCTTGCACTTTCACGCCTGCCTGCTCTGGGAACGGCTCCACAAATGCTGCTGTGAGCAAGGGCTGAGGCCGGCTACAACACGGTGGGCACAGGAGGGGCTGGCACGGCCTGGGGCTCCCCCCCACCTATGGCCAGGGCTTGCCCGCCAAAGCCAGGCCTGGTGGGCAAAGGCCGGGGGTCCCCATGGCCTGCAGACTGAGCTGGGGTCTGCGGGTGCTGTCCAGGGTCTGTTCGGAGCCATCCTGGGCCCGGGATGGGTGGCAGAGCCTCCCCCTGCACCCCAGCACGGAAAGGACAGGAGTGCAGGACCCCCATCTCCACCAGCTGCGTGCCCCACGGCTTGCCCGGGCTGCCCGGACAGGTGCCCAGTGGCTGCAGGAGGCCAGCCTTTGTGCCCCAGCCACGAACCAGGCCCAAGCCGCTGCGGGGGCGCAGCACCATGCACGCGGCAGGCACAGGCAGCCCCGCGCTCCCCGCCCGCTGCGCTGCTTCGCAGACAGTTATTTATGCGGCGCGGCTTGGCTCCAGCTGACTGCGAGGAGCAGAAAGCAGGTGGGCCGGCCCGCGGTGCCGGCACGCGCCATCTGCTCCCAACGAGATGAGATTTGTGACCACCATCTCCCACATGCTTGCTTCCAGGAGGGCCCTCGGCACCACACCGGGATCGGCGCCCGGCCCTGCACCGTGCCGTGCCAAGCCATGCCAGCTCCAGCTCCCCTAGCCGCCGCAGTGCTGCAGGCGCCTGCTCCCCGCAGCCGGCGCAGTGCCATGAGCAAGACCTGGCGTCACCAGCCGTAAATGACATTTATTTTAATATTTAACAGAACCGGACAGGGAAAGACGCACAGCTGAACTAGTGCAAAACAGACAGACGGCGCTGGGCCCGGGCGCCTCCACCCCGTGGCAGCCGGGCCAGGCGGGCATAAATTAGCAGAGGGGGATGTACAGGTAGGGCTGGCCCAGGGTCCCGTGGCAGTAGTTGAGTCCTTGAGGGGGGGCAGGGATGTTTCCTTGGCATGAACTCGGGCAGCTCGTTCATAGGCGGGCGGGGGGTGGCCGCGGAGACGTCGCAGCCAGCAAAGGAGTGCCAGAAGTGAGGAGGTGCCGCTGCGTGGGCTCTCAGCCGCCCCGGGGGCACGTGCGTGTGTGCGTGCATGGGTACATGTGTGTGCACGTGTGGGCTGGGGCAGGGTGACATTCCCAGGTGCTGGCACAAGCAGCTGGGGAAGAAAGTAAAGCAACCCCCCCGTCTCTCTCCCTGAAAGCCAGGCTCCAGGCACTGGACCCATGTGCAAAGGGCGGCAGCAGCGTGAGCGTGTGTGTGCAACACAGCCCCAGAGGCACAGCGCTGCTGCCCCCCTGCCCATGGGCACAAGGCGACTGCACCCGGCGAGCCACGGAGCTGGGCACCGTCTTTGGCTCAACGAGGAGGGAGAAAGCGAGAGCAGCCGGGGGGGCCGTTATCAGATGAAAAGGCAGCAGGCGC
>NW_017729012.1:10767960-10771213 GCF_001723915.1 Gavialis gangeticus | reverse complement strand
CGAGAGCAGCCGGGGGGGCCGTTATCAGATGAAAAGGCAGCAGGTGCAGAGGGGAAAAGCCCCCCGAACCCAGCCCAGCCCCTTCCTCCGAGACCCACACGGCCCCAGCTGCAGCAGCAAGGGGGTGGCCACAGGGTGCAGCCCAGGGGGTTGTGGAGGAAGGGGGGGATTTGGCAGGAACCCAAGGAGCAAGACCCCCGAGCAGCCCCTGAGCCAGAGTCCAGTCCCAGGCGGGGCTGAGCCCCGTTATTGCAGCCTGCCTGGCGCGGGGGAGCGGGGCCGGAGGGGCAGGGCAGGACGGGAGCTCTCAAGAGGGACCTTTTCCAGCCTGCAGGGATCCCGGCCGCGGCCAGGGGCCAGATGCAGCACTTCCCACGCAAGGCGCTTGCTGAGGGGCTGCGGCCGGGCGCCCCTGGGCTCTGCTGCCCAGGAGGGGCGAGGGCCGGCGCAGCGCTGCCCGGGGTCCGTCTTCCCCCAGCTCCACACAGAGCACGCCTGAGGCCGTGGACGTGCCGGGGGCCGTGCCGGGGCCTGCCCTCCCGGGAGGGCTACGCAGAGGCGTCGGCGGGCGGGCCCTCGGCGTCGCTGTCGCTCAGGTAGCTCCGGGAGCAGGCCCGGGGCCTGGCCGTGCTCTCGAAGGCGTCTCGCTCCTCGTCCGACTTGTCGTAGCCAAAGGGTCTCCGGGAGCCGGGGGGGCTGCATGGAGAAACACACGGTCAGCCAGTGCCCGGAGCTGGGAGCGTAGCGTGGTGCAGCGGGCCTGGCCCTCCATCCACACCCTCCCCAGCTCCAGATCTCCCTGCTGCCCAGGACACCATGCTGCAAAGGGCTCTCTCGGGCCAGCACCGGGTCGGCACCTGCTACCCCGCCACGGGGCAAGAGTGCCCCTCGCCAGGCCCTCACCGCCCGTGGGGGTCGGCTCCTGGCACCAGCGAGCTGCATGCGGAGAAGCTGCCCAAGGCACGAGGTGCCGTGGCCGGGCTGTGCCACGCACTGGAACGGAGGCATTTGGGACGCCATCTGCACAGACACCTGCGTGCCAAGGTCGCTGCCCGCAAGTGCCCATGCTCTCAAATACCCTTTGCAAACTCAAATGCAGCCACAGATTCGTCCGCGCCAGGCCAACACCCCGTCGAGCTGCAGGGAACAGGGCTTGTGCCTCCGACTTCCATCACCCAGGCACGGGCTCGCACCCGCACCCGCACCCCCTTCATCACTGGCCTCAGGCGAGGTCCCACAGACCCAGAGCAGCTTCCCCGTGCCGGTCCCACTCCACGTAACTGATGCCCGCCTGCCCCCGGTGCTGATGGAAACCCGAGCCCCAGGCAAGACCGGCTCTGCTCCGGCAACGCACAGCCTGCCCGGCGTCCAGGGAGCCAGGCTGCAGCTGCGGCTGGAGCAGGAGCAGGAGCAGCTCAGCCGGCAGCCGCCCTGCAGCGCACCAAAGGCTTTCCCAGGCAGCGATCAAAGCCACACCGCCAACACGCCTGCCTGGGGCACGGCCCGGAGGCGACCACCCACGCCCCGGCCTCGGCGCCTCTCCTCGCAGCGCCGAGCTGCTGCAAGCCACCGGGCAGAGCCCCAGCACTTCCCTTGCGACCAACTCTGCCGCCCTGTGTTACACACACGCGCGCACACACACACACACACACACTGCAACGGGTGCGTGTTAGTAACTCCAATGCACATGCGAGGGGCCGGCCCCACCGCCAGCCTCTGCTAGGGGTGCCCTAAATCTCCCAGGGAGCACGCAAGGAACTAGGGCCAAGGGAATAATCCTGCTGGCAGGACACACAGCGAGGTGTGGGGCATCTCCTGCCACTCCCAGGCAGCTCGCACCTCGCTGCGGCCTCTCCGATGCAGCTGATCCCTGCCTCCACCGGGAGCGGGCCGCTAGCTTCACCAGAAAGAAATCCAGCTGCATCCTTAGCAGCCCCTGAAAGGCCGGGCGGGGATAAGCATGTCTCAGTGTCCCGTGCCCCACAGCCGCTAATCCCCGCCCGGCAGACAGGAAACAGCTGGCAGCCCTTTGTGCATCGTCGCCTTGAGCTCCCACATCTCAGCCCCCTTGTCTGCACCCCCAGGCCCAGAGGGACAAGAGCAGCCGCGGCCGAGGATGCCAGGGGAGCTGGTGGAAGGTCTGCTCTGGGCTGGAGAGCCCGGCAAGTGCGGCTCAGGCATGGCACAGCTCATTAGCTGCAGGCAGTCTTCCCTCTCCCCGGAGCCGGAGGGTGGATCAAGGTCCCCATGCCCGGTGCGAGTGCGGACCTGCCCGCTCAGCGGCTCCTGCCCCCGGATGGCCCGGAGCAGACCGGGCAGGCCAGAGGGGCATGCAGTGGAGGGGCGAGGGTGGATTAGGGGTGGCACGGAGAGGGAGGGGCGTTAGTGGCACGCGCTCATGCTGCGCGGCACAGCACGGCACTCTGCAGGGCACCTGCTCAGTCGCTCTCGGGCCGGTACAGGTACTTCATCATGAGGCTGTCCACCTGCTTGCGCCGCTGCTTCTCCTCCTTCTTCCGCTGCTTGCTCGACTTCTCGGTGCCCTCCCCGCCCGAGCCGGGGTCCTTCTTCCTGGGGCCCTTCTTGACGCTGGAGCTGCTGCGGTAGGAGACGGTGGAGCCAGAAGAGGTGTCAGAGGACGACCCTGAGCCCGACGACGGCTGCTTTTTCTTGCCCTTCTTCTTGGCCTTCTTGCCGTGCTTCTTGGAGCTCTTCTTCTTCCGCTCCGGGGAAGAGGAGGTGTCTTCGGAGCTGCTGCTGCTGGTGCTGCTCCGCCGGCTCCGGCTGCTGCGGGGCCTGGAGAAGTCCAGGGCAGAGGCCGAGCGGCGCAGGCTGCCGGCGGCGCGCTCCGTGCCCTCGGCCTGCGCCGCGCTCCGGCTGCTCCGCATACTCCTGGTGTCGTCCTCGTCCGAGTCCGGGTCCAGGCTGGAGCGCTTGAACTTGACGGGCTTGTAGCTGAGCACCTCGTTGATGGCAGCCTCCAGGTCGGGGTCCAGGTAGGTGCGGTGGCCGACGGGCCGGATGTCTGCGTCGCCCAGCGGCAGCTCGTCAGAGGCGGCGGTGCGGGGCCGCGGGGGCACGGAGAAGCTGCGCCCGAGCGAGGGCTGGCTGTACAGCGAGCGGGACTCGCTCGGCGCCACGCTGGACACCTCCTCCCACTCGTCCAAGCGGCTCCGGGCCAGGGAGAGCCTGGAGTCCGCGCGGCTCCCCGCGCGAGCCGGCTCCAGCCCCAGCTCCGAGCGGCGGCTCAGCG
>NW_017729012.1:10755863-10767818 GCF_001723915.1 Gavialis gangeticus | reverse complement strand
AGACCCCCGCCAGCGGCTCGTCCAGCCGAGACATGCTGCGCCGCAAGCTGCCGGGGCTGGAGAGCGCGAAGCTCAGGGAAGAGCGAGCGTCGTCCTCGTCGGCCTCCGGCCCGCGCCGGAAAGAGGGCGTCCGGCTGACCGGGGCAGACAGGGCCGAGGCTTTGTCGAAGTTGGGCGCGGTGACGGACCACCGCTTCTCCAGCCCCTTGCGGGCTCGGCTGCTGGCCTCCGAGAAGGCCTGGGAGATGACCGAGCCGCGGTCATCGGGCTCCTCGTCGCCCTGGGGCTTCTTCCAGGAGGCGTCCGAGGCGCCGGCCACCGTGTGCCGCGTGGCCCTGCGGAAGGCACGCTCGGGGGAGGCCGGGCGCTCGCTCAGGGTGGAGAACAGCGTCTCCTCGTCCCCCTGGCCGCCGATCGAGTCCTTCAGGTTGCCCCGTTTCCGGTAGCTCAGGGAGCTCATGACCGAGGCTGGCCTGTCCCCAGCCTCGCTGGGCTCCTTGTCCTCCTTGCCCTCCCTGGGGGCCGACCTGAGGGGGAGCGACCGACAGACAAGCGGCACACAGACACAGGGGGAGAGAGAGAGCGCGCGTGAGCCCAGGGCATGAGGGTGCGGAGGGGAGGGCACCGTGCCCGCCTGCCAGCGCGAAACAGCCTCGCGCGAACGCCACGCGAGCGGTGGGCATCGTTCTGGCCCGTCGGCTCCGCTCCCCCTGGCAGCGCTGCGGTCAATTGACTCGGTTGTCAGCTACCTGGAGCCGCCGCGCTTCCCCCCGGCCGCGGAGAAGATGGAATCACCTCCAATAACAAAACGTTTTACATCGGCGCCGCGGAATAAATTAAACCAATTAAGAGCAGCAGGCTCAGATCTCTCCCTCGCCCGGCGGCGGCTGCGGGGGGGAGGGGGTGGGCGGGGGCCCCTGGGACTCTTGAAGCCAGAGCAGGAAATTGGCTTTGTACGAAACCGATCTGCGCTCATCAGGCAGGCGTTCCCTGCAAGGACGCGCGCCGCACCGCGCCGTCCCGCTCCTGGGTCGCGCCGCTTGTGCGGGGCTGGGAAAGCCACCGCCGCCTGCGCCACCCTGCTGATGGGCCCGGGGGGCTCTGCCGCAGCCGGCTTGGGGGTCTGCCATGTCGTTCAGTGCACACTGGCTCGTTAGCACCCGGCACCGGCTGCAGGCATCCTACGCCTGGCGCACGTGGGTCCCCACGGCCAGTCGTGGGCCACCTGGGAGCACGGGAATGGGGCAGACACCTCCAGGCTCCCAACAGGGACCATCTGTCAGCACTGGCAGCGCGTGCCCATGGGCTACCACTTGCCCCCGTGCCCCCAGCACACACGGAGCAGCGGGGAGGCGTGCCGTGCCTCGGACCATGGAGGGATGCTCCCTGCAATGAAGACCCTGGCCCGGCACAGCGTGGCCCCCGCAGATGCCTGCGAGTGCTAACTCCCCCGTGCCCGCTGCCCCCGCACCCGGGGCTGCCTCCATACCAGGGTAGGGGTCATCGCCCGCCCCCCCGCAGCCCCATGCCCACCTGGAGCTCTTCAAGCTGCCGTCGTCTGAGACCGCCTTAGACGAGCCCTTGTTCTTTGAGAGCCAGGACTTGACCCCGTCCACGCGGTCCTCGAGCTCTGAATCCATGTCCGAGTCCCCCTCGCTGCAAGGAGGAAGACAAGGGGCAGGGGGAGAGGAAGGGTGTGCTCAGTGCCCGGTAGCGGCGAGCCCAGCCCTGCCAGCCCGCGGTGAGGGCGGCCAGCTGGGCTGCAGCCCTCTGCCCCCACCATGCCCAGAGGGCAATGACCACCTTTGCTGCCAGGGGCAGCTGGTGGAAGGGGTCCTAATCCTTCGCTCCCAGCCGGGGAGGCAGCTGCACGCGGGCAGGGCCTGGTGGGGCTGGCACGGGGCAAATGTGTGCAGAGATCCAGTGTCCACGAACTGCAGCACCTGGGCTGTCAGGGGCACAGGCCGGCATCCTGCACCCCGGGTAGCTCGGTCCAGCTGGACTCACGCAGGACGTGGCCCGGCTCCGGAGCTCAGCACCACCCCCTCCTCCGCGAGCCCAGCGCGGCCGTGGCTGTCGAGGCACCGGCTTCCCTCCCCGCAGCGTAAGCTCGCTGGCGCTGCCATGCAGCATAGCGGCCCCGAATAAATCACGATGGGGGAGGGGAGGGAGAAGGAGCCAGAGCCCAGCAACAGCGACGCTGCCGTGAGCCGCGAGCGGGGAGGGCTCTCCACGGGCTCGTTCCACGGGCCTCCATCCAGCGCAGCACTGCCGCGAGGCTGCCGGCCCGCGTAAACGGGCATTTAGCTGCCGGAGCGGGCACGGCGCCAGCGAGCGGGCGCACGAGCGCGCCGGGCAGATTTACGGCACCGGGCAAGCCCCTCCGCGGCGATAGCGCCGCCTGATTGATATGCACGCATAAAAGCCGCCCTATCTGGCTTCCGCCCAGTAATTTACAGCCGCCGTTCGTAACCATATTGATCGCCTCGAGCACGAAGGTGCCGTGCGCGCTGCAAAATCCATTCCCCTGCATTAAAGGCACTTGTGTATAAATCTCTGCTAATACATAACTGTTTACTGCTTTCATTAGGGTGATGGCAATAACAACTGTATCTATAAGGAAATCGAAGCATTATTCTTCTCCCTCGGCGCCGGGCTCCATCACCGGCCCAGCTCCCCGCAGCACTCGGCGGCCGCCGGGGCAGGGGAGCCTCCGGGGAGCTCCGGGAGGCGGCTGCGACAGCACGCGCGCCTGGGAACGGCCGTATAACACAGTCTTAAACGAGCGCTTTATCCGCCCAGCCCGAGGCTGCCGGGGGAGCGCGGCGAGCCCCTGCATACGAATCCTCCTCGTTACATTCGCAGCGAGGAGCGGCACTGGCTCGCGCAGCCGCCTCCGCACTGCCTGGCGCGGCGGCGATTGCCCTCGCAAGCCACGAGCCCCATAAACAAACTCTGGGGGCCTCCAAGATTTTAAATCGTCGGAATTAAACCTGCCGTCAAACACAATTTATGTCCGGGCGCGCGTGCCATTAGTTAACCGGGTTCCAAATCACCAGGGAACAAACAAACGGAGCCGGAGCTGCGGAGGATATTAATTGTGTGTGACAACAAGGCTCCAGTGGCCCTCTATCACTGTTACACACTATTACATTTATCATTAGCTGTTATAGATCCTCTCGCAACCCACAGGGCCCTCACGCTCAGGAGACGCCGTGCCGGCACAACCGCTTCGCAGGCGGCCCCAGACGTGGGCGCTGGGAAAGCTCCCGGCTTGCTCCGTCTTCGGGGCTGGGGTGATGCATCCCAGACGCTGCCCCTTGCATGCTAGGTTGCCCTGCCAAGGGCACCCCAGCCCTCCCCACCTCTGCAAGCCAACTCCTGGTGGGGCGGAGGGCGCTCCAGACACCCCCACGTGCAGCCCCCCTTCCCCAGGGCTGCGCCCTGCCTGTGCTGCAGCAGGCGAGCAAACCGCGCGGGGTGGCGGTGATGGGGCCGTGCCCGGGCACGGGGCAGATTAGAGGTTTAGGGGCAGGACGCACATGCGTGGGGCACGCAGGGCTGCGGGCAGGCACCCTGCGGGCATGCTGCGGGTTAGGCACGCGGGTTAGGTCCGAGCCAAGGAGACAGGCCGTGCTCACGGTTTGCTCCTGCGTTTCTGGTATTTTGTCACCATGTCTTGCAGGCTGCGGGGGGGCGGCGGGGGGGGGAGGGCGAGGAAATAAAGAGGAAATAAATGAACGGGAAAGAGATAAAGAAACCAGAAAATGAACTGCAACAGGAAGGAGCTGGAGGCGGGGAAGGGGATGGGGGCCTGGCTTTCTAGCAGCCCCACCGTGGGGAAGGGACGCTTGCACCACACGCTGCGTCTGGGCCAGGTGCTCCCAGCTCCCTGGTCATGCTACCCCACCACCGTGCCCTGGGCCACGGCTCTCCTGCCAGTTTGGGGTGGGGGCAGGTTTGGAGGGGCCCCTGCTCACCTGTTGATGAGGTCCTCGTTGTCGTCGCTCTCCATCTCGTCCTCGATGGCGGCCTGCAGGTCCCCAATGCGCTTGAACGCCAGCTTCAGGTCAGACTGCAGGCTCTGGTTGGCAGCTTCCAGGCTTTCCAGGTCCATTTCCTGGGGGAAGGCAAAAGGGGTGAGAGTGGGCCCCACACGGCAGCCCTGAGACACCGGAAGGGGGCAGTGGGTGGCACCAGCACCCCCAAATCCCGCTCGCCTGCCCTGTGGGGTGCACAGGGTCCAGAGCCAGTGAGGGCTGCAGGGCAACAGTGACCCAGCGCTGGGCTGGGGGCTTCTGGGCTGACCCCAGGCACAAGCCCCCGATGCCCCGTAGGCCCGTGCCCGCCCGGGCTGCTCACCAGCTCGTGCTTCTTGCGGCTGGCTTCCGTCTCCTTCTTGGCCAGCTCGCCCATCTCCTCCTTGACGTCCCGCAGCTGGCGCTGCAGCCGCTTGTTCTGCTCCTTCTCCCGGCTCTCGGCAGCCGTGCGCTGGTCCCGCTCCTCCGTCAGCTTCTCCATGTTCTCCTTCAGGCGCGTGGCCAAGCTCTGCGGGGCGCGGGGCACAGTCATACCCCAGCACCGCGGATCACGGGGACCCCTCGCACCGGCGCGGGGGGCCAGTCGGGCCTAGCAGGAGAGCCCGGGAGTCCCGGCTGGGAGCCCCGGGAGGCTGCAGGGTCCCCATGCGCTGGGTGAATCCCCGTGCCACCCCTGCCTCCCCCCACCGAGCTACGGCAGGCGATGGTGACACCGGCCCCAACAGCGCCGGCATCAGCGTTCACGCGCCGAGGATAATCCCGGTGGAGAGCGGCAATTACCCAGCTCCGGCTCGGGAGCCGGCAACACCCCATCGCTTCCCGCCGCGCGCTAATGGAACAAACGAACCCCGCGCCATGAATTTACACGAGGGGGCCTGGCCGGGGGGGCCGCAGCGTGCCGCGAAACGTCCCCGCGGGCGTGGGAGGGGGCAGCGGTGGCGCGGGGGCGGGGGTGAATTGGAAAAATAGATTTAACTTTGTGTGAAGTAATTACAGCATGTAATGTGGGGAAAAATAGATCCCGTCCTTCCCCGCCGCCCAGTCAGCCGCTGCATATTTATGGCCCCGGCAGAGGGAAATAATGGCAAGGAAACATGAAGAGGAGTGCTAAGCTCCTCGGCTCCCCCGGCAGCGGGGAAGCGCGGCGGCAGAATATAAAGCAGCTGCGTTTAGCGGGTGCGGGAGAGTCTATAATTTCACTAAGTCAATGCAGGGAAATAGCAGCACTTTGCCGGGCACCGGCTGGATGGCAGATTACTGTGATCAGCGCCGCCAATCGCCGTCCTGCAGAGCCGGCAGCACGGGGACGGGGCGCGCGCAGCCGGCACAGCGAGGCTGCCCGGGGACGGGCTCAGGGACAAGGGCACGGGGCTGTGGAGGAGACGGGGGGACCCCAGGTGTTCGGCGGAGGCCTGTGCCCCTGCCCTGCACCGATGCTGCGCTGCCGGGCACTGAGCGCGTCTGCTCCAGGCCCGCGGGCCCCTCGGGCTGCCCGGGCACCAGGCCAGTGGTTGCGAGCTGAAGCCAAGTGGCAGGAGTGGATCCCCCTAGGATCTCCCAGGGCAAGGTGACCGGAGCCGGCTGGCAGCCGCGTGCCACTCCCCACCCTCTTCCCGCTCCTACCTCGAGGCGCTTGACCTGCGTCCTCTCGAACTCAAGCCGCGTCTCCAGCTCGCGGATCTTGGCCTCCTGCCGGCTGACCAGGGACTTGTCCACCATGGATTGCTCCAGGAACTCCAGCTGGCTCTGCAGGCCTTGCAGCTGCGTGGGGGGTGGAGGGGCACGTGCATCAGCACCGCGGTGCGACCCCCGGGCACCTCCTGCCACGGAGGCAGGGGAGAGCAGATCCCACACACGTGCCGCACTGCTGCTGGCCTGACGCTGTGCCTCGAAGCGCCTACCTTCTCCTGCAGCTCCTGCTTCTCTTTGCCGGCCTCCTCCAGCTGGGCCTGGAGGTCGTTCATCTGGGCCAGGTCCCGGGAGGCCTGCGGGTGTGAAGCCGTTTCACAATCCAGACCCCAGCCCCCAACCTCCGGCAAGGCCACGGCCACGGGCGCTGCCACCCCCAGGGCTCCCCCCCACCCCAGGACAGGGCGGCAGCCCCCGGGACGCCGGGCCTAAGCGGCTTGGTCACCTGGGCCACGGCCGCCTTGTGCTTCTTCATCAGCTCGTTCATGTCCTCCTGGTCCTCCTCCAGGCGGCTCTGCACCTCGTTCTTCTCCCGCTGCAGCCGGCTCAGCTGCTCCTCCAGCTGCCGGGAGAGGGGGCAGTGAGGCTGGGTCCAGCCCCGCTTCCTGGCCCCCCCCAGTCTCAGTGCTGCACCCCACGCCTCCCACCCGTGCGGGCTGCCGAGGGGCTCAGCCGGGGGAAGCCCCGTGCATCACACCAGTGGGTCCGATGGCTGAGCAGTGCTTGCACCGAACCTAGAGGCACACCGGATGGGGCCTTCCCCTGCACCACCCCATGCAGCACGACGGATGGAGCAGCTCATGGACAGCTGGGCACAGCCAGGTGCCTGCAGATGTGAGCCCAGCCCCCGCCCGTTTGCTACCAACACGGCCTCCCACCCCCGCTGGCGTGTTGCACCCTGGCCCGAGTGTGCCCGAACTGCCCACCAGGACGTGTGCGCCACGCCCCAGCCAAGGCATTACAGGACGCACGGACAGACCGTCCCCACCCGCCTGCACCCAGCACGCACCGCGCCTTTGGCCTTGGCCAGGTCGTCGATCTGCAGGTGCAGGTCCTCGATCTCCACCTCCATGGACTTCCGGGCCTTGACGGCTGCCGCGCAGGTGAACTCCGACTCCTCCAGCTGCAGAGCGCGCCGGGGGGAAGGGGAGGGATCAGCACCAGGCCGGGTGGGGGTCTGCACCCCCAGCCCGGCCCACTGGGCTGGGACCCGAGGAGCCGGCTCTGGGGCTGCAGTCTCTGGGACCCGGGGAGCCGGGCACAGGGTAGGGGCCGCGGGGGAAGGCAAGGCAGCTCCGTGAGAAGAGCCAGCTCTGCACACCGAGCCCCCGAGAGAGGTCTGGAGCCCGGCAGAGCAAGAGCGGCGCAGCGCTGGCCGCGACAGGGAGGCACCTGGTTCCTGAGCTGGGCGATTTCCCGCTTGCTGGGCGCGTTGTTCTTGAGGTGGTCCAGCATGATCTGCGCATCAGCCAGCAGCGCCTTGGTCCTCTTGAGGTCCTTGCGCAGCCGCTTCTCCGTCTCGAAATCCCGCTGGTTCACCTGGGCATGGGTGGGGGGGGTCAGGCACGCACAGGGTCAAGCGCCCAGACCTGGAGGGCAACGGCCTGGCACCCTCCGCAACTAGTGGGTAACACCAAAGCGCACACCCAGCACCCCTGGGCTAGATGTCACTGCCCCCCCAGGGCAGGAGCCCTGCCCCAAAGACCCTGCCAGCCGCAGCGCAGGACAGGACCGTGCTCCCTGCACCGCACCCTTCGCCCTTCCAGGGTCAGCTTAGGACAGGCCAGGCACGGTGCGGGGACCCCCCACTCCCCAGCGTGGCGGCACCTGGTCACTGACGGCCGACAGCTTGCTTTCCAGCTCCCGCTTGTCCCGCAGCACCTTCTGCTTCTCCTCGTACTCCTCCTCCAGCTGCACCTCCATCTGCTTCAGCTGTGGGGAGGGCAGGCCACAGCGGGGGCTCAGCACTCAAGGCCCCAGGATGGGAGCGGGTCGCCCCCAAGTAGCCGCCGAACCCCAAAACAAGCCCACGTGGCTGCAAGAGCCGGAGCTGGGATTTGGGGCTGAGGAGCATCGGCGGGGGCCTCATTAGAGGCCTGCTCCAGTGCTCACCCCCATCCCAGACCTGCCCAACTTCGATAAAGCCTCGGCCCCGGTGGGGGACGAGTGGAGCAGCTGGCCCAACTTGCCAAGCCAGCGAGGGCCGTGTCCCGACTCACGTGGCACCAGGGCTCCCAGCTCCTTGGCTGGCAGCCTGCACAGGTGCTCATGGCGGGGGAGGGTGGCAGGGGATGGAGCAGAAGGGGGAAGGTGTGGGCACCCCCAAAACACGGGCATGGGCACGGGCAGCTCCGTGGATGGATGCCGGGGCCAGGCATGTAGTGTGCGGCAAACCCAGGGGCCGGGCGCAAGCTGGAGGGACCCAGCCCCGGGCAGCAGAGCTGTGCTAGGATGCAGGGAGGTGGCAGGGCCCCTCCTGGGTCCACAGTGCCCTCAAGAGGCGAGGGAAGGGTCTGGGCAGGGTCCTACCTTCTTGTGGCAGGACTGGCGGATCTCCTCCACCTCGTCGTCGCGGCTCTCTACCTCCTTGGCGTGCGTCTGGCGCAGGCGCTCCATCTCCATCTCCAGCCGCAGCTTGGCCTGCACGTGGGCACGACGTGGTCACAGCCGCCTGCCCGCAGACGCCCGTGCTCGGCGGCTGCCCGGTCCCAGGGCGTTCGTGCACCCGGCCCCCCACACCCAGGGATCCAGGCCAGCCCTGGGGCCCGCACCCGCCTAAAAGCCGGTTCAAAGCCACAAGTGTCATGAATGCGAGGGTCTTGGTTCAGCTTGGGGAACACAGGCTGGATGTGCCCAGCGCCCGGGCAGTTTCATGCAGCACGGTGAGCCCAGGCCCCACGGCCCCCTGGGCGAGAGCCAGGCCCCCGAGTTGCATGCCAGAGCAAACCTGACCCAGCCGGGAGGCGGCGAGAGCTGCCTCGGCTCCGCGGGCGGGCGGCACGGCCCAGCCCAGCTAATGACCGTGTGCATGAAACCACCCCGCCCCGAAACCAGCCCAGCAACGCGATGGAGATGAAGCTGCCGGCTCGGGGCGGCCCCGATCCCTTGTCGGAGAAGGGCTGCGCTCCCAGGCCAGACCCCTGTGACACGGCACCGGGCTGCGCCAGGCACCCTCCCCAGCCCGCCGTGTCCCCGGTACCTGCTCCAGCATCTGGATGGTGCCCGCCTGCTCGTCCAGCTCCTCCTCCTGGTCCTTGACTTTGGCCTCCAGGTCCCGCAGCTGCTTCCTCACCTTGGCCAGGGAGGCCTCGTCCTTGGACTCCTGGGAGGAGATGTCCTGCAACTCGGCCTCCAGGGCCTCTGCCTTTTGGGTGAGGCTGGTGATGTCGGCGTCCTTATCCTGCCGAGAGAGCGGAGTGGGAGCCCGCTGAGCCGGCTGCCCCCGTGGGCTGGGCACCGGGGCTGGGCGCTGCTCGGGTGCTCACCTCCAGCTGCTGCCGGACGCCGAAGACCTCGGCGATGAGCGCGTCCTTCTCCCGGCTCAGCTTCTCCCGCTGCAGCTTCTCCCGCTGGGCCTCCTCGTGCGCCTGCGCCAGCTCGCTGTCAAACCTGCGGGCGGGGGGCGCGGGGCCCTGGCTGTCAGCCGCCATCCGGGAACGGCCCTCCTCCCTTCCTCGTCGCCCACGCACCGTGGCAGGTGGGCCGAGACAGCGGGCGCGGCTCCCGCTCCGAGGGCCGGGGCTGGCAGAGCAGCGCGTGTGGGCGTCCTGCCGCCTTCCCTACCCCGTCCCGCGAGCTTGGGAATCGTTGTGCACAGGGGCCTGCCCGCAGGCAGCTGAGCCAGGAGGGCATCTGCTGCCCCGCGTGGGCTCTGCCCTCGCGCCCACGTGCACCCACCTGCGCTGCTTCTTCTCCAGCTCGTGGTTGCGCCCCTGCTGCCCTTCCAGGTGCAGCTTGGTGTCCTGCAGCTCGGCCATCAGGCGCTGGCATTTTTTCTTCAGCTGCTGCAAGGCGCGCTGGCTCTCGTCGCTGTCGGCCTGCAGGTCGGCCAGCTGCGGGCCGGGGCCAGACGTGGCAGGGTTAGGACCACGGGAGCCTGAAGCCTGCGCCGGGGCTATGGGCAGGACCCCTGGGCTCGGGAGGACTCACCCGCCGGTCCAGCTGCCGCTTGCTCTGCTGCTCCACCTCCAGCTTGTCCTCGAACTCCTGCTGCATCCGCTTCTTGGTGAAGTCGATCTCCCGCACCGCGCGCTCGTACTTCAGGCGCCACTCGCCGCCTGTGCGGGGGGCAGCGCCGCGTCAGGCACCTCAAGCCCGGCACGGGCAGGGGGGCAGGTAGGACACAACCCTGACGGGGGTCTCAAGCTACGGCTGCCTGTGCGGCTCCGCGACCATGCCACGCAGCCACGGCCACAGCGGGTGGGCAGGGAACAGAGACGCTGAGCCAGCTTGCCACCCGCCCACGGCACGAAGGCCCTTGCTGAGCAGGGCGGGGGGAGAACAGGGCAGGGGGCGAGACCCTCACCCGAGTCGTCATCGTCCAGCTCGCCGTTGAGCTCGGCCGCACGAATGAGCCGCGCCTCCATCACCTCCATCTCCATGGCCTCCATCTGCTTCTTGAGCGCGTCGTACTTGGCCTGAGCGGGGCAGAGGCCCAGCTCAGCGCGGAGGGAGGGGGCCAGCCCAGCTCCCGACAGCACCCCAATGCCCCAGGAAGACCCGAGAGGCCTGGCCTCCGGGCTGCCCCGGGGCGAGGGGAAAGGCACAAGAGCTGGGAAGGGGGAGCTGTGGGCCAGGACCCAGCAGAGGCAGATGAGCGGCTGGGGTCTCAGCAGCCAGGAGCGGGGCAGGTGCACGGCTCATGCCTGCAGCGTGCCCGGCCCTGGGCAGCCTGTGCTGGCAGACGGGTGGCGGGCGCGGGGCCAGGCGGGCACCCGGGCAGGGGAGCAAGATGCAGCTCCGGCCCTCACCTGTAGGTCCTTCATGTCCTTCTCTGCCCGCAGCCTCTCGGCCGTCTCCGCGTCCAGCAGCTGGGAGGCCGACTCGCCTGTGTTGCGCTCGTCCGTCAGCTCCGACGTGAGCTCTGTGATCTGGGACGGGAGCAGAGCCGGGCTGAGGCGGGCGCCAGGACAGGACTCTTCCCCCCGGGGCCGGTGGAGGGAGCTACTGAGCCCAGGGATGGGGAGGGGGCCAGGCTAGCCCCGGTGCCCCCCACAACAGGTCCCCCCAGGCTCCCCGCCCGGGCTCGTACCCTGCCCTCCAGCCGGTCGTTGGTCAGCCGCAGCTCGTTGCGCTCCTTCTCCACCTTCTCAAGCTTGCCCTTGAGCTGCTGGATCTCCTCCTGCACGGGACAGGGGTGAGGGGCTGGGCGAGGGGCGCCCGAGCGCAGCCCCCGCCGCGCCCCCGCAGCACCGCCAGGGTGACGCAGCGCAGCTGGTGCCAGGAGCTCACGGGGGCTTTCCCGGCTGCGCTCCGGGCACCGTCTTGCAGCCCACGCGTGGCCCCGGCCACCCACGGCTGCTTGGGCATGGTGCAGCCGGCACCCTCCACGCTGCTTGCTGGCTCCTCTATGGGGGGCCGAGGCTCGGGGCCAGTCGGGCCCAGGCACAGACCCCAGCCCGGCCACCGCTCTCCCTCCTCCTGCTAAGCAGTGAGGGGGACCAGGGCAGAGGCCAAGGCGGCCACCGCAGGACCCTGCCTCCTCCTGGAGCAGGATGTGGGGAGCATCCCAGATACCCCAGCACGCCGGAGCCCCTAACAAAGGCATGGGCACGGGCAGGAGAATGGGGGCACGCACAGCCCCCGGGGCGGGCAGCCAGGGAGCAGAGTGCCTGCGACAGCCGTGCAAAGCCGCCACGCAGGCCCCTGGCGCGGAGCTCCCGCTCCATTCTCCACACCATGTAATTGGGCCCCGGCAGCCGCCGCCTCTCCTATGCTAATGACATGCTGATTTGCAAATTAGCCAGCTATTTGCTGCGTGTGCTGGAAGCCGGCTGAGCGCGAGAGAGGCGCGGCAGCCCCCTGCCCGCCTCCACCGCACGCACACACGCAGCGTGGCACCCCCTGCGACACGCACACACAACGCAGGGAACCCCCTGCAACACCCCCCTGCATGTGTACACACGCACGCACGCACGCGGCAGGGCAGAGACCCCCTGTGGCACACCCCTGCATGCACTCACACGGACACACACAGAGAGCAGGAAACCCCCTGCAACGCAGCCCT
>NW_017729012.1:10754433-10755852 GCF_001723915.1 Gavialis gangeticus | reverse complement strand
CACACACAGAGAGCAGGAAACCCCCTGCAACGCAGCCCTGCACGCACACACGCGCGCACACCAGGGGACCCCCTGCAACACACACTCGTGCACGCGCGCACACGCGCCTGTGCTCACAGCACAAGGCACCTGACTCCAGGCCTGCCCCTGCACATGGAGCCGGCCCCGCAGGCGCTCGCCCCAGCAGGAGGCCTGCCCCGGCCCACGCAAGGGGGGGCCCGGTCGGACCCCCGCCAGGCAGACTTCACAGGGGGCGAAGCAGGGCCTCGCTGCCCCCCCGCAGCACCTGCCACCCCCAACCCGAGCGCGGCGCGGGAGCCTACGCACGTCCTTGCCCCGGATCTGGTCCTCGGTGAGCTGCACCTCGATGAGGGGCCGCACGGTGGTGAAGAGCTTCCACCAGGGCCAGCCCTTCACGCCCTTGTTTTTCTTGATGTTCTTCTGCACGCAGCGGATCGCCAGGTCCTGGATCTGCCGGGGGCGCGCGGGGGTCAGGGCTGCCCTGCTGGGGCTGGGAGCAGCCCCCCACTACCCACGGGGGCCAGGGGGCCTCCAGGACCAGAGGGTGGTCAGCACGAGACTCAGGCTGCCCGGGGTCCTGCGGGTGCCTGCAGGATCGGGGCCCAGGGACAGCGAGACCCATGGCACCCCAGCTCCGCCCGCTGCCACCCCATTAGCTGTAATTTGGCCTCTTTTATCTGCCGGTCGATTATGCCGGGCTGCCTCGGCCATAAAAGCTAATCTTGCTGAAACATGAGCCCGGCCCTGGCTGCTCCACGAGCTCCGTCAGGCGCTGACACAGCTCCTGAGTCTCCAGGGAACAATGGCATGGGCCCCTGGCCGTGCCGGGGGGGACGCGGCTGCACCCCCCCAGCAACGTGGGGCTGCTGGGACCCCCCCAGGCCTTACCTCCGAGGGCAGGGGAGAGCGAGTGCCCGGCTGGGAGGCAGGGAGGCCGGCCGGCAGGGCTGGCGGGGGTGGGGGAGCCGGGGAAGCCGAGTTGCCCATTTTAGGCTAAGTCATGCAGCTGCCGGCGGGATGGAAACGGTGCGGGGGGAGGAGGGGTGCGGGGGGCGCTCGGTACCTTTCTCTTCTTGAAGTGCTGGCGAGCCAGGAAGCCACGGCAGGCCGCCTGGAACAGGGCGATGTTCCTGCTCGTCTGCTCGTCACGCTGCTCCTCCAGCCGGGCCAGGGTCCCTGCCCGGAAAAACACCTGCGCGGGCAGGGGAGCAGTGAGTGCCCAGCCAGGGGCTGCAGGCGACGGGAGCGGTCCAGATCGCCATGGCACAGGCCCAGTCCTAAGTGGGGACGGCGGCCCGATCGCAGCGGGGCGGCCGCATCTGGGGGCCAGGACTGATGGTGCCTTTCCCCTGGCCCCTGCAAGACCCTCCAGCCAGGACCCTGCGGGGTTGGTGCCAG
>NW_017729012.1:10752807-10753514 GCF_001723915.1 Gavialis gangeticus | reverse complement strand
AGGGCGCTATGGATCGCATCTGGATTGCAATTAAAGCACAGTGTCACTTGCTCACGTCTTAATTAATCACTGGCGCTATCGACCGGGATGCTGACCCTGGCCGGGCTGGCCGCTGCGAGCCATCGATCATGCCGGGGTGCGGCATCGATCTCAGGTCACGGCTGACGCCGGTGGCCGGGGAGATAATGAACCGGTGCCGTGGCAGAGAGTCTATCGCGACAAATGCTGCGTGCGGCGCGGCCGGGAGTCCTGTCCTCCCCTGGCCACGCGGGGAGACGCCGCGGCTGCAGTCCATGGGGGACCACCCACCGCAGAGACCACCTGCCGCGTGTGCGGACGCCCCCACCTTGCCGGTACATGCGCAGGGCGTCGAGCAGGCGGGAGCCGCGGACCTGCGCCCGCAGCAGCGGCACGTCCAGCTGCATGAGCCCCGCCTCGCAGTGCTCGCCGTGCAGGTCCAGCTCGCTGCTGCTGACGCGCCGGCCCGCCAGCCCGCGCGGGGCCCCGGCCCAGCCCTCCGCCCGGGGCAGCAGGCAGTGCACGAAGTGCACCTTGGACTTCTTGATGGTGTCGATCAGGGCGTCCTGCGGGAGGGGAGAGCACGGCGCGGGTCAGCGCGGCACAGACCTGGCCCGCCCCAGGGCGGCCGTGGCAAACAGGGTGACTCGGAGCGCATGGAGCCGGGCAGCGCCCCCGGCACGTCCCCG
>NW_017729012.1:10744972-10752783 GCF_001723915.1 Gavialis gangeticus | reverse complement strand
CAGTGCTGGGCCCACACCTCCCTCTGCTCAAACCAGGCGCCGCGTGGCCCCTGCTCCCAGCCTCTGTCCTCCCAGGGAACCGCGCAGCAGTCCCTGCATTTCACTGCAGGCCCCTCAACGTGCTACCAAGGGTCTGGGCCAGGAAGACGTCGGCCCCATCAGGAAGCCCAGAGAGACACGGGCCTGGAGACCTCTCGGCTCAGGCCGCGGGTTCTCCGTGGGGTCCCCTCGCACATGCACGTGCTGCAGAGCCAGGCAGGATAGGGGGACCCCCCCGCGGGTGCAGCGCTGGGCCACTCACCACCTGCAGCTTGATCTGGATGCACAGAGATTTCTTCTTGACGGCCGCCATGCCGGTGGTGAAGGTCTTGCGCATGCTGGTGGCCCGGCGCAGCGCCAGCTGTGACCCGCCCTCCAGGCCCGCCACGGAGCCCGACAGCACCAGGGCCGTGCCGGCCCGGCCCGCAAACAGGCTGCTGATGATCTTCCTGCCGAGAGGCACGGGGGTCACGAGGGGAAGGCCACGCGCCCGCCCCGGAGCCCAGCTCTCCCCGCGGCCGCGCCCCGACTCACTTCTGCGAGTCCTGCAGCAGCGCGGCGGCGTTGTGCGCGGCCGGGTTCTGCTTGACGTAGCCCAGCCAGCCCGCGGCGTCGTACTCCACCCAGCTGGTCCCCGAGCTGTGGCCCAGGAAGAAGTGCCGCGGCCTCTCGCTGCGCAGCAGGGGGTTGGGCCCTGCAGAGATGCCTCGGTCAGTGCCTCACCCAGGCACCGCGGGAGAGGGCCAGCCCGGCTCCCCACAACGCCGGGCACTGTGGCCCTGCCCCCCTCCCTCACCTTTCTTGTCTCCATCCTGGGGCCCGTAGTAGGTGAAGAGCCGGTCCAGCAAGGTGTCCTCGTTGCCCCCGGGCTGCAGCGCCTCCTCCTCCAGCAGCCACAGCAGCCCCCGAGCCTCGTCCGTGCGGGGCAGTGAGCGTACCTGCAGGAAGGCCAACGCACCGCGTCACCCCCACACCTGGGCATGGATGGGCGGGCGTGCACCCCGCCGGGACCCCGGGCGTGCAGGGAGGGAAGCGTGCAACTCGCGGTGCTGCAGGGAGGGTTGGGGCTGGCGCTGCTCTGGGCGCTGAGCACCTGGACGCACGGACGGGGACGCAGGGTGCAGGGATGGGATGCACGGAGGCTGTGGGGAGGCACCTGCTGGCATCGGGGCAGGGGACGTACCCAGCCAGACTCCCTGCAAGGGGCCTGGACTGCTGCTCTCCCCAGCCCAGCAGCCCTCCAAAGCCCAGGGGGACGGTCCCTTGCACCAGACCCCCATTTCCCCGTGGCCTGGCATGGAGCCGTGGCCCCCAAGCACTCGACGGCCGAGGCATCCCGGGGGTGCCCGAGCCTGCAGGGCACCCCGAGCTCCAGCACAGCCGGGGTCTGAGGTCTCGAGTCAGGCCCAGAGGAGGGGCCCTGAGTGCTACAGCCCGCTCACGGGCACCGCTCCCTCCCACCCGGAGCCCAGGGTCTGTGCGCCCCACACCAGAGATGCGCCCGCTCACACCGAGCATGACTTGCGGCTACAAACCTCGGTGCCCTTCAGCTAGAAGGGACGGGCAGACGGTACCTCCCAGCCGAGCCGGCTCAGCACGGGCAGAGCCACCTGGAAGCTGCAGGCCCAGTGCTGCGCGTGCCTGGCTGGGCGTGCAACAGAGGCCCCGCCGGGAGCCGGAGGCAGCAGTGGCTTTGCAGCGGGGCGCGTGCAGGAGCCAGAAATGCCGGCCCCTTCCCTGCCTGCCTGCGCAGGACGCGCCAGGTCCCCGGCCCTGCCGCGGCGCGGTTCGGAGAGCGGCACGGTTCCCGGGCGGGTGAAGCAGGGGTCCGAGCTGCAGGGTGCGGGGAGCATGCGGCGCCGGGAGGGAGGGGAGACGAGACGCCTCGCCGCGCGGACCCGGCTTGTGCTTACCAGTGCCTGGTGAGAGGGCTGGTCTACAGTGGCCACAGAGCCCGAGGGAGCGGGCTCTATGTCATCTAATGCAAGCTCTATGTTTTCCTAGAGAGGACGGACAGACGGAGATTAGTGCCTGTGGCTAGAGATCACGGTTATGGGGACCGGCCAGGGCCAGCCGGTTCGTTAGTCTATTCGAGAGTCTACAACGCTCATCCGCAGGGGTCTCCCCGGGCGGCTCCAGTCTCCCCACGGCGCGGGGAAAGCACCGGCATCATGCTGCGCGCCCCGCTCCATGACCCCAGAGTGCTCCCCTTGCCGGGGGCCTGCCTCTGAGCCTGTGACCCCCGGGAGGCAGAGGGCTTTGGGCGGCCCAGGGGGTGCCGGGGTCACAGCAACAGCCCCTGCCTGGGGCCACCCCACACAGAGGGGGTGAGGGGGGGCCAGGACTGATTTTAGAGCTGTCCCCCGCATGTGGGGACAACGTCATGGAGGCCGTGGAGACCCCTGCTTCCAAAAGCACCCGATCCAGAGACGCAGATTAGGACGAGGCCTGCGCTACAGGGTTAGACAGCAGCCGGCGGCTACGGGGGGTGGAGAAGCCGGGGCAGAGAGGAAGGGGCGACGCAGTCGGTGGCGGGACCTGCCCGGGCCCCTTCCGGCTCCCCGAGCTGGGGGACGCCTCCGCGGCGGCAGGCAGGGAGGTGGGAGCACTACCTCCTTGTACCGCTCCAGCTCCTGGACGAAGGTGCGCTCGTGGAAGAGCGCCTGCAGCCGCTCCTGGCCGTAGTTGTGGCACAGCTCCTCGAAGGTGGCGCCGCGGCCCTGGCCGGCCAGCTCGGGGTTCTGGAAGCCCGGCGTGTCCACCACCATCATGGAGCACAGCGAGTGCTGGCTCGACTTCAGCGCCCTGCGCGGGGGAGACAGGGCTGGGGGCGGGCGGGGGGCAGCCCTCCCCAGGGCCAGGCCCCGCTCGCGGAGCAGCCGGGGCACTTTGCTGCGGGCCGGGCTAGACGCACACGCACCTGTTCAGCAGCGAGATGAGCAGCGTGAAGAGCTCCGAGTACAAGCCCGAGGCCATGCCCTCCAGGCACTCCAGCGCCGTCAGCTTGGGGCCTGTGCGGGGAGATGATTCTGCGTGAGCTGGCTCCCACCTGCCCCCAGGAGCCTTGCAGCCAGCTTCCCCGTGCTCCTCTTCCCTGCACTGGGACCCCTGCGGGTTTCACCAGGAACCCGGAGACAGGAGAGTGTAGGGGCCGGCTCTCTGCTCTGCTACAGACCCCTGGCGACCTTGGTCACATCCCTTCGCCTCACCCTACAAGGTGTGCCACAGTAGCTGTACACCCCAGACAGGGAGCTGGGCGAGCAGGGGACCCAGGGCTCCCACAACGTCACCCCCACTCCTTCCCAGCCGTCAGGCGCCCCCATACCTGTGCCGTCGCCCAGCCCGGGCTCCTCGGGGCCCTGGCGGAAGGAGGTGGAGCGCTGCAGGGTGCTCTTGGGCTGGTGCTTGAAGATGGCCGAGGAGAGCTCCTCCAGGCTGCAGCCCAGTAGGTAGGCAGCTTTCTGGGCCCATTCGTGCCGGGCAAATTGTTTCCTGCCGGCTGGAGAGGAGGCAGTCAGCACCACGGGCCGGGCCGCTCCATGCCAGGCAGCCCACGGCGCCGAGGCAGCCCCCAGCCTGGCCAGGACCTGCCCAGACCGATGCAGCAGCGGAGGATGCTCCCGTGCATCCCCAGGCGTGCGGGGGCAGAGGGGTCTCGTTGGGGGCACAGGCTCTGACCCCCTCACCCCTCGTGCTCGGCTCCGGGGGCACGTAATGGAAGCGTATTTAGGAGACTAGTGAAAGGAGACTTCTGCTGGGGGGCAGCAGGGCAGGGCAGGGCAGGGCAGGGCAGGGCAGGAGCGCGGGGTTCAGCTGGGTGTCCAGGGCGCTCCGGCGTGGGCCCAGGGAGCCCGGGCAGTGCTGCGCGGGGAGCGAGAGCCATGCAGGCTGCCGGGCAGACAGGCAGGCGGGCATCCATGGGGGCAGAGAACAGGCAGGCCACAGGACAGGGGGTGGCCGGCCCCGCAGGGTGGTGCTGGCAGCATCGGGCACAGCTCTCCCAGCAGATCTTCGGCCAAACCAGCCCTCCCAGCCCACCCGCAGCTGCATGACATGGCACCAGGACAAAGCGGGGGCTGTTAATGGGGGACGCAGACAAGGGACACGGACCGGACCGGACGGGACGGGACAGGACACCGGGGAGCGAGGGGGAGGGAGGAGCTTTACCTTCGTCGGCGTCTGCATTGCAAGGGGACAGCATGCACCATGCAAACAAAAACAGGGGGTTAGAACACACGGGACGGCGCCACGCGGCACGCACACGGCCACGGCCACGCCACACAGCCGCCAGGGCCCGGCCTTTCCCCTCCAGGGGCCCGCAGGCTGCGTGCCTCCCTGCACCGGCACTGCTCTGGCCAACGGGCACTGCGACGGGGCGGGTGCGCAGCCAGGACCCACCAAGGGGGGGGGCAGCAGCACAAGGACACGCGGCACCAATTCACCAATCCCCAGCGGCAGGGGCCTGTCTCCACAGCCAGGCGGGACGCCCCGGCATCTTCCTGGGCACCAGGAGCCCGCGACCACAGACCTGCTTCCCAACACGCCCGCACGGCGCGGCTGCCACCCACGCCAGGCCCCGAGAGCACCAAGCAGCTGCGTGGGGGGCTTGTGGCAGCTTTGCCTCTCCCTGGGCCGCGGGGCGAAGCAAACCCCCCGTGCCGCCCCCTAGCGGCCCCACAACCCGCAGAGCCCGGTGCCTGCCACGGCCCAGACCCCCGCGCCCCACGGCTGGGATCTCCCACCAGCTCCCAGCACCGCTGCCCGGTGAGCGCTGCCCAGACGACCCCCGGAGCAGGGGCACCTGCAAGGCGACTGCGCAGGGCTAAGCCAGGCACCAGCACCCGGCACCCAGCACCCCCCGACCCCCGGGAGTTACCAGCTTCGGCTACGCAGGGCTCTGCAGGGGGGAAACGGGAGGGATCGTTAGCCGGGGACCCCATGGGGTCCCCGCAGCCGGCCTGGGGGTCTCTGCTCCCTGTCTCAACAGGGACGGGCTCCCTGCGGGAGCCAGCCTGCTTCACCCCAGGAGCGAGCACAGCACCCACCCCACATCGTTCCTGCCCCGGGCGCTGGAGATCAGCCCCATCCCAGCCCCACGGTGCTGGGGGCTCGGCCATGTCCTGCTCAAGCAGCTCAGCACTGGTCGGACCGCACTTGGAGAGCGGGGGCAGGAGCCAGCTGGGCCTGGGAGCGCTCGGGGCTGCCAAAAGCCTGGCTCCAGAGCACGGGATGATGCTCACTGGGGTTCATCGTCCGACCAGCTCCTCTGCTGGACGCGGGCAGGGCCCCCGAGCCGCACGTTACCTTTGGTGGCTCCGGCAGCGCCCAGGTGGTAGATGGCGCCCAGGACGAGCCAGAAGGCCTTCTGCTCCTCGGCGGAGATGCCCATGACCTTCATGGCAGCCTGCAGCTTGCTGAACTGCTGCGCTGCCTTCTGCTTCTCCTCTGGCTGCAGGAAGGGCCAGGCACGATCACCCGGGGTCTGCTCCTGCCCCAGCCCCCTCCGAGCACAGCCCTGACCTGGGCACACAGGGTGAACCTGCCCCGTGCCCCCAGGACCTCCTGCAGCAAGAGGGATGGGCTGCAGCCCCAGCCGAGGGGGCACGCGTGCAGGCTCGGCTATGCGGGCTCACCTTGTGCAGCGGCGCAATCCCGAACACGTTGTTCTCGGGCAGGTGGCCAAAGTGCAGCTCGGTCCTGCAGGGGCAAAGCAGGGCCTCAGCACCGTGGCATGGGTGGCTTCCCCCCAGAGCTGGGCATGCAGACGGACCTCAGCAGCCCGCCTCGGTGCCCGGCTGCAGCACGGAGGTGCTGGGCTTGGGAGCCCCGCAGACCCTTCGCTGCATCCCGGCTGGACCGGCCAGGCCAGGACCACAGGGCATTAGGGACCCTCGGGGACCTGCGCACGGCTCTCGGAAACCCACCGGGCTGCAGGCTGAGGCAGCCGGGCACCATCCTGTGCAGGAGCAGGGAGCACCCGTCTGGCCTTACCTGAGGGTGCTGTCGGCGCAGGCCAGCAGGTAGTAGAAGACGTGGAAGGTGGCCTCGTTAGCCGGCCGCCGGGCCACCCGCAGCTTCTCCAGCAGCATTGTCTGGGGGCAGAGCGGAGCAGCGGGCACATGGAGCGGGTGGACGCTGCCTGCCCCACACCCCGCAGCTGGCACCCAACCCCCCGCGCTTCCTCCCTGCCCCGGGGCTGCATGCCCGGCTGGCGACCGCGCCGCGCCTGCTTATCCTGCCGTGCCAGGCGCTGCGAAGGAGACACCTCGTTATCACGAGCTAATCCAGCACGGAAAGGAAATCAATAACCGCCTGCAACTCCCCTCTGCAGATGCAAACACTGGGGAGAGCGCGGCCGAGCGCTCGCAAACGAGCTCAGTCAGCCGGAGGGCGTCTGCCGGCGGAAATGCCACGGGAGAGCCGACCTCGCTGCTGAAGGCAGGAGCGTCGGCCCATGGACGGTCAGCGCAGGCAGGCCCTGCAGGACCCCAGCCCTTCCTCTGTGGGGACTTTGGGGATCTGTCCGAGCCGGCAGCCAGGCCCCAGCACGTGCAGGCGGTCACTCCCGTGCCTGGCAGGGCTCAGCCCCGTGACGGCGCATGCCGCACATGCCAACGAGGATGCGGCAGCCCTGCGGCACCTCTCACCTGGATGGAGGCAGAAGCCACCTGCCCGGCCTGGTCGAAGTCCAGCGAGAGGATCTGGGAGAACCGCGTGGCGTTGCCGTTCATGCTGGTGCTGCCGTTGCCGAACGCCTCCAGGACGGTGTACAGCGCCTGCCACTTCTCCGCTGCAGCGTGACCGCAGGCAGCCGCTCAGCGTGTGCCGTGCCAAGCCAGTGCCCGTGCAGCACCCCCACCAGGCTGTGCCAGGAGCCCCTGCCTCCCACCCGGCGAGGAGCAACCAGTGCCGCCCGAACGGCGCGAGGAGCCGGGGCCAGTCAGCGCGCACCCACCTGAGAAGACCTTGCCAGAGCTGCCGGCGATGGTGGCCAGGTACTGCACCAGGTGCTGGCAGCTGGTGGTCTTGCCACTGCCGCTGGCCCCCAGCAGCACGATGGACTGGTCCTGGCGGCTCATCAGCATGCTGCGGTAGGCGGCCTGGGCCACGGCGTAGACGTGCGGGGCCATGTCCTCCCGCCGGCAGCCCTTGAACATGTGCATCACCTGCGCGGGGCAGGGCAGGGCGTTCGCGTGGGGTGGGGTGGGGTGGGGTGGGGGCCAAGCAGCCACCCGACCCCCGCCAGCCCCTCACCAGCTCAGACACCCCCATGCACACCTAGGGTCACAGGGGGAAGACCTCGGCCCCACAGGGCCAGCGAACCCCAAGCAGGCTCCAGAGACTGCCGAGAGCAAAGCCGTCTAGCCCGAGCCCCCTGCCACGGAGGCAGCCTCCACCCCCCGGGTGGGCAGAGGGAAAGGTGACAAATGCCGTCGAGCCCAGCCTCTCGCCCCCTGCCAGGGACCCTGGGGCTCCGGGCGCAAGCACGGCTGGGTGGATGCTACCTTCTCCGAGTACATGGCCGGGGAGCTGAGCGGGTTGATGATGAGCATGGCGGGCCCCGCGTAGGTGTGCAGCAGGTTGGCGCCATAGCGCTGGTGCAGCGTGTGCAGCACGCTGGACTCGTTGAGATACACCAGGCTCGCCAGGTCCTCCACGCGGTCGCAGCCCGGCGGGTTTGCCTGTGGGGTAGGGTGGGCACCATCAAGCTGGGAAATCCCAGCCCTGCCCGGCACCTGGGGACACAGACGGGCTACAGGATCAGGGCCCCC
>NW_017729012.1:10721404-10739972 GCF_001723915.1 Gavialis gangeticus | reverse complement strand
CAGCCGCACCTTCACCTTGCCCTCGGGCAGCAGGCTGGCGTCCTCGGCTCGCAGCTGGCTGGCTGCGGGGCAGAGGGGACACGGCACTGCTGTCTCCAGCCCGCTCCGGCCGGCCGCACGCGGGGACGTGCTGACACCTAGCGGCCGCCGGCTCAGCAGGCAGGGACCACGCATGCAGGACGCCCCTTCCCTCCCCGCCGCGCCATGCCGCGCGCCCCGCGCTCACCCAGAGAGAAGCCATCCTTGTGGACCAGCCACACCTTGTCCGTCTCGTACCAGGCCTCCTCGGCCGCGATCTGCTCCTCCGTCTTGGCCTGCTGGTGGGAAGACATGGGTCAGCCCCCACACCCCGGAGAGCGAGCAGTGCCCGGGGCTGGAGGAGGAAGCCTGTGCTCCGGTGAAGGGAGATGCCCTGCACCCTGGGACCCCGTCCCTCGTGCCTGCCCCCTAGTCCTGGCCCTGCTGCCACGTCCGACTGCCCCCACCCACGGGCCTGGACACAGCATGGCCACGGGGCACAGCTGAGATGCCCTCCAGGGCAGGAGGCAGGAGACCCCTGCGCACAGGGCATCTGCACCAGGCCAGCACATGGAGCGGGCACCAGCGTGCCCAAGTCAGCCCCACTCGCACCTGGGGATGGTCGAACCCTTCCCAGACCAGACTGTGCACTGAAGAGGGGGCAAGAAAGCACAACCAGGGATGTGGCGACAACCGCGTGCCCGCAACCCCCCGCAATACACCCACACACACACCATGAGGAGAGGAGCAGAGCATGGCAGGGACGACATGCCACACCTCATGCAATAAAACCCACACGCGTGTGCAAGCTGGACCACTCTGGGGAGGGCGAGAGGGCCGCTCAAACACAAGGCTGCACACGCCTACATGTGCACGTGTATACACACACACACACACACACACACACGTGCACGCCCTGCCTCAACGCCCACGGGCAGCGCTAACGAGGCCAAACCTGAGGCAGAGAGGCGGCGGAGGCCGGCCCAACCACGGCTGCTGGGGCATCGTCCACCTGGCCCTACGGAGGCCGCCCAGGAGAAGGGAAACAAGGTGCAAAGGGTTAGTGCCCTCCCGCGCGGTGGGCGCAGACAGCAGGCAAAGCCGCCAGGAGAAGCAGATGAAGCGCGTGGGATGTGGCGTGGCGGACGCCCAGCTCTGCTGCTGCTCTCCGCCCGCGGTGCCCCCGCCCGGGCAGCCCCTGACCCTGCAGGGACGTCCGAGCCGCATGCATGCGCTCAGACGTCCTGGCGCGCCGGCTGCACGATGGGAGGGCACCTCAGGGCGGGCAGCCAGGAGGCGTAGGGGCTTCGGGCCCCGGCACTCAGAGGGGACAACCCGGGCAGTGCCGCCCACGGACGTGCCAGGCCGCCGCGCTGGACGACCGGCCGGCCCCCAGGCTGGAGGGATGGGGGTGAGCGCAATCTGCCCCGAACGCTGCTGGCGCGTGCTGGATTCACCCTGACCAGGGCCCCAGCCCGGTGGGAGAGCTGGGCCCCGCTGCCCGCACGCTCTGGGCAGAGCCCCTGCAAAACCCGGGGCCCCCCAGCTCCACGAGGCTCCTTCTCCTCCAGCTCTGGCTCCAGGACGAGGCACCTGGGGTCCAGGGGGCATGAAGCAGCTGCGGCGGCCCCCGCCTGGGGCCAGGTCAGCCACAGAGGGCAGCGAGCCAGCGGCCCTGCGCCCTCCCCTGCCACGGGGCACGACCCGGGGCGGCTGTGGGGGCGAGCGCAAGCGCCATGGACGTAGCGGATGGCGAGGGCGGCGGGGGAAGCCTTACACTCCAGCACGAGGCGCGTGCACAGACACCAGCCCAGAGGCCGACGGGAGCCGGCGGCAGGTCCCCCGGCGGCCGGGGGTACAGTACCTGGCTCGGTGCCGAGGCCGAGGGCGCGGGGTCCAGCTAACGGCAGCAAGGCAAGGAGGAGAGAAACGAGAAGAGAGGGTGAGATGGCGCGGAGGCTGCGGGCGCGTGTCGCGGAGCCCAAGCGCCGGCTCGCAGGAAGGCCGGGGCAGCCCTGCCCCTCCCCGGGGCACGAGTGCGGCTCCCGCCAGCAGGCCCAGAGGCTTTAGGTACCGGCACACCCCCGCCCTGTGGACAGGGGCACCTCACAGGCCCCTGCGGGATCCCCGGAGCCGGCCCAGCGCCCCGCTCGGAGCAGGGGGGTGGCAGGCTACCCACGGCACCGGGGCCGTGATGCGCAGGACACGGCGGGCCGCAGACCCCGGCCACGATCCTGCCTTTCCGCTGACCGCCAGGGACAGGTGCAGGGAGCCGGCCCCTGGCAACCTGCAGCTCTCCCGCCCCCGCCTTGCTCCTAGGCGAGTCGCCCCGTCCCGCGAGCGCAAGCGGCAGGGAGCTGCGGTGCCAGGCACCTGCAGTGCCCGAGTGGGACTGGGCCAGCAGCGCCACAGCGTGGGGTGCCCAGCGCCCACAGGGATGGGCTCTGCGGGCAAAGCAGCCTCCGCGCAGGCAGGCACAGTGCAGCAGCAGCAGGTCCAGGCCGCGATGGGGGCAAGGACAGACCCTACCCCCGGGGCCGCAGGGAGAAGGCACAGGCAGGCGGGAGAGCCTCGCACACGCACGCGCCATTGGGGCCGTCACAGGGGCCAGCGGAGCACACACGCGTGCGAGGGGGGAGGAGCAGCGTGCAAGGAACTGAGCCAATTACAGAAGCTGTGAAGATCCTCTCCAGCCTCCGGTGCGCCTCCTCCGGCGGGCTCGGGGGCACGGCAGCAGCCTGGGGGGCAAAGCGGCATGAATGTTGCCCCGGTGCCGGCTGCGGCATGGAGAGGGGGCCAGGGCACCGCGCCTCTTGGACCCGCTCAGCACAGGAGCTGCCAGGGGGCAGCGAGCCAGCAAGTACCCCGGGCTGGGACTCGGCAGAGCCCCTGCTTCCCGTCGGAGCTGCTGACGGCAGGGGACACGGCCCGGGACCCCCCGGGGAGGAGCGGGGGTGCTGCAAGCCGGCAGCAGGGCTCCAGCCCCGCGCCGGGTTGGGAGTGGGACACGTGCCGTGCAGGACAGGCCCCGGGGCACGCATGCACAAGCACCCCCCGCGATGCGGGCACAGACCCTGCCAAATATCCGGGATATTTGGCTGCGGACACGGCTCTGGGCACACGGGCAACCAACGCTTGCTGGAGAAGCCGCGGCCCCCTTTGCCAACATCCCTCCCTGCCCACGGCGCTGATACGGCCCCTTCCGAGCGGAGCCGGCACAGTCCGACAGCCGCAGAAGTCACAGCCCCCGGGCCCGACCCCAGCTGGCATAACTGCCCGGCTAGGCCGGGTCCAGGGGACGCCACCTGGGACCCCCACCGTACACCTGGGGGCAGCTGCCCGCGGCTCTGGGCAGCTCCTGCGCTGGCTGGGACTGCTCCGCGGCACCGGGTCAGACACAGAGGCAGAGACTCAGGCCCGTCTCCTTGCCAGGCTCAGCAAGGAGGCAGCCAACGAGGCCCCGGGTGCCCCCCCGCACACAGGCCACGCCGCCAAGCCCTTCAGACACACGGGGTTGGCCACAAAGGGTTGGGAGGGTGTACAGGACACGTGCTGGCATGCACAACACACAGACCCCTGTGCACAGAGCGGGCACCTGCCACAGCCTAGGGCACTGCTGGACCCACCTGCCAGCGCTGCGCAGCCTGGGAAAGGAAGGCTGGAGGCCGATAGAGGGACTGGGCCCCATGGCCGCTAGCCCTGCAGCTCACGTGGCTCCCAAGCTGCTCCCCAGACAGTCCCGGAGCTCGGGGCGAGGCCAGCGGTGTGTCCCGGGCACCACTCCAGCGTGCCTCGTGCCCCCAGCTCGCACCAAACCAAACCAAACCGAGCGGGACGGGTGCCATGGTTAGGAAAGCCATGCGCTGCCCCCCCAAGACCCATGTGTGCCCAGACCCCAGTGCACACGCGCACACACACACAGCCGGTGTCCGGGCGCACGCGCCGAACTCCAGGCAGGGTTAGCCACGGGCCAAGGCCCCACACCAGTGCCGCGAAGAGCAGGCGGCTCGCGGGTACCTGGGCTTTGTCGAGGGCGCCCAGCCTCCGAGCTGCAGGTTTTGGGGGCTCCGCTCTGGCCCCGGCCGGCGGCCCCTTTGGCTCCAGCTTCGTCTTGGCCCCCGGTCGCTTCTCTTCCTCCACAGGCGCCTGGGGGCCGGGCTTCTCGGGGTCTTTGCCCCCCGGGGCTGGCGCAGGCTCCGGGGGCTTCTCCTCGCCCTTCCTCCCTCCCAGCTGGGGCTGAGACCGGTGGTCCTTGGTTTTGGCCCTCGACATGAGGCTCCTGAGGCCCATGGAGAGCTCGTCCTTGGGCTCCGGCTTCGGGGAGGGTGCCGGGGGCGGGGATGCCACCCGCGGTGCTGCTTTCTCCTTGCCGGCAGGCGAAACCGGCTCCCGAGACTTGGCATCTCGCGCCGGCTCCTTGGGCCTCCCGGGCTCTTCCCCAGGCAGCACTTTGCGGACCACCTTGCGGACCACCCGCACCACTTTCTTCCGGGACAGCCCCGAGCCGTCCTCGGCCTCGGGCTCAGGCTGAGCCGGCGTGCCCACCCCCGTGCCCTCCAGCCCGTTCACGGCCCGGGCAGGGGGTGCCCGGCTATCGCCGTTCAGCAGGGGCTCCGGGCTCGCCGGTGGCTCCGGGCTCTGGGGGGCTGCCACCTCCTTCTCCGCGCTCGGGTTTTCTGGCTACGGTTGCAAACACACGCGCTCGCATTACCGGAGGCTGCATCCTCCGCAGCGCGCACGTCCCAGCCCATCGCGGGACTCTCGTGCCCCTGCCCACACACCGGTGCAGGTGCTCAGGGCACCCCCAGACCAGGACAAGCTGATTCGGAGGCTGCACCGGGGACCCCGCGGTGCCCAGTGCTGCCCAGACCAGCCTGCAGGACAAGCCCCTGTGAGAAGAGGCGCGTTGCACACACAGACACTGCCCGCAGAGCCCCATCCGGCTGGGCCCGTAGCACAAGGGTGCACCCAGGAAGCCTCGTGCCAGCGCGCAGCAGAGCAGGCCCCGCAGCCGGCAACGCAGAGGAGGGGAGGGGGGCACAGAGCCAGGCCTCCCGGGGCCGTGCACCCCAGCCCCTTTCCCCCCAGAGCGCGAGGGCAAAGCTGAGCTCGTCTCCTCGGGGCACGGAGCCCCGCTGCAGCCCGCCCAGCGCCCGGGAACTGGCTCAAAGGACTGGAGCAGGAAGGGTGGGCTGTGAGGGGTTAACCTTGCCTGGCGGGGGGCACCACAGCCCAGGCGAGGACCAGGACTGCAGCCCCCCATGCTCCAGCTGCTGGAGGAGATGCTCCCAGGCGCACGCAGCCTCCGGCTGGACTGCAGTGCAGCAATTGGCCCGGGAAACGCTGCAGTGAGCTGCTGGGAGCGCACCCTTCGCCTGCCAGCCTGCGCCGTGCGGGAGGGGGGATGCCGCAGGGCTCACCACTTCCTCCATCCCCCAGCCCACCGGACCCCCTCGGGTACCTTCCGGCCGCGAGGAGCGGGTCCGCTGCGCCCACCCAGCTCTGCGGCTGCAGCCTGCGCCGTGCCAGGCCAGCACCGCGCTGGCTCGTGGGGGTGGGGGTGAGGGGAGCAGTTTTGGCACCAACCAGCCCAGCCCGGGCTGCCCGTCACGGAGACCCGCGGCAGCCAGACCGCGCTTCACGAGCGGCTCGTGCTCCCCTCGCCCGGACGGCCCCCAGTCAGCCTCCAAAATGCAGCCACCTCTGGGGAGCAGCTCCCACCCAGGGGGCAGAGGGCCAGCAATTCAGTCCCCGCCACGGGCGTCTCACACAGGGTTGTCCAGGCCTGGGGTCCTCGCCGGCACAGCCCCCCTCCAACCCACCCCATGATCCCACACTTACAGCCCCTTCCTCTCTCCCGGGCTTTCTCACGGACAAAGTTTTGTCCTCGTCCTTAACCTGAAGGGTCAGATAGAGAAGGGGCGCGTTTCAATCGCGGGTTCGACAGGCGTGCGCACGCACGTGCAGGGCCGGGGTGACGCAGGGTGCAGCGCGGGGGCCGAGGCTGCTGCTACGCCGGCCCGGTCCCCCATGGGCAGCCCTGGTGGGGGGGAGCACGGATGCGGGGACTGTGGGTGCCCAGGCTTCGGGGCAAGGGAGGACCAGCCCCCCTTGGGCACCGTGACTGGCAGGGGCTGGTCCCAGGGGAAGCCTGCACCTGTCTGTGGGGGGGTCGTGGGCCCAGGGCTTCGCTGCCCCGGGCCTGCTGCTTGCAGCCGTTCAAGAGGAGGCCAAATGCATCTGCCAGGATTGCAAGAGCAGAGCCCCAGCACCGGGCCGGGGGAAAGCGGAGACAGGACCCAGCCCCGCGGGACACAGCCCAGGGCAGGCAGGGCTCGAGTAACCCAAGCCGGCGCTCTCGCCCCAGGAGGGGTCTGGCTTTCGGCCGTGTCTCCGGCAGGCTCTGACAGCTGAGCCGAGCCGAGTCACAGCAGCGAGAAAGGAAAGTGAGCGCAGGGCCCTGCCTTTGCCCCTATCAGGCATCTTCCCCCGGCTCCCGCGTCACTCCAGCTGCCAGCCGGCCCTCCCTCGGGGCGCCAGAGCCAGCGCACGACCCAGCACCCATGGGAACGGCCCGCTCTGGATGCGGCCCGGCTCTGCTCCCCGGCACCGGGTCTGGGGGTGGCACGGCGTCCCCCGGCCCCAGCGCAATTAAAGCGGCGTCAGAAGAGCTCCAGGGAGGGGACAGTGACAAGCAAAGTTAGTAACAGACACACTCAAACCATGCACTAGTGGCACGGCCCGCGGCCACACACACGCGTGTACACGCATGCACACACGCACACACCAACCCGTCCCGGGTTTGGGGCTATCCCAGGCTCCCAGCTGCTTACCGGGTGCTTGGTCATTTTGCTGTGCCCGGACCCCACCACTCGGGCACGCGGCCCTACGCCGCTCTCCGGCCGGGAGACGACAGCCGCTCTCGCAGGACACGGCAGCGTCTTAAGGAGGCGTCTCCAATGCCCTGACACAGCCCCCGCCTGCCCTGCTCTCAGAGCCCCAATTTAGACCCCATGTGACTCAGTTCTCACCCAAAAACAAGGACGAGGTCACAGCCTGCGATGAGGTCAGAGCCCAGGACGGGGACCCGCGCAAGCACCCGTGGCCCAAGAGCGGGGCTGCGTACGCCCAAGCCCACAGTGACAAGGGAAGCCCCGAAGCCGGACAGCCCCCGCCAGCATGCCGCCCACCATGCACGTGCCCCCGCGAGCAACACTTCCCTTCTGTTCCCAGAATGCAAACCGCGAGGAGAAGGCCATGGCGCCCGCGCATGGAGCTGGAGCAGGACGGCTGCCCTGGCTGCGAGGAGAGAGGGCAAAGGTGAAGCGCTGCGGTGGCGGAGAGGCGCAGCCACGCGCCCGCGCTGGGGACCAGGTGCTTCGGGGCTCTGAGCGCAGGGGACCGACCTCCTCCTCCTCAGGCCTGGAGCCCAGGACGGGGCAGAGGACCCTGCGCGGAGCTGCGATAGCCTTGCACGGGCCGGCTCGGCCCTGCCTCCCCCGAGCTCACCACACAATCAGCCTCTGTCCTCGGGCGCCGGAAGCCGCAGGGACAGGACGGGCCTTGAAGCCCCCGCTGCCCCCACAATGGTGCCACCAGCGGCCCCCGCAGCCCCTTCCCAGAGGCGCTGGGCGAGGGTGAGGCCCCGCCAACTCAGCCCGTGCGGACAGCGCCGGCCCGCGTCGGAGTCGGGGCGAAAGGGCTCGGCCCGGAGCACGCAGGGCAGGGCCCGGGGGTCGCGGGCGGGGGCGAGTCACCAGGCAAGCCTCCCCTGCGCTCATGGGTTATTCTGAGCCGCTGACGGGGCGTCAGGTGCTGCTGGCTGCTGCGCGCCCGGGCAGGATGGGAGCGAGGGGCGCGGAGCAGCAGGCGGGCGCTGCCCCGGGGCCCGGAGAGAGGGCAGCTCGCTTGCCCGGCGGCTGCTGCAGCTGCACCGAGCTGCCAGCCGGTGCCCCCGGCACACCCAGCGCAGCCCACGGGGCTCCCGGCCTGTCACAAGCCACCGAGGCACGTGGCCAGCGAAGCCCCGGAGGGGTGAGGGGCTCCTCGTGCTAGCGCCCGGTGTTGGGCAGAGCCAGTGCCCAGCCCATGCACCAGCGGCTCAGACGAGGCCCCCCCAAGCCCCTCGCAGCCAGCCCGGGGGACCAACCCCCATGTTTCCAACACCCCCGCCAAGCCCGGGCCAGCTGCACAGTGGAGTCATGGGCAGCCACATCCGTGCCAGCCCGAGGGGCGGCTATAAATATCCCAGGCACGCAACGGTGGCCTGCCCGCCCCAGCCCCACGGCCCAGCCAGCTCCCCGCTTGGGCATGGGTAGCTCCCACCGGCACTCGGGGGAGCCCCGCAGGGGGGTCCCCCCCTTACCGGAGGGTCCGGCGAGCGAAGGGCGCAGAGCAGGCGGCTTCCGCTGCAGGGCGAGCGAGCGAAATGCGATCGGCGAGCCCGTGTCACTTCCCCGCACGCCGCCGGAGGCCCCGGGACAGCTGGGCTGATACGGCCGCCCTAAAAATAGCCCAGGAATGCGAGGCCGAGTCCCGCCGCCCCCTCCCTCGCCCCCTCCACTCGCCTCTGCCCAGCGTCCCAGCGCCTGCATGGAAAGAGCCTGAGCCGCGCCGCACCGCTGGAGAGGGCCCGTCGCTGCCGGGAGAGGAAGTGATGTGGGTGTCTGCAAGCCAGGCTCAGCCGTGCCTCTGGGCAGGAAGCCTCCCCGAGCCGAGCAAGGCCTGCCGCGCGGGGGGGGGCCGCATGGCTCAGGGGCAGGGTCACGCAGCCCAGCACGGTGCCACCGGCTCCGTGCCTGCCCTGGGGTGGAGGGAAGGAGCCTGCACTGGGCACCAGGCTGCCACGGGGGCTGGTGCATGGGGTCCCGCCAGCTCGCACCTCCTGCCCCCGCGTGTGGCGCGACTGCGGCCGGGAGCAGGCAGGGTCCCCCCTCCTGCCCCGCCGGGCACAGGAAGGAGCAGCCGTCTGGGTCCGAGCCGGACTTCCCCTTTCCAGAGGTGGCCGGAAGGACCGTCACCTGCTCTGCCACGTCCCCTCCCGTGCACTGAGCCAGGCCCCTCTGCCCCCCGAGATGCCCAAGGCAGTGGGCCGGCCGTGCCAGGCAGCTCCCCAGGGCTGCAGCTGGCCCCGCGCCTTGAGCCAGCCAGACCGAGCCCTGGAGCCAAAGCGCCAGGCTGCACCGTGCCAAACCCTGCGGCAAGAGCAGCTGGGCCACACGCTCCATGCACCACGCGTGTATAGGGGGTCCTCCCTGGAGCCGCCCAGGATGCGGAGGCGGATAGGCTTCGTCTGTGCTGGTGGTGAGCAGAGAAACGGGGCAACCCAGGTGGACCCCAAACCCTGGCTGGGCCAGGCGGCACTGTGGGCGTCCCGCACAGCACAGCGACGGGTGCCCTGCAAGCGAGCGGGCGGCCCAAGCCCAGCGGGCAGGGCCGGTACTCGGGACACGGCTATGACCTGCCGCACCCCCGGCACCCAGCAGATGGCAGCACCGGGAGCCCCGTGCAAGGAGCTGCACGGGGTGTGCGGCACAGTGGGGGGGACACCGCCCAGCCGGGCCTACGGGCTCCTCGCTCCCCCCCGGGGCCCAGCCCGTACCCCCGACTTGCCCAGACCCCTGCCCCAGGGCACAGAGGAGCAAGTGTCGAGCATGCAGGGCCAGGCCCCCGCACGAGACAGGACGCCAGGTCCTGGGGCACCCGCTGCCCGCCCTGCTGCACTGCGATGCCTGCCCTGAGCCACCCCTGCCAGGCCCCTGCTCGCCAGCCTGGCCCCAGGTTGCACAGACCCCATCCAAGAGGGGGAGGAAGGATCAGGCCAGGCCCCCAGGGACATGGGGGCACCCCCACCCCCCACAGCAGGGCCCCAGTGCTGCCCGCGCTCCCTGATCCCCTTTTGCACACCTCCGGCACAAACATATGACCATTCCCTTGGCAACGAGGGGAACCAAAATGAATTAAACGGGGAAGCAGGATGTGCAGTGGCACACACTCATGGCGCGGGCTGGGGGGACACGTGGGGGGTGTCCCGGCTTCCCCCCCCAGACCAGCCTGCACCCCAGGAAGAGCCCACAAACGCCCCCACCTCGCAGCACTGATGCCACCAGCCCCGTGGCCCCCAGCAGCCGACTATGGCACAGACCGGGCTGGAAAGGCCTGGCAGCCCCTGCATGGAAACAAGGGGCCGGCTCCCCCATCACCCTGCAAGACCCGGCTCCCCCGTCACCCCCCCACCGATGCACACCCAAACCCAACACCCCCGGGCGGCCAGGCGGAGCCGAGGCCGTGGGCACAGATCGGGGGTTTCCTCGGAGCCGAAGCCGCGGCTGGGCTGGCGCCAGCTCCATGCTCCCAGTGACGGCTCCGGTCGGACCTGATGGGAAGAGGCTCTTGTGCAGCTGGCCCAGGGCCAGAGCGCAGCCCGGATGCTCCCTCCAGCGCTTACGGGAACAGCCGCATCCCGTCACCCCGCGCGGGCACGCGCCAGCAGCACCGGCAGCCTCCTCGCTCGCAGGCGGCCCCCAGCCCCTGCTGCCTCAGTTTCCCCCAAAGCAGCCCCACAGGGCACGTCCCCATGCCCATGCCCTGGGGATCCCAGCCAAGGCAGGGGCCTCTGGCCGCGCCGCCGGGACACGAGACAGCACAGACGGATTCCTACGCGGCCCTGGGGACGGAGCCGGCGGAGCTCGTTAGCACGGCCCGCGCTCCAGCCCTCCCCGCTTCCTGGAAACAGGGGAGGGGGGCAAAGGTCTGCAGCAGCGCGCAGGCTGCCAGGGCCAGGCACACAATAGCCAGGAGCACGGCAGGAAGCCGGGCTGAGCTCTGGAGCCAGGCCCCGTGACCGCCCGGGCGCTCGAGCCCAGCCTGCTCCATGCCCCGGGCACGCACCCTTTGCAAACTGGCACCGCCGGGCAAAGCATGGAGCCAAGCCGAGACCCCCGCGCGCTGGGTCCTCGCTGGCCCCTGCTCCCAGCCCAGACGTGGGAGGGCTGGGTGCCAGCCCCACGGAGGAGCAGCCCTGCCGGAGCCACGCGGCACACCCAGGGGCAGGGCACCGGCTTTGCCACGCCACACACGGGGTGTGATGCACGGCGCAGGAATCCAGCCCGGCTGCAGCCCGGGGCGCCGGGAGGAGGGCAGGCGCGGGCGAGGATGCCGGTGCAGCCCGCCCCACCGATACCGGCATGAGTCTGCAGAGCCGGACGCACCCCGGGCCGCAGGGCAGGGAGCACCGTGGGCGGCGAAACCCAGAGCAGGGCACAGCGACCCAGTGGGGTCCAGCGAACCCAGCCGCCTGGTGCCAGCACAGGCAGAGAGGGTCCCACCACCCCCTGCCACTGGCCGGCCGCTCAGCCCCGCAGCCGCAGCCAGTGCCAGAGCCCAGGAGGCAGGCGCTGGCACGATTGCTCCCTGACCTTCACGCCTGGTGCAGCCGCTCTCCTTGCCCCCGGCGCCGCAGAGCAGCTGGGGGAGGCGAGCGATGCCCAGGCAGGCAGAGCAGCCCTGGGGCTGCCGGAAGCTGCTGGGCCCTGGCGCCAGCGCACCCAGAAAGGGCAGCGCCTGGCCCTTTCCGTGCCCCCGGGGCTTGCCCCAGCCGGCCGGGGGTCCGCGCTCCCCGGCCCGGGGCTCAGGAATGCGGCGCTCGCCGGCCGGCCGGACCCTGCTCTCGCCTCGCAGCGAGCATTTCTGCTCCACCAGCAGATTCCTCTCATTCCTCCCCCAGCCCCAGCGAGAGGCCGCGGCTGCACCTTCCCCGGCCCGACGCACGCGCCGGCTCCCCCCAGGCCTGCCGCTCCCGGCCCCGCTCCGGGACCTTAGCGCCCGGCAAGCACCCCCGTGCCAAGCCCTGAGCTCTGCCCCCCCCGGGCACCCTGACACCTCCCCTGGGCAAACAGGGCCAGGGTGGGCCAAAGGGCGCGCGGGGTCTTGCTGGCCCAAGCGCGGCATAGCTGTGGTCTGGAGCAGCGCAGCGCGTTTCTGGCGTGCCTCAGCCGGCCGGAGCAGGCCTGCGCACGCCTGGGTCCGGCCAGAGGAATTTCCCTGGTAAACAAACCCTCGCAGGCCTGGAGCAGAGCCAGCCCGGCTGGGCCAGGGCCTCGGCGTCGCCGCCACGACAAGGTCCCGCGGCCACGGCCCCGAGCGGCTCCAACCGTGGCGGCCTCCGCGCCGGAGACGCTGCCACACCAGGCAGACCTGTCCACCCGCCCCGAAGCCGGAGATGAGGTGGGGATGGGGGTGACCCATCCAGGCGCCCCCCTGCCGCATCCTGAGGCAGCTCGGGGCCAGGCGGCAGGGAGCGGGCTGTCTGCAAGCGGTCAAAGCCACGCGTCCTGCCTCAATGCCACGGGCCCAGCTGGTTTGATGCAGGACTGACCCCCCAACACCTGGCACGGGGGCCACGCTGGGACCGGCCTGGCATGGTGATGCTGCCCAGAGCACGGGCACCTCGGGGAGGATTCCCGGGGGCTCCCAAGCGGCTCCTTCCCTGCCACCACTGGATGAGCCAGAGCATGCGCATCCCACCCCACCATGCAGCGACCCACGCACCACACGGGGTGGACACCTGCCCACAGGCACCACAGCAGCACTCCCCTCGCGTGCCCCCTGCCCACCGGCTGGTGCCAGCCCGGGATGAGCGGGTGAGAGCAGGGTCTTCACTGCAGGAGCCGCGGGGCCTGCAGCACTTGGCCCCGTGCACACAGCGACAAGCCCCCCCCGCCGCTCCGCGCTGAGGAGGGGTTTCCAAAGCAAGCGCCCAAAATATGTAGATCATTTCCTGCTCGACACAGAAAAAGCATCGTTTTAATTTAAATTAGGAACAGAAACATTCCAGGGAGCCTGGCGGGGCCGGGGGAGCCGAGGCGGAGCTGCCACAGGCCGGCAGCCCCTGCCAAGCCCCAGGGCGGGCACAGCACCCCCGGCTCTCCCGGGCCCCGGGGCAGCGTGCAAGCCAGTCGGGTGCCAAGGCAGAGCACCCATGCTGCTCCGGGCCCCACGCGGCGGGAGGGACGGGGCTCTCCACCGACAGCTGCTCGCGGACACCGCACGCTTCCCTCCAGGGCTGTGGGCCAGCACCCATGGCCCAGAGCCCCTCGCTGCCCTGGCACAGCCACCTGCCCCCGAGAGCGGGTGCGCGGCCCGGCTGAGCCGGTGCCCGCAGGTGCCCTGCCCTCGTCAGGGCATCTTGGCCGGGGTGCCACGTCCTGGCCCCCAATTCGGAGCTCCTAGCCCTGCCCTCCCTGGGGGCCGGCATGGCAGGGGGCCTGTTTGTGCCACCTCATTGCACCCGTCAGCACCAGCTCCACTGGCACCAATGCACGACTGCACAGGCGCTGGGACGTATGAGGCGGGGCGGGAAGCGCATGGGGTTGCCTCGGCCTTGCCAGCAGATAAGCAGCAGGGACGGCAGCTCCCTGGCCTTGGCAGCCCATGCTGGGCTCACAAAGGGAGCGCCCGGCATGCTCACCTCCCAGACGGCTCCGGGACCAGGGAGTCCAGCCCCTTGCGCAGCTGGACCGGATGACATCAGACAGAGACATGCCCCACGGATGGGCTCGGGGGGACGTGCGTGGGGGTGGAGGCACTGCACGTGGCCACGCAGATGCATGCACACACACATTTGCACAGATGGTTTTGCAGCTGGAGGCTGCGGACCCTGAGCCAGGCCGGTTGGCCCGCCGGGACCCCGCAGGTCAGGCCCCGGGTGCCTGCAGCTGCAGACGCGCTCCGGCTCACGGCCACGAACCAGCTCCTGGAAACTCCAGCGAGCCTCCCACCACCCGTCCAGGGCAAGCCGGGTCACACCGGGGACCCTTCACCCAGAGGATACGCACCCCGGGTCTCCCGAATGTGCCTCGGGCACTGCTGCGCCAGGGTAAAGATTAAGTCTCCCCCACGCCTCAAACCAAGGCCTGGCTTTGGGTCCCTAAATCCCACTTTCTACAGGAAAAACCCAGAAGGCTCCAAGCAGACATTTGAGTTCGCCAGCTGCCGGAGTGACCGACCACGCTGCCCGCAGCGCCAGCCCTGGGCACGGCTTCCAAACCAGCCCCTGCGAACCCTCCCTCTGGTTGCAGCTGTGCCCTCATCACCCGCAGCCCCCAGCACCGGTGACGGAGCTCACGGGGGTCGGGCGGGCGCGCGGCCGGCCCCGAGCACGGGCACGGCGGGTACTCACGTCAATGGCGGCTCTGCGTGGCCCCGCGCTGCCCCGCAGCCAGCAGCGGCTCAGCTCGCTCAGCTCCAGGATGGGCTGCACCTTCAGCCGCACCGTGTCGCCCGACTGCCGGATCATCTCCACGATCTCGTCCCGGGACTTGCTCTCCACGTTGCGGCCGTTGATCTCCACCAGCCGGTCGCCCGGCACCAGCCCCAGCGCCAGGTCCTTGGTGCCGGCGCCCGGCTCGGCAAAGTGCACCACGCGCCGGTACACCTGCCCGTCAGGTGCCCGGTCCAGCAGGGTGGTGCGGCGCAGCGAGAAGCCGAAGTCACCCGTGTTGCGCCGCTGCAGCTCCAGCTCCCGGGGCGCCGGGGGTTGGGGGGGCACCACGGCGGGCAGCCGCAGCTCGGCCGCAAACCGCTTGCCAACGAGCTCGGGCACCCGGGAGCGCGGGGCCGAGGAGGAGGAGGAGGAGGAAGAGGAAGCGGGCCGCGGGTGGCCCGGGGGCGCGCCCTGCTTGGCCAGCTGCATCTCCAGCGTCCGGGCCTCCACCTGCGGGGAGGGGGCGGCCGAGTGCTCGGAGGGCGTGGAGGTCTCTGACGCGCTCTCGTCGCGGCTCCGCTGGGAAAAGGAGAAGCGCTTGACAATCATCTGCGAGTTCTGCTTGGCCAAGGAGCCGAATTTGGCGGCCCGCTGCAGCACCGAGCCCTTGAAGTTGCCATCGTCCACCTTGAGGTCGTCGCTGGAGCTGGCCGTGCTGAGCTGGCCCGAGTCCAGCACCACGCTGCCGCCGTGCCCGTCGGCCTCGATGTCGGTGAGATGCAAGTCGGAGCCGCTGGCCACCTTGATGGGGATGGGGTGGGAGATCTCCAGGCGCGCCCGCGACTCCCGCTTGGAGCCCCGGTTGAGGTTGAAGAAGCCGCGGCGCAGGCTCATCTCTTCCAGGCTCCGCAGCTCAGCCGCCGACATCCGCTCCTTCTTCTCCTTCTTGTCCTTCTTCTCTTTGCGGGACCCATCCCTCTCCTTGTCCTTCTTCATCAGGTTGAACATGGCTGCTGGGCTGCACCCAGGGAGCGCGTGGCTCCACGCGGCAGGCGGCGGAGGGCAGCTCCCGTGCCACTGGGGCTCTGCAAGAGACATGCGGGAGACCCCGGGTTAGCGATGGATGGACAGATGGACACCCCCAGGCTCTCCCAGCATCCCAGAGCCTGCAGCTACCAGCTCGGGCACCCACCCACAAGCAAGGCCCGTCCAGGATGGATCCCAGCAGATGACCCGCTCCGGGCCATCCCGAGCAGGCGCTGGAGCAGGATTATGCAGCCTCCCCTGGAAGTGCTGCCCGGCCCCGCTGCTATGTCGGAGCACAGGTCTTGCCCAGCACATCCCTGCGCTCCCGGCTGCGCAGACGCCCTGCACTGAGGGTCTCTCGCCCACTTGCTCAAGAAGCTCCTTGTTCCAGGGAACAGAGGCCTCTGTCAGGGCCTGGCCTGGCCCCCACGGTGCCCCCACGCTTGCCCCTGGGAAAAGGGAGGGTGGGCGCAGGGCAGCAGGGAGGAGCTCGGGACCCCGGCCAGGCAACCACCGGCATTAGGACAGCAAGTGGCGGGACCCTGGGCAAGCACGATGCTGCAGGGCGGCTAAAATTAGCCGGAGCCGCGCACAACCCGTGACGCCCCGAGTGACCTCCAGAACAGTGGCTCTTTCATCCCGTGGCCGCCCCGGTCTGGAGGGAGGCGGGGGGGAGAGGCAGGCGGCCACAGCCCTGTGCCCATCCCAGCAAGGGGCAAAAGAGCTGGCCAGGGACACATCCCCACCTGCCCTCACTACGCAGCTCCTGGCCAGGCTGGCTGTGCCCGGCCCACGAGGGATAGCACGTGCCGGTGCCCCCAGAGCCGCACACGTGCGAGGCAAGCGGGTGAGGTGGAGGCACCAAGACACAACGCAGACCCCTGAGCACGGGCACCGGTAGGGCTGCACCAGCAGACAGCTCCCCGGGCCCGCCCTGCGGCCGAGGCGGCTCCACGGGCCGGTCTGCTTCCACAAACAAGCCGCAGCCCGGATGGAGGCCCCGGCAGGACCCCAGCAGCGCACAACTCACAGGAAGCCAGGCCGCTCCAGCCCACCATGCTCGGGACAGGCAGGGAAGTGCTCCGGAGCCGTGCTGCTGGCTCTCGGCCCAGGGCCCTTTAAGAGGCTGCGTGCCGCGCACCCGCTCTGGGCAGGAGCCCTGGGAAGCAGAGGCCAGGGACGGCCCAGCGGAAAGGGCAGGAGAGCCAGGAGCAACGGGATCATCTCCAGATGCAGGCCAGGGCAGTGGCTTGTGCCGCTCATGCAGACAGCACCGCTTGCGTCCATTCTGCAGATGGGCAGGCTGAGGCCCAGAGGGGGAAGGGGCAGAGCCCACAGATCCCAGGCGCCTGGCCGCCTGCTCCTCCGCTGCACCGGGCCTATTTCCCTCTGGCTCCCGGAGGGAACAGAGCGCTATGGGTGTCGGATCTGCCGGCTCCTACCTGCTCCCCCAGGCCCGGCAGACTCCCTCCTGGGCAGGGAGCACATGGGCGGGGAGGTGGAAACCTGAGTCAGGAGAAAAACCCGCTCCCCTGCCAGGAGCTCCTGGCACCTGGTTTCGCTGCGGGAGGAGCTGCCGGCTCCACGCCCGCTGACAGGACCTAGGGCACTCGGGCCTGGCTGCTGGCAGGAAGAGACAGGGCCCAACGGCGGCAAGCCTGGGCCAACAATCAGGGCACCGTGGAGGCTCTTGCTGGGCACCCGCGACCCCGCAGGAGCTGCCGTGAGCAGGCACCGCAGCAAGTCAGAGCCGCGCCGCGCCCGGAGCAGCCTGGGCCACGCTGCCCCTTCCTGGGGCACGCCCACGCCACCGTCCTTCGCTCCCAGCCCCAGGCCAGGACTGTCCCGCGGCGGGATGGGCACTTACCTGCGCGGAGAGGCAGGGACAGAAGCAGCGGTCCCTTGCACACGTACGTGTACCTCTGCCCTTTCCCAGCATGCTTTGCAGCCGGCACTGCTGCTGGCCTCTCAGGTAGGGCCAGGTGCACCCTGCCGCCCCCACGGCCGGCTCCTCCCCGGGGCCGCGCTCAGCGCAGGACACTCCCCTGGGCCCAGCCCGAGGCAGGAAGCACTCGGCAAGGCCCAGCACATCCACACCAGCCCCGGCTGTGCTGCAAGTCCTGGCTCCCAGCTCGTGCCCCGCCAGCCGCCCTGCGTCCCCCCCAGTCCCAGTCAGGGCCGTGGGACTTGGGCAGGGCAGGCCCCTGGTGCTCCGCAGGCCTCCAAACAGGCGGAGGCAACAAGTGTGCCAGGCCCGTGCAGCCCTCGCAGCAGCCAGCGCCCGGTGACGGGCAGATAACGAGCTGCTCAGCCACCCCACACGACCGCCTGCTCGCACGTCTCCCACCCGGGGCCCTGCTGACCGCTGCCCAAGGCTGCCGCCCCTTCTCTGCCCTCTCGCCAGGCGCCTCGATGCCCCCGGGCACGACTCCAACGAACCTGGGCCTGCGCCCGGGACAAGGCACTGCCCCTCCACGGGCCCAAAGGGTTCAGGCCCTGCCCTCGCCAAGGAGGCACCCACCTCACCCCAGACAGGGCACGAGCTGCAAGGGAACAGCAGGGCAGCGGGGTCTCAACCCGGGGCAGCCCAGCTCCTGCCCCCACCAGCCAGGGACAGCGGTCAGTGACCCACTGGCCCCCCGGGAGCCAGGTTTGCCCCGCGCGGGTGGCACAGCCGGACCGGGATGCTGGCAGGACGGGCCTCTCCCGTGCACGCTGCATCCCTTTGTGTCCCCGGCAGCAGGGGAGAGCAAGCGCTGCCATCTGCATGGCTAATCAGCCAGACACGCCAATTAACAGCACGGGTCACGTGCTCCCACCCCAGAGCCAGCCGTTCTCTACGCCGGGGCAGCGAGCGGCAGGTGCAGGTGGAGCCCAGGCTGCCAGGCGGGTGCGCGGACAGACGCTGCACAGCACGGGGCGGACCGTGCCCACCCCACGCAGGGCCGCATGAGGGGGGACAGCCGGCCAGGACCACGGCGCGCGCCAGGCCACAGGCCTCTAGGATGCCACACCGCATCCAGCTGCCGCGCCAGGCAGAAGGGCACAGCACCGGGGTGCCGGAGAGCTGTCACCAGGCCACGGGCTAAGCAAGTGGCCAGAAGCGCCTACGCCCAGGGCCACCTGGAGCCCCGGCGAAACCAGGTCACGGCTGCGAAGAAGAGCCTACCTCCAGGAGCCCTTGCCCCACCGCTCTTGCCGCGGCCGGGCCCTGGAGAGCCTGTCCTTGGCGGAAGCCCAGCGCCGCCCTGCCTCGCCCGGCCCTCACGCCGCGCTCGCCGGCTCCGAGGCGGGACAGGACGGGCAGCAGGCCCCGCTCTC
>NW_017729012.1:10691642-10720953 GCF_001723915.1 Gavialis gangeticus | reverse complement strand
CGCGCGCACGGGGGTGGGGCGTGACCCCACTCGCGGCGCCCCCGCGCCGGGGGCCAGGACCACCGGGCTCAGATGCCGCAGGCCAGGGCACCCCGGAAGGCCAGCCCGCAGCCGCGCGGGAAGACGGGGAGGGGATGCGCGGGGCGCGGGCACCCGGGCACGTGGGCAAGCGCCTGAGTGACCGTGACAGTGACAGTGACCGCGGCCCGCGAGGGTGGCACCATGGCGCACGTCACCTGGGGCCTGTTCTTGGGGGCTGTTTTGCCTCTGAAGCAAACGGGCTGCGGCCTGAGGTTGCTTTCGTCCCCGCGCCTAAAAGAGGCGGGCTGGCGGGGGTGGGCAGAGGTCACGTCCCATCCAGCCGCTGCTGCAGGCCGACTCAGCCCGGTCCAAACCACCCCCGACTGGTGCTTGTCCGACTTCGCAACACAACAACCCTGTCGCACGACTGCCGGGCACGCTGCTCCCTCCGCACCGAGACCGCCGAGAGCAGGGCACGAGGGCACGGCCTGCATCCTGCTGCTGCAAAGCTCAAGTCCGCTCAAGAGACAGGGCAAAGGAAGGCAGCCGGCCCCTCTGGTCTGATCGGGGGGCTCTGGCGCTGCCCCAGCAGGTCTCGGGTGATCTGTTCGAGCGGGTACATGATGTAAAACCTGCTGCTGCGGGCAGAAGCCGAGATAGCAAGAGAGATCTCGGCGGCCCAGGGGCTTTCGGGCGCAGGCGTGAGGCCGGCGGGACCGTGCCACACCTCACCTTGCAGCAGATGCCCCCCAGCCTGGCGTCCAGGTGGGTGCAAAAAAGCAGCAGCAGCAACAGCAACGTCTCCCCCGTAACAGCCCCGTGCGGCTCTGGGCTCCCGCGAGCAGACGGCCTGGAGCTGCCCCGGCCCCAGGCACGGTCTGGGGGAACAGGCAGAGAGCACAGGGCAGGAAATGGGACATGCCGCACGGTCTTGGAGCCACCGAATATCTGGGACATGTCCCTGGTGCCCTGGCGCCACCCCGACCAGGGTCTGTGGCGCTCACGAGCATGTCCAGTCCTTGTGATACGCGGGATGTTACTGCAAGCGTGCTGGAGCCGCAGCCAACCGTGTCGCACGGCCCCGATGCAAGCACTGAGCCCCGTTAGATCAGCTCGTCTGCCCTTTGCCCCAGTGCAGGGAAGCCCTGCCAGGCTCTCTGGCCCAGAGGCACAGCTTGGTCCTGCCCTGGAGGGGAGCTCCCGGGGCCAGCCTGCCCAGGCAGGAAGCACACCTGGATGGTCACATGCCACCCCAGGAGCGAAGGGAGTGCAGCCTGGCTGAAAGCACCAGCGCAGCCGCTCTTCTGCATTTATCTGCCCTCGAACACTCCCCGCCACCCCCGTGTTTGCATCTGGTGCCGTCTTGGCCTTGGTCGCGGAGCCTAATGGCGAGAAGGGCAAAGCTAGGGCAGGCCGTGCCAGCGGCACCGAGGGCCCGTTTGATGGCCTGCGGCATGGACGTGTCTCCTGTGGGTGACACTTGGAGCCCCCCCGCGGGCTCCTCCAGCAAGAAGGACATCACGAATCAACAACGCGCTACCTGGGAAAGAAAGGGCCCGGTGAAAGTCACAGCCTGCATGGTCCCCGCAGCGGAGGATGACCCAGGAAAGGCAGAATAGCTCATGCCAGCACCGCGCCAGGCAGGGACGCATGCTCTGAGCAGCACCAGGATCCCACCCCCCAAAGCGTGACACGACGGACGTCGGTGCACATGGAGGTCCGGGCAGCAACATGCAGAATCCCAGCAAGGATCCAGGTGTCTGGGCTCGGATGTGGCCGGAGCCAGAGGCCAGGGCATTACTGGGGAAAGCGCAAGGTCCAGGCCACGCTCTCCTGCTGCAACTGTGAGTGCATCCTGGGCCCAGGGGATTTTGCCTTTCACAGCATGCAACGAGGAGCTCCATCACCCCCCGGGCCCGCGGCTGCCCTGCGGAGAGGCACGCGTCCCCCCGAGCTGCACCCTTGGCACGGGGCCGTCCGGCGCGCTCCCCTGAGCAGCCCGGGGGCTGGCACACATGCAGCCGTGGGCAGCTCTGAAGGCTGCAGGGACGTCACGAGGCAAGCGGCCCGTATGTGGCCCCCGCCAGCACCTCCCCCCCCGCCGTGGGATGCTTTCCATGCAGCTGGGCCCAGCTGGCCAGACAAAGGAGCGGAGCAGGAGCTTGGTCAGCGCAGCGAAGGGGGCCTGCTGCACCAGATGGGCGGGGTGGGGGGAGTGTTGAACGGGGGGATTAGGCACTGGCCGGAGGGGGTGGAGGGGAGCGTGACGCAGCGCACAGCTGCCTGCTTTTGTCAGCATCCCGAGGATGCTGCCTGCTCTTTGTCTGGGGCACGTGGGGCTGAGCGGTCTGGAAGGGAGCCGCGCATGCAGCTCCTCCGGGGAAGGGGCATCGGCCCTGCCCTGGGTCCCAGCACAGCGTCTGCACCGGGTCCTGAGCAGGTCTCCCTGCCTCGCCGGGGGGCCCTCTGAGCCTGGGCCCTGACCTCAGGCTTCACCGGGTCCGACAAGACCTGCCAGACACCTGCAGATCCTGTCTGGCCTCCGCAGAGGGGGCAAACCAGCCCTTTTGGCCGGCACGTCACGTCACGTCACATCAGCCAGGCACAAACAGCCAGCAGCTGGGGAGCCAAACCGGGAAAGGGGGTCCCGAGCCCGCGCTGGCCTCTAGCACATGGCAGCAGGAGTGGCTGTTTCAGGGCCTGGGGAGCAATGGAGACAGTTCACCTGCACAGCCCGCGTGACCCTGGCCAGCATCGGGACCAAGGCCCCAGCATCTCACTGAGGGGGCAGACCCTCCCGCCAGGGCCCTGGGACTGCCCTCCGGCAGCGGAGGACCGGACCCTTACTGCCACTGCCCGCGGCTTGAGGGGTTCCCTGAGGCTTGGCGCGTGACTCCGTCAAGGCCACCGAGGGAGTTGGTGCCAGAGCCAGGCCCTGAGATCCGGGCCGCTCGGTTGGCGCGCACCACGGTGCCTCCAGGGGCGCTGCCCCGCTGGATCCCGGGCAGGGGAGCACTGGGGACCCCTCGCCTCTCATCTCCCCCCACCCCTGCTCATCCGCAGGCTCCAACTTGGGGCTGGAGCAGGACAGCGACGGGGCCGCAGACAGTGCTGGATCCTCCTCCCATCCCCTGCACTGGAGCCCCCACGTCCGCCCGCCACCCCGTGCCAGTGCCAGAAGCCGCCAGGCCCCGAACCCCGGGGGAGGAGGTTCCCCTGCGCGGGGGCCTTGCGCAGCAGACTCTGCAGCCAGGCAGGCCACAAGCAGCCGGGGAAAGCCCAGGGTGGGAGCGCACGTGATGCCGCCGGCACGCAGACCGCTCCGGTGCTCACGATTCGCTCTCCCTCTAGCGGCCCCACGCTGAAACCGGCCGGCCTGGCCACGGGCCCTCGGGCAGCCCTGGCTCCAGCCACCTGTGCCAGGCACAGGGCGCGGGTCGGCCCGGCAGCAGCCACACACAGGACAGCGCCGCTGACCCCTGGCCCTGCCGCTCCTCTGACCTCAGAGCCAGCTCCAGGCGCCTCCACCGAGACCCGGCGTAGCCGCCTGCCTGGGCCCGGCTCTCCGGGGACCACGAGCGGGCGCGGAGACGTGCTGGGCCCCTGCCGCAGCAAGAGCAGGCCGAGAGCGGGGCAAAGCAGCGTCACCGCGCTGAGTCCAGCTCGAAGGAAGGGCCTCAATTGCTTAGCCCCTGAAATGGTGCCTGGGTGCAGGGTGGGTGCAGGTGTCTCCCGGGGACGAGTCAGGAATAGCAGGGGGTGCGTGAGACGCCCGCCAGCTGCCAGGCTCCTGGAAATGCTCTGATGCTTGCAGGTGCGTTGAAGCTCCCCTGCACGCACGGCTTGCAGCTTTGCAACGCGGAGGGAAGGCGGCATCTTCCAGGCAGGGGCCGAGCTCTCTGGGCAGGGGAGCAGAGGCCTGTGGGCCCCCACCTGCGATCCCGGCGGCGCCGGGGAGGAGCGCCCGTGTCAGGCCAGGAGCCCCAGGCAGGGCCACGGGGCCGGCGCTGACGGGGCTCTTTGTTTTGTCCCCTGTTGCTGCTTAGCGGGGAACAAAAGGGTCAGTCAGGCGGCACGTAGGCCTCTTTGTGTCCTGGCCGGCGAAGCGCTGAGCCCGCGGCCCGCCCGCGCCCGGCCCCATTACCTCGCTCCCTCGGAGAGCACCGTGGGCGCCCTCCCGGCTTCCTCTGCGTCGGACCCCAAAGGCCTTGCAGCCAGGGGAGGCCTGGCCAGTCTCCCAGGAGGGGCCCAGACCGCGGGGCTCCCCAAAGGGCCTGGACACTCCTGCCCGTGCAGGGTCACTGGGGTAAGCCCTGGGCTCAGGCCAAGCACAGCACCTGGGCACCGTCAGTGCCCACCGCCTGTCCCAGAGCCACGTGTGTGACACGCATGCACACCGTGACAACAACGCGGTGGTGGGGGGGGGACACAACACACGTGTGTGAAGCCTGGCTGCAGACATGCCCCCGCTCCACTTTCCCCAGACACGCTTTGCCAGATGGGGATGCGGTGGGTGGTCAGTGCCCTGGGTGGGCGCATCTAGGCTCTGCCACCTTGCGCAGCTCCCCTGACAAGTCCCACGGCTGCCCTGTGCCTCGGTTTCCCCAGCTGCAGGACAAGGCTCGCAGCAATGTCTCAGCAAGGGGGTGAATCTGGGGCTCAGCCCTGGCCAGGGCCTGAGGGAGCTGAGCAGGACGCTCCAATCCCACCTGCTGGGTCTCCCCCCAAGCCGGGGCCTTTCTGGGCAGGCCCTGGGCATCTCCCCTCTGGGGGCGGCAGGCAGCCCCCACCGCGCCCTGCAGACAGCGCTGCTGTCGGGCTGGAAAGACCCAGAGCGGCCAAACCGCGGAGTCATGCGCGCCCCAGATTAGGCACGCAGACAGCCCCCGGCTCGCGGCCGGCGGTTTGTTTCAATGGGGTTTTCGGAGGAATGCGGCCCCGCCGCCGGGCTGAGCTGCCGAAATCTCCGGGGATCAGCGGGAGACAATGGCAGAGAAAGCATTGTGCTGACAACTCCGCAAAGCCGGCCCGCCGGCCCCGGGACTATATAAAAGCCCGGGCGCTGCAGCAGGCAGACGTTACATGGAAGACCCCGCCGCGCAGACCGAGCTAGGTGAGTGTGGGCTCAGCTCGCAGCTCTTCCTCCCCCGTCTCCCATCCTCCCTCCTTCTGCCGCTCTCCCGCACACGCAGGTGGGCGGACAGGCCTTCCCTGCCGGGCTCCGTCTCCCTCCTGCCTCGCAAAGCCTGTGTCCCCTGGGCTCTGGGTGCATCCCACCAGCACCTGGGACCCGAGGATGCTGCTTGGGCTTTCCCGGGCTGTGACACCCCCAACGGGACGGGCGCGAGAGCCAGGCACGACGCCCGGCCCCCCCAGGCTGTCCCAGCTCCTTCACCTTCAACCTGGGCAGGACAACGGGAAGAGACACCCATCACTGGGGGCAGACAACAGCCCTCCGGCCGTGGGTAGGGGCAGCATGCCAGGGACAGGCCAACCACATCTGGCTGGGGGGCTTTGCTAATGAGCCCAGCTGTTCTGCAGCCAGCTAACCAGGCTGCAAAGCCAGGAGAGCACCACGGGGTCACCCACAGCGGCCTCCTGCTGTGGAGGATGCCGTCTAGCCGGCCTCCCCAGGCCAGGGGCTCAACCAGGGTCAGTCAGGCAGGGGCTCTGGGGGTGGGTTGGGCGGCCAGCTCTGTCCAGCCCTGCCCGCAGCCGTGGGCTGGTGCAGCATGCCCGGCTGGGCTGAGCAGCACTACCCGCCCCGGGGACACGTGGCAGCGTGCAGGAGTCTGCCCCATGCACGGATGCGTGCACATGCGGGGCGCAGGCAGGCTCTCTCCCACTGCTCACTGGGTGACCGAGCCACACACGTCTCTCTTCCTCCACTTCCAGACTCCACTCCAGTTGCCAGGATGGCGCAGACGAACCCGCTGCCTGTGCCGACGGGCCCCTGGAAGGTACGTCCCGGCCGCTGCCAGGCCCGTACGGCAGCGGCCCCCAAACATGGCTCGGATGGGGCAGCCACGGGTCCCGCACAGCGCAGGGCAGGGCTCAGAGATCTGCAGGTGGCACGGCCACGGGCTGGTGAAAGGTGACGACCGAGGGGCCGGGGCAGGGGGGCTGGAAGAAGCCATGCACGTTGCAAGGAGCAGCCGTGGGCAGGGCAGAGCGGGGTGGAAGAGGGACGAAGCTGGAGCAGGCAGAGCATCGGGCACCCCAGGGGCACCGGGCGGCTAACGCGGCCACGGACTCTCCCTCCCAGATCACCCTGTACGACCAGGAAAACTTCCAGGGCAAGCGCATGGAGTTCACCACCTCCTGCGCCAACATCATGGAGTGCAACTTCGACAACATCCGCTCCCTGAAGGTGGACTGCGGCGCGTGAGTACCGGCAGCCGGGGGGGTCCAGTGCACCCCCTTGATGCCAGTGCTACCCCCATAACGTAACCACCGCTGTTCAGCTTCATGCTGCTCCTGGGCAGGGCCTGAACCCCCAGTCCGTGCAATGCCAGTGGGCTCTGTGCAGCCACGATGCAGGGGCCACATCCCTGTGGTGCCATGCGTGGTACCAGCACTGCCTGCCCCAGCCCTGGCACCTGCCCCTCTGTCCCCGCAGCTGGATCGGCTACGAGCACACGGGCTTCTGCGGGCAGCAGTTCACCCTGGAGAGGGGCGAGTACCCCCGCTGGGATGCCTGGAGCGGGAGCAACGCCTATCACGTCGAGCGCCTCATGTCCTTCCGCCCCATCTGCTCCGCGGTAAGCGCTGCCCTGCCCCGGGGCCCAGCTCCCTTCCCACGGGCCCGCAAAGAAGTCTGAGCAGCTGCCGGCTAAACAGGGGAAGCCTGGTTGCAGGCCCCTGGGACACGCCCCGTTTTCTAGGCATGCTCAGGCCCCGTCCTCCTTCCAGCGCTCAAAGCAGGTGCAGCCCAGCGGCTGCCAAAAGCTTTGGGGCCCCGGCAGGTTTGGGGACCTGGCTCGGCCCACCTTCCCCCACGTGCCTGCCTTGGGAGCTCCCTGAGCAGAGCACAATGCTAGGAGTAGCAATAAGGGGAGCCCCAAAAGCCACAGCCGTGTGGGGGGGGGTGCTGCCCTTGCTCCCCTCTCACCGTGCTCCCCTCCGCCCCCCGTGGCCAGAACCACAAGGAGTCCAAGATCACCATCTTCGAGAAGGAGAACTTCCTGGGCCGGCAGTGGGAGATCAGCGACGACTACCCCTCGCTGCAGGCCATGGGCTGGGCCAACAATGAAGTGGGCTCCATGAAGGTCCTGTGCGGCGCGTAAGTCCAGGCTCGCGGGAAGTGCCTTGTGCCCGCCGCCCCGGCGACGCAGACCCACCACGTGCGGTTTCCAGCAGAGCTTACTCCAGTTAAACCCCTGCAGGCAGGGCCTGGCACAGCTTCGCCATCCCTTTGGTAGTCTCCAGCCCTGGGGATGGCAGTGGGGTAGGGGGAGGACCCCCCACGCTGGGCGGCACCAGGGACAGGAAAGTTCGTGGCTGTGGGAGGAGTTCACAGGCCACGCAGCCCTGGCACTAGCCCCATGGGGTGGGCTGGGGCAGCCCGGTTCCCCGTGTCCTCACACCTGGGTCCATCCGTCCGGTTGCAGCTGGGTTTGCTACCAGTACCCTGGCTATCGTGGCTACCAGTACATCCTGGAGTCTGACCACCACGGAGGAGACTACAAGCACTGGAGAGAGTGGGGCTCCCATGCCCAGACCTTCCAGATCCAGTCCCTCCGCCGCATCCAGCAGTAGGCAGCCGTGCACGCGGGCTCCCTGCTTTCCTCCCGCCGGGCCAGCCTGGTGCGCCGGCCCCCTTGGTGCTAACACTCCCTCGACCGCGTAACCAGCACAACGACCCGACTCCTGTACTCTAGCGCGACGGCTCTGGGGCCCTCCCAGCCGCCACCAATAAAGGTGCCTGAAACCCAGACCCACCGCGTGGTGGTGATTGCAGCCCTGCTGAGGGTGGTCGTGGCGGGGGGTTCGGTCTCTCCCATGCCGCAAGGGCATACGGGGCGAGGACTAAATGCAGCTGTGACAAACCCAGCGCAAGCCTGGGATTCCACTGAGCAGCCCCGGCGCTCAGCATCGCGCCCACGAGCCTGGCGGGAGCAGGCGCAGCCCCTTGCGAAGCCCAGACAGAGGCAAAGCAGGCAAAAGCTGCGGCACCTCGGCCGTGGGGTTTTGGGCAACCACAGACACCTCGCGTAGCCAACCCCAGTGTGGAGGTGGCCCCACGGCAGCTGTAGCTAGCAGCAGCCAGATGCTGGGCAAAGCTTGAGTACCTTCCACTTCTTTTGCTCTCCCCTGGGAACTGGCTCTGGACCCCCTTCCCCTCTCCCTTCTGCATGCAAGGGTGGTAGATCCAGGATGCCAAGCCCCCCAGAGCATCACCAACCTCAGCTTGAGCCCTCTAACCCCCACCCACACTCCTGCCAAGGGCAGCTGGACCCCAGGCACCTCTCACCATCACCTCCAAGCCTGGCCCACCTCTCACCCGGGCACTGCTGCACTACAAACCCCGATGCACAATGCACTGTCCCATACCTTGCATCGGAGTAACCCAGTCCCAACTACGCCATCCGCCTGCCCCCGGCTGCATGCTTCGAGGGGCTCTCGAGGTGAGAGGAAGAGAAAAGAAGCACATGCCGACACCTGCAAACTTTAAAATTTTTATTCAACAATTTACATCACTTATCGTCTGTCTTTAACATAATTTGATCTACACAAATTTCTCTCAGTTCTTTTTTCCTGATAAAATAGTAAAATTTGGGGATAAAATTTCTGAAGACCTGTTGGTGCAGTATCGAGTTAAAACCAAAGTCAGGTAATTTTCTAAACATTGAGAGAGGGTGAAGTATGACATTGCCAGTAACGATACGTCATGCCATTACAACGCGTGGACATTACCTAGCCTTAGTCCGCGACAGCCTGCACTAGCCGGAGCTACGGCGGGTTCCTAGATCTGACCCCACGCCCGCTAGCCGCCCCTCTCGCAACCTGGCCACAGACCGCGGGTCCGGCTGGGTTCAAAAACACACTCACTGAGTTGAAGTTATTGGAAAGGAGGCAAGAAAAACAAAACCTTCAATGCTGTGCCAGGCCCTGTCCCTGCTGCCCCCACGAGGTAGCGCGGCTCCCAGGCCACCAGGACAGGACTGCGCCGCGGGCAGGCTACGTGCCAGGGAGCCAAGCTGAAATGAGAACTACAGAGCAGGCAGGAGGGGACGCTGCCACTACTGCCAGGAAGCATGGCATCGGGGCGCCGCTAACACTGAGACAGGCAGGGGAGGGGGTTACGCTGTCCTATATAAACACGCCAAGAGCCCCCAGCAGGCTGCCATGCTGCCTACGTATGAGCGACGGCGGAGAAGCAGCAGCCCTGAGCTGAGCAACGCTCCTGCAAGACAAGGACTAAGCTCTGCCAAGGTGAAGGGGGCAGAGGATGGGCAGCTCCCGGGTCCTTCCTCTACTGGCAATCCAGCCCTGCCTGCCCTACGGCCCTGGGCTCTCGTGGACAGCGCCTGCCACCCAGCCACGCCACCTCTTAGCACAACTGAAGCAAAGGCACCAGGACACATCTTGGTCCCCCTCCCCGGCCCAGCGGTCAAAAGAACCAAGACTCCCCGACACAAGCACGCGGCCTGCCCCACCTGCCCAGCCCCACAGAGGGTGCGTTTGGTCTCGGCACAGCCGGGAATTTGCCGGTGCTCCCTGGGCTCGCCGAGAGGTGGTTGCACCAGATGGGCCGCAGGCTAAAAGAGCAGCCGGCACGACCGGGATTTGCACCACAGCCCCTCCACAGGGCTGGTGCAGGCAAACAGACGGCTGTCCCCTAGTCACAACCTGCACAACAGGAAGGAGGACACCAGGTCACCTGCTACCATGGCCGGAAAGCCAACTGCGGCACCCTCTCCTCCCCCAGCGAAGCTGCTTTTCCTTCTCAAATGCAACCCAGGCTACTGAACTGAACTGAAGAGGCCCTGGTTTCTGCTACAGCTAACTGCTAGCACAGAACTGTCACCTCAGGTCAGACTCGTGCGGAGATGGGAAAGCCAACGGACACGATGATAGCACAGGAATGCGAGAGAGAAAAAAAAGAGGGCAGATAAGTCACTTCTGGTAATGAGAGACAAATTAAAATCTTTCAAAACATGTGCATAGCTTTATTCATCTGCTTAGAACTAACCTTTTCACGGAGCTTCAGCGAAACCCGCGTGTGCAAAATGCATTTCTAAAAAGTAATGCAAGCAAGCTTTCACATTTACAGTGGCAGAAGTACAGAGACTTGAACAGAAACCACACATCAGGGAGAGTGAATCTAGAGAGGTGCCGAATGGAGAAAGCCAAGAATTGCACAGTTCAATATTCTGGAGGCAAACATAAGCATTTCTCTGAACGTTGTTTAAGCAAGGTGCGTTGTCTTTTTCCTTTACAAAATTTTTCATTTTTTTATTTTTTCTTTTTTTATTTATTTCTTTTTTTTAAAAGAGAGAACGAAAGAAAGAAAAAAGAAAAGAAAAGAAACTACCTGGGAAGGAAAAACAGCCCCTTGGGAAACAATTTTCAGCCTTTGCAGAAAAGCCTGAACTCAGTTCCAGACTATCGCTCGTTTTGCAGACAAAGCGTTACAAAACCTCGTGTTAACAGAAGAGCAGCAAGCCAGAATTTGTCACACACACGCGTGCGCGTGCTCACACACTCATACGCACGCGCACACACACACACACACACAAGGTCACGTTAAGAGAGGAAGGTGCTATGCTGTAGGACTGGGATGTCCCCCCAGTGTGTAAAACAGCCACTATTCAGAGTCAGCTCAGAGATAAGGCTCCCGTTTCAACAGCCGAGCTGCTGGTTACGGAGCGCTGCAGCCAATGCAGACAGTGGGAGGGGTGCACTTGCAACGCCAGGCGCATGGGCGAGGCGGCCAGCCACTGACCCCGGGCACCAGCAGCTTGCAAAAGACTTGGGCAACCTGCAGCCTGTTTGAAAAAAAATCTCTCACCCACAGAAGGCACGTTAAGAGGAGAAAAAGCAAAATGCTGCTCAGCAAAGCCCCGGTGCTGGAGAAGCTAGTGAAGCCGGCAGCGGTACCCCGCTGCCATGCTGCTGGCAACGGGGCCTGCATCTCCCAGGCATGCTCAACCCTGCCCGTGCCCCCTCCGGCCTTCTCTCTTCCGTAAAAATAACACCCCCTTGGCTTAAAGAGTCTTTGATCAGTAGAGAGGTCAAGCCAGTCCAGTTCTCTTCAATTCCTGACACCTCTGCCCTCGCCTGCCTCCTTCAGAACCAGCTTTGCTCCGGACTGCCAGGGCTACCTCAGCAAAGCAAGGGAGCACTCAGCTCGTGAACGGGTTGGCAAAGAGACGGAGGCGAGCCATTCCAGGCCGTGAGCCGGTGCCCTGGCGCAGCAGAGAGCGGACATCCCCAGGCCTTGCTCCACGTGCTTGGCAGAACAGGCGGAGAATGCCCATGGCAGAGGCCAGCCGGGCTCCCCCGTGCCCTGGGGGAAGCTCGTGTGACTTCCGATACTGTTGGCGACGAAGCGTTCAAAAACCGATCTTGCCGAGATCAGCATTGGCCTGCCAAGTATCTGCACAAGCAGCAAGCGGAACGCGCAAGCGAGTAGGACACAGTCCGCTGACCCAAGATTACCCGTGGTCGTCTTCCCCGCTCCAGCCAAAAAGGAAGAGAAAGTTACAGACCTCAGAGATTCGCACTGCCCTTCCGACAGCGGCTCGAAGCAAGGAAGTAGGAAAAAAATACACAGTGTTCTTTCAAGTTAGCACAGTTTTCCTTTGCTTGCATTGCATTGCATAGTAATTCTCAAAGATGGTTCAGCACCAGTTAGTTACGCTCAGCTCCCAAACCCTGGCATCTCTCCGGGCTTGCAGTTGCTAGGTTCCCCTTCAAATTAGTGGCTGTGTTACAGGAGGGATCAAACCATCCTTAGAGGAACTATATGGTCATGTAAAAAAAGTGCATCACATTCTCGGTTTTCAGAGTTACTCATAGCAGCAGTAGCATTAATCCAAGACGGGAACAGTTGTCGATTCAAATCTTAAATGCAGCAACACTTAAATGAAATGTCTTCAAGGTCACAAGAGGATCCTTCTCGAAAGAAGCAAAGGAAAATTAGATGCTAGAGTCTCGACAAAAAGGTAGGGGGTAAAACCGAACTATTTACACACTCAAAAAAAAAATCCTTGTTAAAATACTGAATTTTTACAACACCTAAGGAAAAAAATATGTATTTTAAGAATAAAGCAGAATCTTCTAAAGCAGTATCCGTTTTTTGGAACCCTTGTTTAGCACCTGAGGAAAGACCATATGGGGAGCAGACAGCTTTGATCAGAAAACTGCAAGTCAGACAACGGTTAAACGTTCGTCTGGTCTCCATACACAATTCTCATGCCACAGAGAGAAGGAAATGGAGCCGACTCCTTTAAAAAATAAAATACAATAAAATAAAAGGATACCATACTCATCGATAAGGCCGTAGAAAAGGGACACTGCTCTGTTACAAAATGGCTTTTGAACCCCAAACGCAAATGAAGCTTTCTGATTTAACAGTCAATGAGACACAGCTCAGTCCCCCCGGCCTAGTGTGGCCCTGACTTTTGCCCCATGACCAAGACTGATTTCACAACCCGATGTCCTGCACAGCCCACACCGGAGAGCAAGGACCAACCAGGCACCCTGCCCCGTGTCGGACACCCACTGCCTCGGGGGCAAGCTATGCGACTTCGGAGAACTTTTCAGCAGGATGCAAGGAAGCCGGCTGTACCCTGGCGGCACAAGACGCAGCGCACACTGCTGCAGCTCCACGATCTGGGCAAGGCAGCGGGTCTGACCGAGGGGATGCAGCCCTGCTAGTCCTTCCCTCACTCCAGATCCCCAGTTCTCAACAGGGTTCGCTTTTACCCTGCGAGGACAGGCTCGCTTGGCTCCCACCCCTGGGGGCACAAAGCCAGACATCTGTCTGTCCAGTCCCTCCATCTCCTCCCTACCTCACAACCCGAGCGAACCTTGCCTTGTGCACACGCGTGAACTGCTGGAGCAGCTTGCATCGCACCTAGCCTGGCTTTCTCCTCCCCTGGAAACAGCCTGTGCAATGAAGACAGACTCTAAAACACACCCACGCAGGCGCGCACGCACAAAAACCGTGCGACAGGGTTACTGAAAGCACCAGACACTTATGATTTACTAAAATTAAATTGCCAGGCCAGAAAGAGCAAAAACTGAACACCCAGGAAAACTGCTAGCCACACACACGAGCTGTTCTGCATTTACTAGGAGGTCGCAATGTCTTGCCATGCTCCCGTCCAGAAATGTTTCTATTATTACCATTGCCTTGAAGGCGCCGTGTCCGAGGAAAGCGCATCCTGTCAAAGTCACAGGCTTTGAAGGCAGTGGCAGGAAAGCGCTTATTGCCTATGAATCCCGGGAGTCGCTTATCAAAGGAGAAAGGTTTTCCTTTGCATTCTCCTGCCTGCTCTCCCCACCATCCCCTGGCTGCTGACTACAGGGTGCATTTCCAATCCAAAAAAAAAGCTGTTGCACACTGGGGACATCGCAGCAGTTTGGGAAGGCAAACGACTGGATTTAACAATTCAGAAGAGGTTGGAAGAAGAGCTGAGCCTTGCAGCCATCTGTGCTACAGGCACACGCCTCAAAGGAGCACATGTGGGCAGAGCGTGCACTGGCTGCTACAGCCGGAAACGGGCTCCCAAACAAGGAGCTGGAGTCCTGGGTGCTCGTTTATAAATCCAACACAGGTCAAGACTCCTGCAGCAGCACAGCACCTCCCGACCCCGGGCCAGGGCAGCAGAAAGACCTATTCCCATCTCTGCGAAAGGAAAGCGACTGCCGTTATCAGAGGGAAGGGGAAGAGAGCAGAGAGCAGCTTGCAGGCCATCCCTTGGCAGGGACAAGATACGCTTCAGCCCAGCAAAAAGAAATCCACTCCCAAGTGTTCAATTTGGTGCATGCCCAGGCTTCACGGGCGCAAGACAGTGCACCGGGCACCCCCACAGAACCTGTCGGGAGAGGGGAGCAGGGCTGCCAGACCCCCATCGGGTGGGGAGAGGGAAGACGCCGCAGACAGACACACACGCACGCATGCACGCACTTGGCTTGTGCAGGAATAACAACTAAAATAAATATCCAACCTCACCTGGCGGGGGGCAGCCAAGGCTGGGGGGGCTGGGGAAGCGGAGAAGGCTGACTCTCGGGGCCTACAGTCAATGCAAAGGCAAAAGATGCTTTTTGCCTGCCCCAGTGTCTTCATAGCGATTAAAAACCAAGCCGGTCCCGATCCGTTTTTAGTGCCCCCTCCTGTACAACCGGTCCTGCAGGGTTTGGTGTTAAACTCACTTGGCTTGGTGTAAGGAAAGCAACAGGCACAAATAAATACAGCGTTCATCCTCCCAACGCGAAGGAAACGCCAGCACACGCAACCGCTTGGCTCCCGGCCGTTGCTCCCCCCACCCCGCGCACACGCACACATTCACACACACACCATGGTCAGGCCCTAGAGTGGGAGCCACCACGCTCCTCCTCTCGGCTGTATTTGGTTTATGCTACAGTACTAATACTCTGAGTCAAAGGAAAACTCGCGAGACTGATCAGCGTAACACATTAGCAGTATTTCACCGCGCTAAATTAGTCACAGCTCGACTTCAGTCTTTAGCAACTTACACAAAAATAATCAGAAAACAGATTAAATCTTAAGATATTTTTAATAAGTGCTCAGTAAAGAATTGTGTGAGGACGTCAGGAGGAGACTGCGGACAGACAGAGAGGGTTACGTGTTACAAAACAGCACAAAGTTTATTCCATGGTCCTGCCTGTCCCTAGGCAATGAAGTCTATCAAACCTGTTACCCAGAAATACTGCCTTTGTTAACAAGCTGGAAAGTTTCCTAACCGCTCGCATCCAACTCTTACAACCAATGGAAGTTTCAAGGGAAGCAGTCAGAGAGGTGAGATGTTGGAGAACACGGTGGAGAGCGCTGCAGAAGGAGGGAAAGGGCAAGAGGATGGGGCAGCGAGTGAGAGGAGCGGGGACAATACTTAGACAGTTTAGTCTCTCATTTCTTGGAGAACTTTGCTATTTAAAAAACAAACTGGACTAGGCTAAGAGTAGTTTCCTCAATTTTTCAGCAAGACAGGGATTTCTAAACGCTAAGGGTCAGATTCAGTTTAAATGTTACTGCTGTTCAGCTTCTGCACCAGAGCGGCCCCACAAACGGCGTCTGGGCAGGGCCGGATGCCCCAGGCAAGCTCAACAGCTTGTTTGCTTGTTTAAATGGAATCCAGCCCTTAAGGCGGCGAGTGATTACACAAGGCAAATAAAGTAACAGCCGAACCTTAAAGCCCGTCAAACAAACCAGAGGGCTGCCATCGGCCTCACACTCCTTCTGCCTCCGTCTTTTAGGTCACCTTTTCCAGTTTGTTCAACACGTTAAGGCTCACGAACCCCACGGCGCTCCCCCATGGGAGAGCTGGCAGCAATTCCAACTTTTGGCAAGCAGTCAGGAGACGCGACACAGTTAAAACCAGGAACGCGGGAGAACATCTGTAAACGTATCAAGAGACGTCCGAAACCACAACCACCTGCCGAGGCGGTACAGTTTGGAGCTGAAACAGAACTATTCCATGACTGGCCAACCACAAGTTTCTGAACCTGGACTCATACAATAAGTTACTACTATATATATATATTAGGTCTAATACATATATATAGCTGTTTTACACATAAAATGGAGTAGGCAATCCATAGTTATACTTTAAAAACTAAGCCTAGCAGAAAGCTAGTCATTTAAAAAAAAAAAACATACAGAATTCAGTTTCTTTGTTCCACTATGAACCCAACAGCTTCATTCAGGAACAACCTTAATAAAAATCACTAAATGATTAAAATATGCATGCTACATACCTCTAATTTAAAAAAAAAAAAAAAGGTGGATACATCTAAGCACAAGGGGTAAGCAGAAATAATGGGGTTTTCTTCTTCCCCTAATGCCCGCTGGGATCCAGTCTAATTTTACCAGACACTAACTGCAGTTGACCTAAATGCCCACTTCTTAGCTAGTAGCCAGCTGTGAACACACCAGGAGACTTTAGCGCGATGGATGCGTGGAGTTGAAGAGGCCAGAAGATACGTTTGGTTTTGAGAAGGATGACTTGCTCGGTCTTGCATTGGACCCCTGGAATTGTGCACCTTTAAAACACAAAGCCTGACCCTGACACGTTATATAACATGCTACACGGAAGCGGCAGCACGACAATACACGTTACGCCACTGGAGCCTGCCTCCTGCCCTGTGCCCCTGCCCTCGCCACAAAGCCTTCCTTCCATTTCTACTCTTGGCTTTTTCTTTTTATTTTTTTTTTTTTTTTTAATTTTTTTCATTCCTAAACCCTCATTTTGCTCTTGTAATAAAATATATTTTAATAGAGATATAATTAGAAGCAGCAAAAGAGCTCAGAAATACACAGACTGCATTAAAATATAAAAGAGTATTTCCAATGGGTGGGAGAGCAGACCCCACCCATTGCTTTCTAGGGGCAAATCAGAAAGGGTTTGAGTTCCCAATTATTTTTTTTCTTCTATTTTTTTTGAGTTTTTTTTTCAATCTTTCTCTTTTTTTTTCTTTTTTTTTAATTTCTAAAGAGAAATAATAAATTCAAGGAGGGTGAAAGTTAGCAGAATACAAACAATTTCTCTTCAGGTTTTCAATGAAAAGAGGAAAAAAAAAACCCAGCACATTTAGTGTTAAGAGACAGACAGAGCAAATATGAAGCACCTACAGTTGAAAGCAGGATATATATATATATAATTTTTTTTTGCTCCCAGTGATACAATGGCATAAAAGTGTGGGAACAGGGTTTTTTTTTTCTTTTTCCATATTAAATGCCTAAACCAATTGCTTATTTTGCATGTTGTCTTTTAAAATGACACTCATGAGAGAGAGCTTTTCAGTTGTAATAGTCCAACGTGTAACCGGAGCCTTTAAGATCAACGTGTATCCCAGAATTACAGTATTACAAGCTTTCCCCTAGAAGGATGATGTTTTAAGACAATTTTCTCAGCACGTGATTGGCTGCTTTACTCCTGACAAGACATGTGGATTATATTCTCTGGAAACAAAAAACCCTGCAAGCTTCAAGGCGTTTCTCCAGCATTCTCGCAGGGCTCAAAATAAAACCAAAAAAAAAAAAAAAAGAAAAAAAGGGAAAATAAAGGGGGAAGTGGAGGGGAGCAGGGGAGATGGAGGATGGTACATCATCCCGATTTCCCTGTGATTAGTGTATCTCTACAGTCACAGAACAAGAAACAGAAACCTCATCAAGTGGAAATGCCTCCCAGCAGGTCACTGTTGTCCTTGTTGACGACAGCAGGAACTTTAGAACCAGGCTTGTGACTTGAGTCTGTGTTCGTTAATCCCTTGCATTCACTCTTTAAACAAAAAGAAAACGAAACGGAAAAATAAAAACCCCAAGGAAAAGAAAAATGGAACCAAAAAAAAAACAAAACTATTCAGTACCGGAGATTAAATAATCACGTGTGTAGTCTGCTGAAATAAATTTTCAGATTCCTTAAGAAGTCTAATTACTTTCAGTCGCCATTTTTTTTAAATAACTATATATATATTTGTATATATTATCCTGTGATTCTAGTTATGATTCCTCTGCTGCACTGAAGATTTAGAAGGAGCATAAAAGCCTTTTGTCCCCTGTGAACAGCACTAGTGCCGCATAAAGGTTATAACAGGCAGTCTTGTCCTGCTACCTTCATTGATCTGGACGATCCATGGCTTCATCGTAAGTGATTATCCTTTTGGGATCTGAAAACAAAAATTAAAATTTGGCATTAATTAAACCACTTGCAGGTTTGGAAGCAGAAGATACTCGTGGACAAGGAGGGCCACAAAACACTTGGCTAATCGTTAGCAAAACTCTTCCTTTTCTCTGGCTAGAGAGCCACAATTTAAGAGGCAGTTTCCTCTCTGCTCTGACATGTCACTGATAGACTTTCTCTACACAAAAGGAGGCTGTGCAGTGTTCCAGGGGACTCCAAGCAACAGCACCTCCAGCCAACATATTCAAGGGCCTAACTGACTCCATACAGACAAGTGCTTCCTCCCAACGTCAGATCAGTGCAGTAACACAGCAAAAGCACCAATATCTCCATTAGCATTCTTCCCACAAGCTCGTATAAACTTCATTTTTACAGCTGGAACCTGAGGATGCATCAGGAATTTAATGTTGATACTCAGGTGATGTCTGACACCAGCAATTCCAAACTTGCTGGATGTAGTAAACCTGCTACGCTGGCCCGTGGACTTTGAGGCTTTTTTTCCCCCCGCAACCTGCTCCCCCCGAAACCCATTCATGATGACAGAGCTAAGCAGCCCCATTCTCAGAGACCCCAAGCATGGAGAACTGCAGCAGAGGCAGCTGCCAGTGGCAAGCACATTTACGAGCCAAGCCCCAGGTGCCTCACTGCTCTACTTCTCAACCACCTTGACCCTGGCCACCACTTCCCGATGCTCAGCCCTTAACCCGGAGACTGCAGTCCCAGGTAACAGAGCAGCTCATTGCTACTGCGTGTGGCTGGTTTGTTTCTTAAATCCTTACCTTGCTTCTGCAAATTCCAAATAGATTCCATTTCTGTGGAGGAAAAGAACAGGAGCATTAGTGTTTTGCAGGATGCTGCTTCAATCACCAACACATCTGAACCTGCTGTTTCGATACCCAGGACTGGTCACTGGGCTGTAACTGTCAGAGTTACCAGAGACAGGGCCCATTCCTGCATGCAGGGTCCAAAAGATAGTGACAGTCCCCTCTACTATTCTAGCAATTAAGAGGCCCAGAGCCCAAGTCAAGCAGCCGGCTCACCATCAGAAATGAGAGGTCACCTGTCATTTCCACCCTTACGAATCAGTACTTCACTTCAGGGTTTAGTACAGTAGCTGCCATGTACCTTGGAAGCCAGGCCTAAGGCTCTACATGCAGCCCAAGCGCTCATTCTTAGGACGAGATAGATATTGTATGCAACATTAAAAGTGCCGGGGTGAAGTTTTCCCAGCTCATAGTGCATATGCGCTGAGGCATGCCATACGTCCTGGTACTGGACTCTGCTAAGACTGCCAAGGAATTAATCATTTCTGCCAATAGAGAACCAGGGGCAGCCTGAAGAGATACCAACCAGACTGCGGGGCCATTTGCCTGCATACAACTTAATGGCACAGCACGGTGGAGCCAACTGAAACAAGTGTCTGTGGACTGAAGCACACATTTTCTGTTTACCTAATAAAAGCACAGAAATACAGCAATGCTTGTTTAAGCGAGAGCCCCATGCACAGATGTACGTGCAGGGCGTTAGGAAGGAAGCTGCAGCAGAAACGGGCCTCTTTTACGGAGTCCCAACACTGCCTGGAAGCAGACCTTTAGAAACCTAGTCAACAGAAACAAGGGTATCCGCGTAACAACTTATTGCGTGGCTTATGGTATTCATGGAGATGCAATTTATGACTGAAGGCCTGGAAGCCTGAGCGCTAGAGCTGTGGGAAAGAAGCGTTAAGTACACTTGCTTCAAAATAAAAGAGATCATCTCTAAGCATACTTGCTTGCAGAAAGTAAAGCCAGTAATTGTGATAAATGGACTAGGGGCAGGAACTGGGTAGGGAGGTTGCTAACGGGCAAACTGGTGACAGCTCTGGAATGCTAGCGGTAGTAATAATAACAACACGTGAGCTGGAAGTCAGAAACCTGCCAAGACTACAGGTAGCCAGTAAATGGGTCAGGCCGCAGGGGAAAGGAGGTGGGAACAGCCTACAACTGTTACGGCCCTGGTGTGCTGAGAAGGAACAGAATTAGGGTTCATATGCATATGAGTCAGATGGTCATTAACCTGGAATTAACTCCGGGGAGGGGTTAGCAAGGACAAAGCACAAAGTCCCCTCTTCTGGGATGGGTTTGCAATGCTCACATGCAATTACCCTGCACTCTCTGGCCATTTTATTTATCTGCTGACATAGTTTCAGAGCAAAAACACTCTCCCGAGCCAGCTGCAAGAGAATAACCCATGAGATGAAATATTCCCACAACAACTGTAACCCTCCAAATACTGGTCTACTGTACTTCTAGGAGCTAATCTAAGTTTTCCCCCTCAGGTTTTGGGCTACGTCACAGGTTATGATAATCTATAACCGTTTCTCAAGGGCTAGGAGACTAGTTGAGGTGTAACACTCAAATACAAAGGAGAATTAAACAGGAATCCATTCACTCCTTTCTAAGAATGGGAAACAATCACACATGCATGCATCCTTCGCTCTCCACAACATCTCAAGAGCAAGCACTTGATGTCTGCAGTGGCAGAAACCCACATGGCCCATGAGACGCTGCATCACACAACTGCCTTTTTGGAAAACCCTGGGTAATTTCAGGTGACCACCCTATGGATTGAACAGTCTGCGCCCCAAGGCCCTGATCCTATCAATGAACTGATGCCAGCACCCAGACAGATTTCAATGCAGTTCCCCCATGGTCCGCTTACAAATGGGCCTAGCTTGAATACACAGGACCCCTATCTGCGATTGTCTATGAGGATGAGGATGCATGTGAGATGCCTCTCTCTAGAGGGCACCAGCACAGACAAGTCAGCGTGGATTTGCACACAGCAAGCATGTTTTGTGCTTACTCGCTTAAATATACTATAAGAGCTGGGAATTGCCTGCTGGAGAGAAGAGCTCAGGAAAGCCAGGAAGAGGGAGGTGGCAGTTAGTCTGAGCTTCGATCCCTCCATCCCAACCTGCCAGCTAGAAGAAATAAATGCCACATTCCAGCCTCACCGAGGGCACAACCAGAAGGGTCATACCAAGCTGTGCACCGCGTCTCGACTCAGCACCCCAGATCTAGCCCTAGGCTGGGGGCTCCTGAGCCCCGGAAGAAAACAGATGCTGACAAACCCCATCAGCTCATCAGCCTCAGGACCCCGACACAAGGACCGGGCATCTCACTCTCTCCACTGAGGAGGGGGGGAAAAAACCAAGTCATCTTTTTCCAGAGGACAAAAAATGCTGAATTCACAGCTCGACTCTTTCTTCTGACCCAGTTCGCTGTTCTAGCAAGAGCCGCTCCTGGCTGGCCCACGCTGCCGTGCTCCATTTTCCATGCGAGCAGAGACGCTGGCGCAGTGGAGACGCGGACAAGGAACAAAGCAGCAGCACCGGGAGCAACTCAGGGCTGGGAAGGACAGGAAGGTGCAAGAGTGGCACTCTGCCTCTACCACCTTCATGGTCCTGTACAGCAGGACCCAAGTCTCCTTTAGCCTGTGATGTTCCTATCCCTGAGCTTTCCATGCCAGAACGGGGCATCTAAAATCCAGCTACCTGCGGCCTGGAAAAGGGCAGCTGTTTTAATACAGCAAAAGGTTGTAAATCACAGCTGTTCAGGATACAAACATAATACTTTGTCCACTGAAGGGAGAACTGAAGCCACAAGGATGTCTCCACCACTACTGAAGTGTAGCTGGGCCGGCTACATCTTGCTCTAGTAAGAGAAAGGATCTGCAAGGACCACGGTCTGTCTCAGCACAAAAAAAGCCTTTTAAGTAGGTCAGGCTGGTGCTTGGGCCCAGAATTAAATCAGGAGGGAAGCAAACCCCTGCCTCATCAGCAAGGCCCTCTCCTGAAGGAAATATGGGGGGAAAGTCTAAGGCCCATATTATCCAGGTCAAGTTGGCATTGGATCTTGTGGTCCCCTAGTCTAGCCCCACAAAGCACCACTAAGTACCTGAGTGTGCGCAGACAGGCTGCTTGGGGTGCTGGTCCAACACCATGGGAAACAGCACCCTGCATACATGCAAGCAAGCTCTCCTCCCATCACTCCCCAGGGACCCCGACAGCCACCAGGGCACTGACCTACACTTGCCGTGGTGACGCCAGGGCTATCCCAGCTGCTACTCTGCATGTCATCGCCCCCATTACTGCAAGAGCAGGCCCTTCCTACTTCAGTCCAATTTTGCAAAGCCCTTTCAAACCCTGGGCTGAAACATGCATGGCCAGAGAGCACGACTAGAATTAGCCTGGTCCTGGCGTGTTAGGATTCATCTACCAGGGGCCGTTAGACATTTCTTGGGATGCTGCCTCACCCCATTGCACACTGGCAACAAGGACCTGATACCTGGCTGGGATGGCATCAACACCTGTTCATCCTCGTCCACCTGCCTGTGAACAGAGAACAGTGCAATTTCCTCCCAGTAATCAAATCCAGCATCATTAAAAATGCAGCCATTCAAACACCCTGCTGGCCACACCAAGGGCCAGAAGCTTTCAGCCTCTCGTCACTGGGGACAGCTGGACAAGTCCTACACTGATTTCATGGAAACCTGGTGTTTGTAGAGCGGCAACTTCCACCCGAGACAAATGTTGGCAACTGTGGGGGATCTGCCATCACTTTGCTGCCCTGCAAGTTCCGCAACTCCACCTGCTACGCAGCACGGCTTTGTGCTCCAGCGCTGTGGCAGGATTGTAGCGCAACAGGAGGAACTTGCAGAGCGCCACCATCAGCCTGAACCGAGAGGTGGATATGGGCAACAGAGCTCTCCAGCACACCCCCCTGACCCTGACTGCAGGACAGTGCTCCAAGCAGGGCACCGCACTGTGCAGCTAGATGCGAGGGCACGCAGTGTGGCAGGCACTCCACAGATCCATAAAGTACCGCTCCAGGAATGCTACTCTGCACTCTGCTGGCATCCCTCCACAAGCCCAGAGAGGCAACATCAAGCAGCAACACAGAAAACACACTCTGGTTTCCATTTCCCGAGCTAGCAAAGGCTTTTGGCAAGTCCTGAAGAGCAAGCTGCAGCCCTGGCTGTTCTCAGCTGTCCTCCCAAAATGAAAGGTGCAACAGTGGAAGCAGCAGCAGGTGCCCACTGTGTCTTCTAGACTGGAAACTAGCTGAAACCTTGAATAGGGCATCAGAGAAATTAAGAGGGAAGACAGGAAGGAGAAGAAGGAAAGGAAAGGAAAGAGGCTAGGCCTGACCCCATCCCACCCCCCCAAGCACCACAGAATGGCAGATTTTGCTTTGATGGTGTGAAACAGCAGGCAACAGAGAAACAGTGTGTATGCGCAAAACAAAGGCCAGGGCAGGACAGCAGGTACTAACTGCAGGAAGGCTTTGATTCCAGCTCAGGGTTTATTTCTACCCCAGCCATGATTAACGCCTGTATTAAAAAAAACCAAAAAAACAAAAAACAAAACAAAAAAAAACAACCACAAAAAAAAACTAAACAAACTTTCCTGGGACAGCTCTGAAGTTCACACTTCCTTAGGAAGGGACCTGCAGAGCAATGCAATCTCTCCTCTTTTCCAGAGGATCCAAGCAGCTGATTTTTAAATTCAATTTAGCAAAGGCAAACTAAAACCCACCCAATCTGCACCTGCTGCTGAACCCCCCCTCCCATGCCCAGCAGGACGAGACTTCCTTACAACTCCGCTGGCAGCCCTGGTTTTCTCCAAGGGGCTGGGGACATTCAAGCTAACACACAAGAGATCAGTGCAGAGTTCTGCTTCAGGACCGCAGGAAACCAAAAGAAAACCTCAGGGCACAGACAAAAATAAATGGCTAAATCTCAAGTTATTCCCACGGAGAACACAACTGCCCAACGTGCAAGATATTGGGGTGTGATGCCTTGAAGCTAGCAGACGACCTGGCAAAAGCCACCACCATTTCTGCTCTCTCCCCAAATTAGGACAGCCTAGCAAAGGGAACCTCTCTGCCACCGGCTGCGATGAATCAAGTTGCTGCAGAGGCCATTAAAGAACCCACTTAGGGGCAGCTCTGGTCAAGCCACCCTTCCTGTGAGGCTTTTGGGAGCTTGTAGGTGGGAAGGAAGACAAGGGAGAGGAAGAGTGAGAGAGAAAGGGAGAATAAGAGAGGAACTGCCCAGGCATTCATTAAATAACAGCACGCTGCTAGCTTCCTGGTTCTGTCCCCTCAGGGGTCTGCAGAGCTGGTACCCAGAGCACCACAAGACTTGAGTAGAGACCAGGACAGGAAGCTTGCGAGCCTGTCAAAACCTAGAGGCAAAGGGCAAAGAGGGGCCTGCTTAGCCACTTTTCTCCCTTGGTGCCTAGTTGTGCGCATCCGAGTCACGTTGAAGACGCTCCTGGCTTCGTAAAGTCAGACTCTAAAGGTCCTCAACAAAGATGGAAGCATGGTAAAAGGATTTAGCCTCCCAAGAGAAGAGAATTCCAGCAGCACTTGCAGAGGGATGATAACCATGTGTCAATGTTCATGGCAACAGCCTTTGAGGCAGTTAGCAGGGCTCTGACAAGGAACCACAGCACAAACAGCAAAAAAAAAAAAAAAAGAAAAAAAGGGGGGGGCAAGTGAAAAATGACTGTCTTTCTTTAAAGCAAGATGGAGAATTTTCACTGTCTAATTCAAGGAGAAGAGGCAACAAGAGGCAAGCTGAAAAATTTCAGAGCAAACTCCAAGGGCCCTTTACTTAAGACAGTCCTACCACCAAACAAAAGGAACCTCCTGGTCCCCTGCCAATGTTTCCACCCTCTGGTGCCCGAGCCTCTGGGATGGCATACTTACCGTGCTGGAGTTCAATATGCTACAAACACAAGAACAGCAACCAAGGTAAAACACCCATTCACCATTATTGCTACCAGCATCACATACGCGTGACGCTGGTATGGATGGGGCCACGGGACCTTTAACATAACCTCGATGAATAAAACCAAGCCGCTGCAATGGTGCTTTAAGAACAGCCTTCTTGTAGCTATACAGTTATTAAAGAAATGTAACAAGAGGGCCACCCTTAAAACAGCACAGCTCCCATCAACTGAAAACAGACTTATAGAACAGTATTTTTCCAAGCCAATGAAGAGAGTTCCCTTAGGAAACACGCGTAAGCCATTACCTTTAGTGTGATATACAATAGCAGCCCTCAGGTCAAAAGAACCCCAGCTATCTTTCCTTTCTAGGCCTCTCTGGTACCTCTGATCTTTGGCGGAGGCTAACAAATTGTTCGTGGGAGAGGCCAGAGGATTCTCTATTTCGTAGTCCTTTGAGAGAAACACTAAAGCACCTTGGCTACTGGTGTCTGCCTTTTGCAGGTCACCTGTGTGATGTGGCTCCAAGGCCGAGTCACCACCCTCACTAGCAGTCCCAGGCTTTATAACAGCACTAACAATTTGAGGGCTAGTCCGTTTATCCAGCTCATAAGCCTTAGGAAACACAGGTTGTTCAGCTCCCGAGGGAATGATCTCAGCACACTGTGAAACCAAAGTGGCAGGATATTCCCCTTGAAATGTCACTTCCACGAGTTTATTATCCATGGATTTCCCAATGACAGTCTCCGGGCCAGCGCTGGGCTCATTTATAAACGATAAACCCCACTGGTTCTGGAAGATATCCCCCAGGCTTTGCTGACTGGTCTGAGATGGCAGATCTACCTGTGCTGCACCCAAAAGCACAGTTTGCATATTTGAAGGGTAGATAAAAAGGCTAGACTTCTTCTGTTCAACAGTTGTCGAAGTTGCACTCATGTCCTGGAGCACTGACTCTGGAGAGGCTGAGGTGACAGCAGTAGCAGCAGTTGTGAGCAGTGGCTGGGTCCCTGGAGAATACACGCTCCCATCAGTCCCTGCTAAGATTGGCCCGTTGGAAAAGCCAGCAGAAGTAACAGATTTCATAGCAGACATGGGGACCTGGGACAGCCGACTTGACGTTTGGGCCGGGGCTTCCCCAGCAGACGATGACGACGATGATGATGGAGACGTGGATGGGTTCTGAGCAGCTTTGTTGAGGTTCTCTTTAACTTTGCTTGCATAACTAATTTTAGGAACTATTTTAGCACTGCTATTATCCACTGGGAACACCGGGGGTGGTTTAAACAGGGTCCATGAGTCCTCTTTCGATGCAGAAGCTGACGCATGCTTCCCTTTGGGCCGGTCCTCAAACTTCTTGCTGTTAATACCAGGTTTAGCATCCGAATTCTTTCGCTGTACTTCCCCGATCCCAGGTTTCCCACGGCCTGCTCCTCCGGCCCCAGCCTCGTACTTCCAGACAGACTTCGAATTGTCCGCTCTGCTCCCCTTTTGTTCATTGTAGTCAGGCTTGAAACTCTCGAGTTCCTGTTTTAAGGGCGGGGTATTGACCTCCTGTTGCATTATTTTGTCCTGCACTAGATTCAAATTCTCACAACCCTTGGCACTGTTGCGCCTGCCTTTCCGCTTCTTGGGGGTGGTATAGCCGCTCTCCGAGCCGCTGCCATCGTTGTCGGCTCCTTTGCTTACATAGCCATTTGTGATATAGCTAGAATTATTTGTCACAACACCATTTGGAATAGATACTGCCTCTGGCTTGTCAGAGGACTGATTTTCTCTAAGTTTAGTCTCGTAAGATTTGTCATTCTTTTTGTCCATGCTGTTTTTCTGAATGAAGTTCTTGGTTTTGATTCCGGCTTTCCCAAAGGTGCTGGCCTTAACAGTCTGCTTTTGGGTCACATTAGTGTCTGCGAGTTGCTGGCTGCCATTGGGTACCCTGGAAGCTGGGTTGGTTGTTTCGTCAGCACACAGGCCCTTTAATGATACTTCTCCTGCATTGCCATTTAGCTCGCTGAAGCCTGGAAAAAGCCAAACACAAACAGAAAGGCAAGCATTAGAATGTGAAACGTTAAACTTCTGATCACAAAAAGAGCTGTAATTAAGCCCTAAACAGACCCGGCTTCCTCAAACAGGTTTTTTAAAATAGAAAAATGTCTGCCCTTCGTATGGTGGGAGCGTGTCCCTGCCACTTAAAAGACATAGTAAAGGGTTTGGCCTTGCCTCAGTGCAAGGCACCAAGCCAGAAAGTCACCACGAGAAGGGAACCTTACTCCATTGACTCTAGCGCACAGACACACAGTACATCTCTGGGCTTTTTACAAAAGTAAGAATCAAGCAAAGTGCTGTAGCGATATCAAGGAAGGAGGATACATCTAGGAAAAAAATAAATAAATAAATCACCATGGTGGAGACTGTGACAACCCTGCTCTGGACTGTTGGAGCTTGCAAATTTAAAAACATTCCCAAGAAACTATAGCTCCAGAGAGGAACTATCCACCTCTACCAGGCCTATTTCTGAAGATGCAGCATGGATCCTATGAACAAAGGGCCAACTCTTCCTCACTCCGATCCCCTCCATGATCTGCCATGTGCCTAGCGAGAAGGACTCCCACAGAGGTCAGTGCGCAAACATCAGAGACAGACACCTCCAGGTTGGAATTAGCCAACAAGAACCAAAGCCCACAGGCTCACTATGTTTGGGAAAGAAGAAGGTCCTATTCTCCTATTAAAAAAGAATTAAGGTAATGCTTCTTAAGCTGAAGGATGCTTAAGGCAAGTGGTTCCCCACCCTGATTACTATGCAAAACTCCTGCAGAGGCCCCAGTGATGGACAGGGTGTTCTCCACTTCAGTGCCAAATGATGCACTCGAGAAGTTCCACCTTTGTAATTGCTCCTCAAAATGTATTTTCTGGCCCAGCCCATGCCCCGGCTCTGCTTCCCAGCCTCTGGCTAAACCCTACATCTACCTCCCAGATGCATCTTAGCAAGCCATTTGGAGGCTTCTCCCTTGGAACATTCCCTGGCTCCATTTCAGAACAGAGCCGAAAGCAACAGGCACAGCTCCCACCTACGCTTCTCAAGGTGAGGTGCTTAGCTCTGAGAAGGTGACAACACCAATGCGGGAATCCTTTCCACTGGCCTTCCCATCCCCATCTGCCCACTCACTCCAAAAAAAGTGCAGAACGACAAGAACACCCAGAGAAAAAAACTGCCTTGACCCCAGCCCATGGTCCCAGCCAGCCAAATCAAGGGATTACATCAGAATCCCTCGCTTTTGTTTCTTTGAAGGTAGGCGGCTCGTCCTCATGGCTGCATAGACAAGATAGCAAATGCAACTGGAGAACAAACGATGCCGGGCTATCTGCAAAGAGCCAGAGAGCCATGAAGGACCCCTGGCCTGCCCGCTAGCCCAGCCCACTCCAAGTGGAACCACAGCCCCCTTCAGCCCACCCTCGTCCCGGCACGCCCGGGGCCTCAAACCGAGCACTGGTCACGCTTCTCGGGAGCGAGGGGGCCCCAACACCCTTGCCAAAGTGAAAGTACCCAAGGCCCGATTCACCAGGGCAAAACCAGCAGAACGCAAACTCAAGTCAGGCCCCAGGTCTAGCACATCCCCATGGTGAAAACTCCTGCTCAAAAAAAAGATATTCATTTGTTTGAAAGTCAACGTTGGTTTAAAAAATAAAGAGAGAACACTTAGTAGGAAAGAGCCTCCCATGCCGAGCACTCAGATGGCTGGCGCTAACTGCTCCCGTCACAAGCAGCGCCGAAACCTGGAGAGACTGACAGGAGTGCCATAGCTCAGCTTGCCAAATGGGGGAGAAAAGGGGTTTTTGGGGTTTGTTTGTTTTTTTAATTGTGCAAACATCTACCACCACCACCACTTTTCCCCTATACGTTGCTATTAGTAATAATGCTAATTAACAGTAGCATTAATTCAACGCTTCAACCTAAATCAGCGTAGGCTGCTGGAACTGGCCAAGGAAATAAGGAGCCAGCGAGCCTTGCAGGAATCGGACTCGGATTTCTCTGATCGCTCTTTAACGAAGCAAAATTCAGACCATGCGGTCCCGAGTCTCCCGAGCACGGCGGGCCAAAGTGATTGCAATAGATTCGGTTTGGGTCTTCTGAAGACCGTGCGTCAGCACTTTCAACTTCCAATTTTCAAGCGCTTACAACTCAGCTGTATAAAAAAGCTCTCTCGAGCCCACGGCCTCGCTCTGGGACAGGTCGGAATCGGCGTCTCCGACTGAGGCACCATCCGCAAGGGCTGGAAACGCGTGCGAAGAAAACCAAGTGAAAAACACTCGATAACCGGCACGATGTACGCGCAACTCCACATTTGTTTGGGGTTTTTCGGGGAAATGAACCGAGCGGAAAGGAAAGCCCAATTTATTGAGGAACGAGGACCCCACGCGCGCCCCAGAAACGGAGCGACTGTCATGCCCACCTCCGGAGGACTGCGCAACGCTCGCTAGCTTGCAGGTTTGCGGCCCTTTGACATCTATCTCCGAGATGTACCAGGTCCTGTACAGCCTCGCGGGCCAGCCTGCGAACAGAAACGTCAGGAGACACGCGGGCGGGCGGGGGCTCAGTCACCCGGGGCGCGGGGGCTGGGGCGCGGGGAGCGGGCCCGAGGCGGGG
>NW_017729012.1:10665005-10691073 GCF_001723915.1 Gavialis gangeticus | reverse complement strand
CCCCCGGCCCCCGCGCACGTGGAGGCCCCGGCGCGGCCCTGGGGGTCGTGCGCGCCTCCGCAGCCCGCGCTTGCGGGGCCCCCCACGAGCCCCCCTCCAGCCAGTCTGGGGGCTCCTCCTCCAGGCCCAGACACTCCCCTGCGCGCCCGTCTGAGACGCGGGGCCCCCCACCCGAGTCTAAGACGAGCTCCCCCTGCTCCAGTCTAGGACCCTGGCACATAAACAAGCTGCTCCTCGTGGGGCCGAACTAGCCCCGCTCTCGTCTAGGCCGGGCCCGGCCCCGGCTAGGCTAAACGAGCTCTGCCGCCATCCAGTCTCAAGGAGCTTCGCCAGGAGCCCTCTCCCTGCTCGGGTCTAAGATGAGCTTGTCTGAGCTCCCCCCGTCCGGTCGAAACGAGCTCCTCCTTTGCGGGTCTAAATGAGCTCTTCCTTTCTTTGCACGGGGAGAAGCGACTGTTGCCAGCCGCCAGCGGAGGTGGGTGCTGGTCCTGTCTGCTGCCCGGGAGAAAGTGCCACCATAAGGAACTGCAGTTTAGGTAACAATACTGCAGGTTTAGGTGCTGGTCATGGACCTGAACTGAGAAGAGAAAATGCCTCCCACCCACAGCACTGTGCAGCCAGTCACGTACTCGGTTCCTGTAGCTGTTCGGGGGGTTGAATGAAACCTCTCCCCTCCTTCCATGGACAGAGAAGTCTTCCACAATCCTGGTTGGCAGCTTCACAGTCTGACATCCTGGAAATGGACATCGCCAGCTAATTCAGGTCGTGGTTTCTCTGCGGGATCACGCGAGACGAGGCGAGGGGTTGAGAAGCATATCTGCGTTCAAATGTAGTGGATCCCAAGCCTGCTTCACCATCCACATAATTGCACTGAAGTTAGTGAGGTTGGGGGGTGCCCGGTCCAGGCAGAATATAGCTTAAATGACTCGACAAAAATATCGCATTGAATGTGATTTAGCCAGGGGGTTACTTTGGTGGGAACAGACTGCTTCCAGTACTAGCAATGCAGACTCTAGAGTCGAATCAAACTCGGCAGTTATTCCACCACAGAAGGAGGCTGAAGAAGCTCGAGCACTCTGGCTTACTCTCGAGCTCCTCCAGCGGCGTACCAAAGGAAAGCACGTTCACTCAGACACGGTTCCACTAGAGAGAAATAATGCAGCACCAAAGCACTCAGAGGCTGCTACCTGCCTCTATCCACCAAAGCAACCATGCCTCTCTTCAGTCTGATACAACAGAAAACTTGGTGTGAAAAAGTGGGAAATAAAGAGAATTACAATCATAGGAACTGAGGGTGTGAAGGGAGCTCAGGAGGTTGCATCTAGTCCAACCCCTGCTCCAAGCAGGACCAGCCCCAACTATGTCATCCCAGACAAGGCTTTGTCTACATGGGTCTTCAAAACCTCCAAGGATGGAGACTCCACCACCGCTCTCGGTAACCTGGTCCAGTGCTTCGCCACCCTTCTAGGGAGAGAGTTTTTCCTAAACTTCCCTTGCTGCAGCTTGAGCCCATTGCCCCCACTGGGAACAGTCCAGCTCCATCCTGTTTGCGACCCCCCTGCAGGGAGTTGAAGGCTGCTACCAAATCCCCCCTCGGTCTTGCCTTCTCCAGACTCAATCAGCCCAGTTTCCTCAGCCTCTCCTCCTAAATCCTGTCCCCCAACCATTTTCATTGCCCTCTGCAACAATGCATTCATCACTCACTAATACCTACATGAATAAGGAAAAAATGAGCATTGTCCACACACACTGTGGTTTTGAATATGAAATGTGTTTTGTTGGCGTAAATTTTCATTCTGCAGCGAATCTGCATGCAATCAAGTCTCTGCTCCACGCTATCAGTGTCTGATTTTTTTTCTGAAGTAGCTCTAAAGCGAGTGATTCCTCCTCTCCCCCCAGTCCTGGTTCTGTTCCACTGGAGAACATGAGGACCTCACTTGCCTATTAGACAGAGAAAGTAAATCATTGCTTTATGCTGAAGACAGTGAACTGGGATTTGTGGGGGGTAACATGGTACCACGATGCTGACTCCTTATGCTTACAAGAAACTCTCCAGAGTAAAGTGCATCTCAGAGCAGCAGGATATTTTAGACATTTTAGACAAGGAAGGTAGGAGGGAACTCTGAATGACTGAGATCCAAGTGACGCGACGTGCAAAAGATCTGTGCTTGGTTATGGGCCTATTCACCACTGTGGTGCACAAAGCAATCAGGCTGAATCTGGCACCAAGACTAGTTGGAAGCCCATTCATTTACCTGGTCGCAGGACAGCCCTGGTGTGCTTCCTCTCACAGCTGTGCCAACGAATGCCCATGCTGTTCCAGCCTAGAGCTAGTGCTTGTCAGCCGTGCCAACTTGGGTCCAAGGTCCGATCAGAATTTACACTGCATTGTGTAACTGCGCGGCAGGGTGAAGGCATCTCTTCTCGGGAGAAACGGAGGCCTTGCATCCTCGGGGCTGCCCGCTCTCAGTTGAAGCAGCCCAGAATCCGTCTGCTGCCTCCTGGTTTATACATTGAATGGAAGAGCCTTGGGACAGGGCTTATGTTCACTGCCCAGCGCCACGGGCTTCTGGGACAGTGAACACATCCAAAAAGAAATAAAAATAACAACACAATTCCCCAAACATGGAAGCGCAAAAAGAGATAGTTGACTCAATTAGCTTGAAATTACATTAGCTTTAAAGTGCAATAGTGATTGTAGATGAAGCAGGGTTTCTTTTACATATCAGAGTTTTATAAATAGTCAAGTATATATAAATATACTTAAACTATACTTAAATATACTTAAAGTATCTATAAATATACTTATAACTAAATATAAATAGACAAGTATATAAACAGAGAACATGCTTGTGTTTCTCTGCTTGAGGTTGTTTTTAAATTCTATTTATAAATATCGAAACCTCCGTTATCATTGTTTGAAGTTGCTCGGTTGTACCGTATATCGTTTGGCCTCTCTGAGGATCTAATCTGAACTGTGTTAGTACTACAGACGGAGCTAGCAACCGCATCTGCCATTAAGGTTCCCTACAACTTCTCATGAAAAAACCCTGGCTTTAATGTTGCCAAACTTTAACTGTTCGGACTGACATTGTCCTGGCTGGTGTCTGCCTCGCGCTACATTTTTAGAAAGTTTCATCAAAAATAGTTCTGCCACTTCAGAGAACAATGTTATGGGAAAAGATGTTGTTTTGCCAGCGTTACAAAATGTTCACGTTGGTGTTGTTAATAAATTGCAGAAACGCTCTGGAGCATGGATGTGAAACTTGATGTGTGTGTGTCTTGTGTGTGTTGTGGGGATGGGGGAGCCTGTTGGGAAAGGGTAAAGGAGGTGCTTTTGCTGTGCAAATCCACCCAAATCCAGTTGATCTACAAGTCTCTGAAGATTACCATTGTGTACGTTCAGTTTGTTAGAGTCCAGCCTAAATTTCTGAGCACTGCATCTGTTTGGAGCATGCGTCAGTTGAGGGCTGAAGGTGCTCATAGGACTTTCTCCTGCCTCTGCTGCTTCTCTCCATCCCGGCTCGTGGCGGTGCTGGATAACAGCGCTGACAGCAGGGAGAACTCCCCTTTTCAAACTCCTCCATAGTGTCCCGTGGTCTTACCAATTTGGCAATTTACTCTAGGGATCTAGCAGCTTTCGGGAGATCCTAGCAACAAACTGTTGTGTCAAGGCTCCCGTATCTGTTTGCTGGGTGTGATGACTGGGAACATTTTGACTAGAAGGTCTGTCTAGGAGTGTCAAGCAGCTTTTTGAGGCATATCTGGCAAATTCCTTCTTTCAGGACTTGGCAGCAGTACTGGCTAAGCCTCATGGAGACAAAGGAGGTTTGACTTGAATGCAGAGGTGTGACAACCAGGGCAGAAGACAAGATGGGACTAGGTTGATGGGGCGAGATATGGAGGCAATAGAAAGAGAACAGGAGTGGGGCAGGGACAGTCTGGCATTAGGGGAAAAAAGGGTGGCTCAGGGATCATAACAACCTTATCTTGATTAACTGCGTTACATCCATGCTGTACGCTGAAGGAGGCTTGGCACCCGCGGGGGGCGGGGGGGGAGGGGATTGAAGTGCATGGCCACGTTATTAAAGACTTCCGCCTAGTGCATATGGATAAGAGGGCTAGACTGAGGTTGCATAGGCACCCCTGACATTGGCGTTTCCCAACTTCCGAGTGCTTGGCTTTGCAATTCAAATATACACCGTTTTTAATATTCATAATACAAAAGTGCCGCCAAATCCCAGGCCCTTTCATGCTGAGCAATGTACCAAAGACACAGCCTCTGCCCTGAAGATCTAGCAGGGTTAAAGTTTTACTTACACAGAATGTAGTTGGAAGTTTATGAATCAACCACAGCTGGGTTTCCCCCCCTTTTTTTAATATGTAGATGGTAGAACTTCTACCAGAATTCGAACACCCACATTTATGTATTTTTCTCGTTAGATCGTCGAGGAGCTTGAAATATCAGGAGGTCTGTGTCAGGTGGCCCACACAGATCGAGTGACTTGCAACACAATACAAGGAACAGTGGCAGCTTAATGTTTAGTGAAACCGATTTTGCAGCTGATAATTAACTTTAGGCCCTACACAAACTGTAAGGAGCAACAGGCCTTTCACATTTTATAGAAGTAATGTATAAAATGACCTCTCGTTGTTTAGGATACAAGCCTCGGAAGGAGAAACTAACTTGATGTTTCACTGGTGACGTGGAAAAATTGTGTTTTATTTTTAATCCTCTAAATTGGCCTAAAGAAATAAACTTCAAAGGACTTTGGGGGGAAAAAATAAGACTTGGGCACTTTAGCTACTAGAACACAGAGTTTGCTTGAATATGAAAGGCTTAATAACTGTCTGCTTTGCGCCTCAGACGTGTCATCTTGTCAGGATTACATTAAACGTTGAAAACTACAGAAAACTTCAAAGATGCTTCTGAGGCCACTGCTCTCTGTCTTTTCCCATTAGCAAGTGAAAAATGGGTCTCCCAAATTGCAGCAAGAAGGCCAGATACAGCACAGTGATCTAAAGTCAGTCACAGGCCCCAACCTGCAGTGCTCCCTCGCCATGGGGGGGGGCCTAACACTTCATGTTGGGAGCTGCAATCTCCATGGGCCGTACTTGGTGATTGCAATGAATTCCTTCTGTGGAAGCTGCCATCCGTGGCAAGTCTGAGCGACCCCAAAGGAAGAGCTGGATTCAACCTGCGCTGAAGCCAGTGGAAGGAATCCCATTGGCTTTGCTGCAGGCCCAGATGGATAATGCAGTGTAGCACTAGCTAATCAATGCATTAAACTTCAGGACTTAGAGGGCCTTTCTTCTCCAGAGCAGCTCAAAGAGAGGAAACTAAAGCCATCTACTCATGCCACATTTTCTCCCATGTTTCCCCTTCATTATAGCTGCCCCTGCTGTTGTACATGTCTGATAAATTTGGCAGGTCTCAGGCAAGCAAAAGAGGCCATTTTCGCCATATTCCAGATCCACTGAAGTAACAAACAGTCCCATAACTGAGCACAGATCTGCGCATGGTGTCACTTCAACCTCAGTAATTCAGAGTTCTCTCCTATCATCCTTATCTAAAAGATCCTGCTGCTTTGCGACACCGTGGTTCAAAAAATGCACAGCAATAAGGATGGAATCGGCTAGTCCAAGTGGTAGGTTTTGGCGCTGAGCTCAGACAATGGTTGAATTTAGTTTAATTGCTTTTCTTTTAATGCAGGCACATATTCCAGTGATTTCCCCCCTAAGAAAAACCAAATTGTTTGTTCAAAAGAGTAGATTTAAGTTATGTGACTCTAACTTACCAATATCATTTAATAAGCTAGAAGCACTTAAAATAGGCCAGTTCTAAAAATCTATTGCCTTTATAACCATCTGCTCAGGACAGAGAAGTCTCCTTAGGGTACAGAGCACGCTTGCAAATTTTCACCACGTCTTCTTTTCATTGCGTTCCATGCATCATCATGCCATTTGGAGTTCCTTGTAGGTGAGGTGGATCGATCATCAAACTCCATTTCTACTCTATACTCTGTGCATTATCTATCTTTGCTAAGAGATTTTAAAGATACTGTCTCTAGAGGGTTTGGTGGTTGACTTGATGTAAGAGGTCTATACGGAGGCAGAAAAGAGGTACTTGGATGGAAGAACTGGACATCTGAGACGCTTGCAAATTTTTAATCTACCTGATGCAAAATCAATTTATAACTTCCCACTGTACAGGCATAATTCCTCAGGGTCTCCCACTAGCTTCATTCAACCCTAGGCCTAACCCTACACCTTGGGAAGAATAATCAGAAACACAAACATAAAATGGGTGAGACCTGGCTAGATGGCAGTTCTGTGGGAAGGGATCTGGGAGTCATAGATCACACGCTCAGTATGAGTCTGCAGTGTGATGCAGCCACACAAAAGGTGAATGCAGTTTTGGGATGCATCAATAAAAGCAGTAGGTGCACAACATGGAAGGTGTGAGTGCCTCTATACTTGGCACTGCTTAGGCCTCATCTAGATACTGTGTAATTCTGGGCTCTGCATTTTAAAAAGGACAGGAAGAAGTCAGAGAGGGTCCAGATAGGGCAACAAAAATGATCAGGGGCTTCGAAAGCAAGTCAAACGAGGAGAGGCTGAGAGAGCTGGGCATGTTCAGCTTCAGGAAAAGGTGCTTCAGAGGGAACATGATAGTGGCCTTCAAACACTTGAAGGGTTGCCATAAAGAAAAGGGAAAGTACCTTTTTTCTCTTGCTGCAGAGAGGAGGATGCGGACCGATGGCTTGAAGTTGCAGCAAAGCAACTTTAAATTGAAGATCCAGAAAAACCTCTTTGCTGTGAGAGCAGCAAGGCAGTGGAATAGACACCTAGTGAAGCTGCGGACTCTCCATCACTGAAGAGGTTCAAGAAGAGCTTGGACAGCTACTGGTCAGGGCTGATCTAGGTGTAGCAATGCCCATGTTTTGCTCTGGATATTTCCCAGGCTTCTGGGCTTTGCAGGTTGCCTCTATACATGTCAGGGTGCTCTTAAGCCTCCCCCAGAGGCACTGGGTGTTGGCTGCGGCCAGGGCTCTGGACTTTGACCAGGGTGGGCTAAGGCTCCTGATGGGAGCAAAGCCGGAGGTTCCCGGCTAGAGGGTCTTGCCTCTCTACTCAGGGTCAGACTGATTGCTATATTGGGGGTCAGGAAGGAGTTTTACCCATGGTCAGATTGGTCTGGATGGGCGGGCATGGGGGGGGGCTTGCCTTCCTCTGTGGCAGTGGCACAACCTCTGCTCGGGATCTCTTGCATGTACACTGACATGTCACAGAAGCAGGACGTTGGCTGCCATGGTCCCCCTGCTTTACCTATGGCAGGTTCGGGTGTGATGTCCGTTGTGTCAGGACTGACAGTACTCTGCTGTAGGGTTTACATTGTGGTTGTATGGGATGGTTTGGACAGGGATGATCCTGCCTCAGGCAGGGGGTTAGACTAGGTGATCTCTGGAGGTCCCTTCCTGCCCTGCTTCTCTATGATATGGTTCTATGAAGATGTAGCTTTATGCCCTTTCAACAAGAGAGCTCCAAGAGCAAAAGCTACATCGGTGTGGAGATTGTTAACTTTCCTCTCTATATAACACAGTCTAAAAATACAGCCAATCTTGAATCACGATTCTTTCACAAACCTTAAGAATTACTTCCTCTTTCACACACAGTAAGAGTTTCAATCAGTGTTTTTACGGGAAGGCATGGATAAGAATCAGAATACACCAAATGCCTGACTCTCTACCGGGAGGGCAGAGAGGGGCCAGTGAATAGACAAGTTTAAATGTGCCTTAACGTAACTAAGAATATGACTCAACGTGTTTTGTATAACCCTTAAAAGGCCCAACTTCCGACTAGCCTCTCCCTTGAATGAATTACTTTAGCCAGCGTGATCTGTTTATGGAGGCTAGTATGTCTGGAGCTGGGGCCTGTCCCTTCTTGTATGTAAACACATTCGAGTGATTGCACAGCAATGGGTAGCATCCGCTCACTGCATCTGTGCAAAAGATGAACTTGTTTCCTAAATCGTGACCAAATAAACTAGAGGCAGCTTCCTGGATGCAAAAGAGAAAGAGGGAGGGAGGAAGGCTGGCAAGTCGACTGCAGCCAAGCCTGCCTTAGGGCTTGATGACTGAACTAGGATTTCACAGAGACCTGGCCCTGGATTTCCCCCCTCCTTTAGATCTAGGGAATTAGATCTAAGCTACATTCACAAAAACTGCCCCAGAATGGCTACGGAGCCGCTCCTGTATGACTGCAGAGCAGCAGCACACAAGGCAGACAATCGGTGTCTCAGGCCAGGGCATGTACTAGTTAGTGAATCTGCAGGGGACTTTGACCTCTCAAAGACAAAGCAAACATTTTTTTTCTAAAACCTGAGTACTTTGTATCCGCTATACAGCAAACCAATTATGCGTCACTGCCTCTTCCACTGAGCTGTATTAGAATTTGGCCATGAAGCACTTAGGTCTTTGGGGCAGAGAGTGTTTGGCTTTTAAATGGATGTGCAGAGCTCCTATCCCAGTGGGGCTCAAGCCCTGATTGTGGCCTCTCCGCACAGAGGAATCAAAACCAAAGCATGGTTGCTATTCATCTGTATACTTCTTGTAATACCTGAGGGCTGCTTGTACACAGGAAGCATGCAGCCACCTCTGGGGGGGAACACAGAAGCTGATTAGCAGCAGCTACACACAGCAATGCTACCCAAAGGTTTTGGAGGAGAACGGAAGAAGAATCCCGGCTCCCATTAAAACTGCAGCACGAGTGGAATTTGAGAGGCAGAACATAAAGTACAAAATTGGAATCGGGCCACGGTGCTCATTTAAGACCCCAGCTCCTGTGGAAGATGCTGTAGGACCTCAGTCTCTGAGTCACATTAAATATTAATATTGATGCTCAATGACCATCTTGAGACAGCAGTAGACACTAGTTGTGCCGTGAAGAGTGTACAATGCAGTCTTTGGCCTCCTGACCCCGGCTCACCCAGGAGGCCGTGCACAAAATCACTCTTACAATAAACAAAGATGCCACGGTTTGTCTCGCTGGCAATTTATCTAATGGCTGCGAAGGCACGGGAAAAATAAAAGGAGGAAGATGAAAAGAGCAGCGTTACATTGCTATGGCAACGGGAATTTTCAAAATAAATACCTTTGCAGAGCAGAGGTTGCCCATCCAGCATGCTGCAACGTGCTTCCAAATAAGTCAGTTCCCATTGTTCCCCTCCTGGGCCCTGATCCTGCACTTGGATCCTCCTGGGCCTTGCATAATAACATCAGGAATTCTGCCTGAGGAGCTGATCAGTCACCATCACTGGTTTCTGACCAGGTAAATCCCAAATGTTTCCTTAACCACTCGATGGTGGCCAGTGGCAGTTCTGCACGGAGCTGTGGCCTTACGCTCTGTCCGCAATGACCCCAATATTGGCAAGAGACGTGGCTTCGTTTTGAGTGCTGTCAGGGCAGGGGAAGTGGTAGAATCTCCTTCGCTGGAGGTTTTCAAGCAGCAGCTTGAAATGTATTTATCCAGGAAGGTTTAGGAACAGCAAATCCCAGATCTCCATTGCATCAGACGGTCTTGAAGGTTGCTTCCAGCCCTCTGATCCTAGGGCTATGGGAGTTAGACCACCGGTGACCTGATTCTGCTCTCTCACATGCCTTACCCCACAAACAGCCCAATGAAAGATGCTGTTGAGCATGAACAAGGGGATGGGAAATTGGCTTCGAGCCATTACATTGCATCTTTTCTTCACCTGCCCTGTTTTCGGGAGGGAGAAGCTGCATTACATGCTTTCTAGTCCTGCTTGGGCAGGAAGGTGGTTGCTCATTTTGGTCCCAGATTTCCTGCCTTCCCCTGCATACCTGGTGCTCGCAGTGGCTCTGGCTGCCATGGCGAGGCCCCAGCACTGCTGATGCATGGTGCTCCGGGCACAGAAATCATTACACTTGTTAAAAAAGTGGAGTCCTTGGTGTTTCCTGCTCTGTCCTTTGACTTATGCTCCCCTTGTCTTGGCAGAGTGCAGCTATGATGGGCTCAGCTTCCCGTGAGAGGGGGCAGGGGTAGGACAGAGCTCCCATTCTTTGGCAGTCCTGTTGGACAGCTGGCATCTGTAGACAGGAGGAGGAAAGGGCATCAGCACTACAGACAGAGAAGTCCTAATGGTTTCCATGTGGGCTACCTCTGCCTCATGTGTTGCTGCACCTTTCAGTAATTTTTCCAGCCCCCTCTCAAGTCTCCCCTCCGGACATGCCCGGGGAGGCTAGGCCGTGGGCGATGGGATTTGCTCCCATTTTTTGCCACTGGCCTCACTGCATCAGTGTGGACAAAGCCATTGGTAAGGCTTGCAAGGCTTGGAATTGAGCTAAGCTGCCATGGTCCCACCTGAACCCTCCAGAAGTTTGCTCTGACTGCGTCAGGGCAGGGGCAGGCCTCCTCTGTCACCTCAGCTCTGAGGCCTCCAGGTCAGGAAGCTTCTCCTGGAGCTTCTCCCAGCTCCACCTCCCTTCCCGTCTTCTGTGCCAGGCTGAGCCCCTGCCGCAGGTCAAGAGCCAGTTCTCTCCTATGGGAAATGACCTCTGTTTGCATGAGGCAGTGTCTGCAGAGGGGTAAATGACTCCAGAAGGCCCAGGGAACAGGGCCTGTTGCTGAACTACCTCCTCCCAGGATCCGTGCATTGGCACGGGGGTGGAGGCTGGTGAGCGGGTTGGGATGGGGAGCGGTTCTCACCCCCAGGAAGGTGTGGACCATGGTGAGAGCTGTGTCGTAATATCTTTTGATTGACCTTGCTAACTACCTGGAGCAGTTCAGGGTAGAGGGGAGGGAGAGAAGCCCGATAAAATCTGAGAACATCAAACAAAACGTAATCTCTTGCCATTGTGTGGTGGCCTCTTCAGGAAGTGAGCACAAGTTCTTCCAAGTCAACCTCCCGGCCCTGCAGCATGAGCACCCTGAGTTAGAAAAGCTCCCTGGAAGACAAGAGGGCCCCAGCCTGCCCCGACTCCAAGCCTCCCCCGACACCTTGGCAGTTCCCTTCTGCTGCCCACAGATCCATGCTGCATGCTCCGCTGGGGAAAGCGAATGCAGCTGTACTATATGTAAGGCCCCTGCTACATGTTACATATATTATGCAATTAACAGGTGGATCGTGCAATAAATTTAGACAGGTCATATGTGCAAAGTAATTATCACCTGATAAAAATGACTCTCCAGACCTAAAATGAGCCAACCAGCTATTGAGTTAGTGCTTGAAAATGTATAACTCTAGAGCTGGTTTGTACCTTACTTTAGCAGGGCCCCTAGTCTGACGTTAAGCCTTTGGAACAACCCATGCAACAGCCCGTGCCTGGGTGGAAGGGCCGCAGAAAGCAAGGAGTGGTCAAGATGTGCTGCAATCACATCATCACTGTGAAGAGGCCTTGGTTTTGAATTGGCACAGTTGCCGCTATAGCCGTCCTACCCAGTGGGAAGTCTCCTTCTCCCCCTGCTCCTAGGGGCTTTTACAGCCCCACTGCACCAGTGCATGGAGGCCTTAGAGGAGAGAGACTCTCCTTTATTAGCCAGGTGAGGATTTAAATAGCATTAACCAGCACAGTGGGGTTGCAGTGAGGACAGAAACCATCCCTGCAACTGAGATCATAACTGGCTGAGGCTGCGTGAGCCAGCACACACTCAGGCTTGCCAATCCCCAGCCTTCACAGTCAGGAGCCAGGTTGCCAAAACCAGGAAACCAGCTTAGAAATCACAGTTTGGCTTGAAATAACAGACACTGGGCTCCATTTGTTTCCCTTCCGATTTCTGAGTCTTCCCTCGCTTCACATTGTCAAGCCTTCCTGTGCAATCACAAGGGCTAGGCGTTTACTTTCTTTAGAAAAATCAAAGCCAGGGAACCTTTAATTCCAAGAGAAGGGGCTCCAACGAGATCCCAAATATCATGAGACTCATGATGAAACTGCAAACTGCTGTGAGACTTGTCTCCTTCTCCTCCAGCTGGGCTGCCTTTGCTGGGTCGACTTACTTTAAGGGAAATACCAGCTATGCTAGCTCTATGCCTGGCAGGGAAGACCCCCTAAGGCTACAGATATTCTCTTCTAGGGACCTTCCGGGCACAGCATGTCTGGGTACATTTCTGGGTACAGCAGCTAAGAGCCCCGATCTTGATGAGGGCCTCGAGGGGCTGCTGCAATTATAAATAAATAACTACGACTTTGTATGCGTCCCCCAACGGGATCCGATTTGGATTTGCTGAGGGAGAAGGGTCCGTTTCTACCTTTCAGCGCAGAATGCAGTAGGGATTTAATTTTCCTTTGCCCACATGATGTACCAGTTTGATGACGGGGTGACATGAAGCCCATCTAGGAAACCCAGCGCAACTTGCTGCGTGGACACTTAGTTCAGTTCAAGCCTGGGTGATACTGGTTTAGTTTGCAGCAGCATAAACAGGCCCAGTCTGAGTAACCAGCTGGTCTCTGTGCAGTGCGGGGTGCTCACAGGCTTGAAGAGGCCTGTTTTCCCGCACAGAGACTATGCAGAGATACTGCAGATGTGTGCTGCACCAGGGCTTCTCTTCTTGCTGTGCCATGGCAGTGCGTATCAAGGCTGCAGCTCAGCACAGAGGGGCAAGAAGGCATCCCCCACACCTAACCCAAACCCGGGCTGCCAGAGGAGGCACCACCCTCTACAGAGGAAGTCCTTCCCCCACCAGGCTCAGTGGAAGAGGGTTTCTTTAATGCTGGGAGCGCCGGAGGGAATGCAGGAGACAGTCTAGTGCACTGCACCTTACAGCCAAGGCCAGTTATGTAATGTGCTTTTCTGCTGTTGCTGGCTTGTTAGCAGATGAGACAGACCCATTAGGCTCCCTCCTTCGGTCTGCGACAGGTCTGTTGTGAAGAGGGAGCAGGCGTTCCTGGGCTCTTGGGAGACTCCCGAAGCAGCGCGCTTTCTTCAAGGAGCTGGTCTGGGCTGTTCTCCTCCACTTGCCATTCAGACCATGCGAAAGGAAGCAGGCTGCATCCTGGCATCCGTCGGGACCAGCCTGCCTTCAGCCACGCTCAGGAGAAGCTGGAACTTGCAAGAGATTATCATAACAGGCCTGGTACTGGGAAGGTGGAAAGAGCAGAAGCCTGAAGCCAATTCACGATGCTTGCAACAGCTGCCGGCAGGGCTGTGGGGATCAATGCGCTGAGAGGAAAGAGGCAGCCATCGGGTCTCATACCTCCTCGCCTAGATCTGGTGTGATTCTCTCCAGGGCTGGCAATGTAAGAGTTCTGGTGAGTTTGCAATCTCCAGCACAAACACCTGTTTCAGGGCGCTGTGATCTTAAGCCATACAATCTCAGTCCAGGCTACAGCTCCACGCGGTAGATCTCATCTTACTACAACACAGTGTGACCTGATAAAACAAATACCATGGCACAGCTATGCATGAGCTTCAAAGGCTGTTAGGTCCACTTAGCCCAAGCGCTCTGCCAGGACTTATTTAACTCACACTCAGGGCCTTTGCATCCGGGACCCAGGCAGAGTAAGGCTAAACAGAAGGTCAGTGCATAAGTTCAAAGTATCCCGTTGAAGGGAGCCTTCTTAAAAGAGCAAACTAAGTTTTAACGCTTTAAATAAATGCCATTATGCCGCCAGCCTAGCGCAACACCAAGGGTGGAGCCGTGGAGGGATGTGTCCCCCATTCAGGAATGCCAGGTGGGCCATGACATAACCCATGGCCCACGTGCCAGCACAGCCACACACACTGCCCCTACTGATGGTCCCGGAGGGGAGCTGGGGCACCTTCTCCCTGTTATGCCATCATGGGAATAAAATCAGAAAAGGAAAATGCTCCTGGAAAATGCCCCCTTTACTAGTGACATGGATTTTGAGGGGACTTAGCCTTCCCCACACCTCGTGCCTTCTCCACTGTTGTATCCTGCTGCACTGCCTCTGTCCCTGTATCTGTCAGTATTCAGCAGATTTCTCCTCCATACCTCCCCTTTGGCTAATTAAACCACAGCCCTTTCCCCTTTGCATGCCCCGATCGCCTAACCGCACCAAGCAGCAACAAGAGTGCTCTCCAGCTGATGTCACTGCTACCTTCAAGAAGGAGGCTGACCTGCAAACTATTTTTAGCCCTGCTGTAAAGTTGTGGAGCTATTCCAAGCATATCTCTGTACTGTAAGCTTCAGGATGCTGACAGGCTCCACACCCAGCGTGTGCGGCGGGGGCTTTAACTGTGAACGGGGTTGGCTTGTGACTTGTCCGTGGACGGTCTGTCCCTACCCCTTTTGTACCAGGGTCTGGTTTACGGTCCCTTCAGAATCAGTGCTGCATTTTCCCCTGTCACTCCTCTGGAAGAGCAGAGGCTCTGCAGAGCTGTGTGATGCTATCCTTCAGCCTATGCTGCTCCAGGGACTGCAGAGGAGGCTGCTCACCCATGAGATTCACGCCCCTCATCTGGCTTGCTAAGCAATGGGCCTCAGTGAGGCACCCAACAGGATTCTGCCCATCTCACTTTGCATCAGGCCAGTTGCTGCAAGGAGCTGGCAATTGCTAGGCAAACGTGGTGACGTAACCGTGGAGGCAAAGGGAGGAATCTTGCACGTATCGTCACGCTAGTCTGACTCAGCTCCTGGGCCCGGGTGATCCAGGAAGGAGTTCCTGAACATCCGTGCATCAGGCACCGGGGTGGCTGGCTTAAACGGCTGCTCCCTCTGGAGAACGAAGAGCTTGAGGGCCGTCTGCCAAGCATGGGTGGGTGTGCAGCAGGTGCAGAGAGTGGGCAATCAGAGGAGGAAGGAGCAAAAGGCACTGAATACAGCTGAGCTGGTGCCATGGGCCTGAAAATGACAGTGGAAGGACAGGAAAGACTAGCTGGCTGGAAGGAGAGCAAGGAAATGGAAATGGCTGAAATCAGGGTGTGTGTGAGTGAAAGGGAGCAAAGGGGAGATGAGTCAGGTCTGAGTGGGAGAAGGGAACATGTGCAGGAGTTGCCCCAACCGCAAAGCCCCCCCTTACCACTACTGTCTTCCCACTCCACTTCCATTTTGTATGGGGTTATCCAGCCCCTCCGCCTTCCAGGCGTGGGGGACCACTGCCCCCTTCCCTCCTCCACAAGATTTTGGGGAACTGAATGACTCCAGCATGTGGCAGCAGGCGCACGGAAAGGTCTTGCCCTCTCATTTCTTTCAGGACAACTCCCTTACCTGGAAACAAGCTGGCCTTCAAGCTGCCGCAGCAGGGCCCCGCTCCATCTGCAGCACCCGGCTCACCATCTCACTGAGCTGGGGCTTGGAAAGGTTTTATCTGCTCAGCTTTTACCAGGTTTACTTCCTTTAAAATCATCCCTCTGGGTGGCCTGGATACTTCAGATAATACTCAGCCTGCTCTACCTGCCAGGCCTGGCTTTCATTAATGTGGACAGAAAGAATCAGGGAACATGAAGCACAGCTAAAAATTTCTCCCCCAGCTTTGCTACTCCTTAGGGTCCTTGTTCAGGACCTCCCAGACCATGTTAGAGCCTTGTTCCTAAGGGAAACGCTCCTGTCTCCCTTCTGTATGGTTAGGGTAAGAAGCTACTTGCCTTTTAGAGTCAGGACAACCCATCTACCTGCTTCCCAGTAGCATCCACACCTGATAACCAGACTGACTGCTTCAAGCAAACGCTGCCAGCCTGTTGCAAGCAGTCTCACTCCTGAGTAGAGATTTGCTTTAGAGAGAGTCACTGCATGGTGCTGGGCGTTTTAGTTTGCTGCAGAGGTTGGCGTAGCTGGTCTGCCCCTTCCGGAGGCATTTATCTAACGGTGCTGGAATTCCACGTTACATGCGGTGCAGCCTTTGTGCCGACAAAAATCAATCAACCGCTAGGAAATGTTTGTGGTGCTCTGAGTACTGAGAGGGAGCATTTGGTTGATTGACAGCCGGTATATGTGATGGACAGGCTGTTTGTTTTAGTGTGTCTTGTTTTATAACAAAGCAGAATGGTATAAACTGCTCAGGAAGGACAGGCAGGGGGGAAGAGGAGGAGGAGTTGCACTTTATATAAAAGAGCTGTACGATTGCTCAGAGCTCCAGTACGAAACTGGGTGTAGGCCTGTTGAAAGTCTCTGGGTTAGGGTAAGAGGGGAGATCAACGAGGGTGATGTTGTGGTGGGTCTGCTATAGACCACCAGACCAGGAAGATGAGTGGATGAGGCTTTCCTCAAACAGCTTGTGGACCGTCTGTCCCTACCCCTTTTGTACCAGGGTCTGGTTTATGGTCCCTTCAGAATCAGCGCTGCAATCACAGACCCTGGTTCTCATGGAGGACTTCAGTCACCCTGATATCTGCTGGGAGGGCAATATAGCAGTGCACAGGCGATCCAGAAAGGTTGTGGGCAGTGTTGTAGACAAGTTCCTGGTGCATGTGTTGGAGAGGATAATTAGGGGCCATGCTTTTCTTGACCTGCGGCTCACAAACAGGGAAGAACTGGTGGGGGTGTAGAAGTAGATGGCAACTTGGGCAGCAGCGACCAGGAGATGAGTAAGTTCAAGCTGCTGAGGAAAGGAAGGAAGGAGAACAGCAGAGTAAGGACCCTGGAGCTAGACAGTTCTCAGTGGTGGCAGAAGACAGAACAAGCAGCAATGGGCTCAAGCTGCAGCAAGGGAAGTTGAGGTTACATATCAGGAGGAATTTTCTCATGAGGGAGATGGTAAAGCACTGGAACAGGGTACACAGAAAAGTGGTGCAATCTCCATCCTTGGAGGTTTTTAAGACCTGGGTAGACAAAGCCTTGGCTGGGATGATGTAGTTGGGGCTGGTCCTGCTTGGAGCAGGGGGTTGGATTAGACGTGACCTCCTGAGGTCCCTTCCGCCCTCACTGTCTATGGTTCTATGACAGCCCGTCTGGGGGTCTGCTGAGTCCAAGGATGCACTTCAGACACAGAGCTATCTCCAGCAATGCTGCCTCAGCACCACGAGTCTCTGGATTCAATGCACCGTGGTGCTCAGGGGCTCTGCTGCCCCCTGCACCACCACATAGCATTGTCCTGAGATCAAGGACCGAATCACGTGTTGCATTCTTTTCCGGGCCCACCTGAGCACTTCTGCTCTGGGATAGTGCACATACAGAGTGATGAATACTGTGTGGTGAGAATAACGTCTGACAAAATAGAGAGAAGGGATAACCTGTCAGCTCCTACACAAAGCACCAGCATTTTCATATAGTAGGCCTTGACAGACACGAAGCACTACTAGTTTATCTATCTATTTATCTTTCATCAGCTTGTCTCAGTCCTTACGCCTTTCCATCTCCCTGCCTGTTATCTCACTATTAATGCACTGCTGGAATCATCAGATCATCACTCGTCTTTGCCAATTATTTAATGAAGACATCTTATTTCCACCCCCACACTGCAGGCCCTTTGCTAGAAAATACAACGGAGATAGATTTGAAAGAGGAATCCCAGCGTCCCAGGCTACGTTCTGGCCTGGGAAACTCCAGACTTAAATAAGGAAGCCTGGGCCGCTCGCCGCACAGCCACAGTCAGAGCTCTCCCATCAACTCTGCAGACTCAGGGTGCACAGAGAGCGTCTGAGCAGAGCCCTGTAATGGTCCTGTGTCACCTCTAGAGAGTGCAGTCTGCAGCACAAAGCCCAGCCGGCAATCTGACTCATGCTGTGCAAGCAGGCAGGAAGGATGGCTGCCAAGGTTCGGCTTTACCGCCACAGCAGCACTGAGTCCAGACCTGTGCAGGGGCTGGCGGTCTTCAGTCACAGGAAGGAAAAATCTTCTAAGATGCTAAAACCAGGGATGCGATTTCATGCGCTGAGGCCAGAGCCAGCGCACACAGGCAGCAGGGAGCAAGAGGAGCAGCAGGTGGGCTTTCCACCCCTTCCACACTAGCCCTTCATGCCCGGCTGTGGAAAGCCTGGTCCTTCTCTCCGGACTGTTGAGGCCTCAGCACCTCCGTAGAGAATGCCTGCAAGGGGGTCGGATGGGGTGTCACTGCCCACGATGCATCGCTGATTTGTTAGTACTGCTACTCCTCTCTCCTAGAACTGGACCAGGACAACCAAAATGTCTTACTGGGGCTGTTGACAGGTAGCAACAGCTTCCAGTGGCTGCTCATGGGGAGGGGCAGGATGCTTATCTTGCTGGGTTGCTACCTTGGGCAGGGGCCTGGACCTGATGATCTCGCGAGGTCCCTTCCAGCCCTCATGTCTATGAACTCTATCAGGCTGTAACTACAGAGTTGTCACGGCATCTTGATACACCTTCAGAGGAGACTCACTTCTAGACTTACACTGACACTGCCCTCAGTCAACCCCCTGAACGCAGGTACCCGCACATTCACGGGTGGAGTCAAAGTGGCTGGACCTGAGGCCTGACATCACTCCCTTGTGTGCAGCTGGCAAGAGACACAGGCATGCTTGGGCCACCGAGCCTTGGGCACAGCTCTGATCCCAGCCTTTTTTTGGTATTACAATGAGTTCAAGTTTGCTGATGACACTAAGATGTGGGGGGAAGTGGGCACAACTGAGGGGAGCAACAGGCTACAGTTGGACCTAGACAGGTTACAAGGATGGGCGGAGGAGAACAGGATGGGGTTTAACACGGACAAGTGTAAGGTGATGCACCTGGGGAGGAACAATCAGCTCCGTACATACAGGCTGGGGAACTCCCCTCTTGTCAGCACGGAGGTGGAAAAGGATCTGGGAGTCATTATTGACTCCAAGATGAACATGAGTCGGCAATGTGGGGAGGCGGCTAGGAAGGCCAACTGCACCTTGTCGTGCATCCACAAATGCATCTCGAGCAGGTCCAAGGAGGTGATCCTCCCCCTCTATGCGGCACTGGTCAGGCCGCAGCTGGAGTACTGCGTCCAGTTCTGGGCGCCGCACTTTAAGAGGGATGTGGACAGCATCGAGAGGGTCCAGAGGAGGGCCACTCGTATGATCAAGGGACAGCAGGGTAGGTCCTATGAGGAAAGGTTGCGGGACCTGAACCTGTTCAGCCTTCAAAAGAGAAGGCTGAGGGGGGATCTTGTGGCCTGTTATAAACTGGTTAGGGGGGATCAGCAGGCGCTGGGGGAGTCCCTGTTCCCCCGAGCGCCGCAAGGAGTGACCAGGAACAATGGTCACAAGCTGGCGGAGGGAAGGTTTAAGTTGGACATCAGGAGGCGCTACTTCACGGTCAGGGCGGCTAGGGTCTGGAACCAGCTTCCAAGTGAGGTGGTGCAGGCTCCCACCCTGGGGGTTTTTAAGAGGAGGTTGGATGACCACCTTACTGGGGTCATTTGACCCCAGTGCTCTTCCTGCCATGGCAGGGGGTCAGACTAGATGATCTGCTCAGGTCCCTTCCGACCCTAGAAACTATGAAACTATGAGTATGCTAAGGTGAATGGCTGCCTATAAATCCCTCGAGCACCTCCCAGCTGTTAAAGACATGGAGCTGAGAGCTGACTTCCCAGCCTGGGAAAACCAAGACAACGTGGCATTAACCCTTTCAGCTGAAGGTCACCACAGTCTAAGCCAGTGCTCCCAGTCTCCAAAGAGAGACGGGAGCCCTAAACAGAAGGGTCAGCTGGCGGGGACACCTCCGGTGGCAATCGAGCAGTTCTACAGCAGGGAAGCGCTAGGCTCAGGGGAGTGCCCAGCTGCACCCAAAATGCAGAAATGAGATGGATGCAATAAGACCAGCAGAGCCCTCGGCTGCTGCCCCACGATGAGGCCGAGCCATCCTTCTGGCGCTCGGCGTGTGACCCATCCCAGCACAGGAGGCTCCCACGCTGCTGTTTCCAAGCGAGCGCGGCAGAAGAGGCTGCTGTTGTCTAATGTCTGGGTTGCATGCTGATCCATTCAAGAGCCCGTTTTCTTAAGCTTCCCGTTCTCTTGGAGACAGGGAGCCAGGCATCGGGCTTGTTGTTGGTAGGTCATCCGGAGCCAATGGGAAGTGAGCGTCTTTGAAGCAGGGCTGCAATTGGGAGGCTGTGCAGGGAATAGACTGTTGCTGCCTATGGAGGAAGCTGCAGGTCTGGCACAGCGAGCCTGGCCACGTATAGAAACCATCGATAGGAAACAGGAGCAGATGCTCACGCATGTTCAGAGACACTGCTCCGACCAGACACCATTGATTTGCACTTGTGACCCCACCTGAATTCCTGCTTTCATGTGGCTGCAGGTGGTGCAAGCGTTTTGCTTTTAGAGAATGAAAGTCACCTTCGTGCCAGGACCGGGTGACATGCTGATGGTCTGGGCATCACAAGGCCTGGCCTCTAGGGCCGAAGAGCCAAGGACTGTCATTAGGGGCTGCCCTGCATCCTAGAGGAGGCACTGTGCAGAGGCCGTACACGGAGGACTAGCACCGCGTGATTTATAGCTCTCATTGCCTCACGCTGGATGTCTCGTGACCACCTTGCTAATCTAAGCTACAGAGACAGTGACACAAGTGAACTCGCCTTCGCTGCGGCCTGGTTTTACTTGTCTGCACTTCTCTCTTCCAGCCAGCCAGCCTCCCAGAAGCACCCCCACCACCATGCCCAAATAGCAAAGTCACTGGAGCTGTTTACTTCCTTAGCCAGTCAGGGCTGTACCAAAATTAGGGACCAGCCCCTTCCCTTGGAGGTTGGGATGCATGCATCCTCACAGCTTCCCTACCCCTGCCTATCTACTTGGTGTCTCCACATTAGACTGCAACCCACCTCCTAACAGGAGGGTGCTGGAGCTTTCGGTAAGGTCACAGCAGATGCTGACAGGCACTGACGGGTGAGTCATGCTGCAGTAGCCAGAGATACTAGCAACAGATCTGTTGATCTGTATGCAGTCTAGCTGCCTTTTCGGCATGCAGTCTTGTCCAGGAACGGAGCCCGGCGTGTGCAAGAAGTGCCAGTGCAGGGGGTGGAGGAGAAGCCTCGGCATTTGTTTATCTGGAGCACCGCGGTTGGGATTCATTACCTGGGAACACATTTAAACTCATGTGAAATGACATGTTTTGCGCGGAGGAAAGTTAAAATGGAGGTAGAGTTCCAGGCTGGGCCACGCGAGGGAGCTGCTCATTACAGCCCATGCTTGGCAGAGCAGCAGTGCTGACCAGGAAGTGTGAGAAATTTGGGTGGAGGCAGAAAAACTGACGTGGGAACTGAAGCAGAGAGAGCGCAGGGACAGCGAGGGTGTGAGAGGACCACAGAGGGGAACCGCTCTTCTGCTGGCTAAACTACGGGACAGTCGGAGAAACCCAGTCCAAAGGGCACAAGGCGGATTATGTCTGGGGAGAGGTCGAGACCAAAAAGGAGAAGGAAATGAAGAAGACATCAGATGTTATTACACTTTGGTTGCACGGTAGTTATGTTATGTTCAGCTTCCCCAGCCAGCGAGTATGTTCTTCTCCCAACCCTTGCTCCTGTTCAGGATGGACAGCTGGCAGCAATGGCCACTAGCACTTTGTTCCCAAATGATGCAGGGTGGAAAGAGAAAATGATGGAGGATGGATAACTATAGCAAGTTTCCTCCCAGTGTCATTGTGTTAGTCACCTTCAGCCTTTCCACTCCTCTGCTTGCAGGACTCTGCAATGTGGCAAGGGCCTCCCTGGGCTGCTTCCACCCACCCACTCCTTTCTCAACCCCACTGAGCGATAAAGTCCTTTCCTCTTCATTGCAACCCTTCTCGTCTAGTCTAAAGCCTCTTCAGTATTGCTCATGCCATTATGGAGTGGGCCAAGTGGATCCTCACTGTGCTTAGCCAATATGAGCAGGATATCCCGAGAATATCCTGGACTGCACCGTAACATTTAGCAGACACCCGGTTACTTTGAAACGTCCGAGTGGATTTATTTAAGCATGACGCATCCTGTCAGGCTGCAGTCACAGCCCATTATGTTAACAGCTCTAACATGACACACACAAACATGGCATGAGCAATACATCCAGCTATGGCACATCCCCACATAACACCACCAGGCAGGACATTTGGGAGACCAACATAAAAGCACTCTCACAGCAAGGGTACGCATGGTGGAGGAAAGGAGTGGTTCACAGGACAGGCTGCAGAACATGGACGCAGAGATGATCAAAAGAATCTGAAAGTTGTTCTTGTCCAGCCTGTTGGAAATGAGGTGGTGAGTCTCAGATAAGTAACCAGCTAACAAGTGCCTGGGCCTCAAAAATTCTCCACCATTAAAGCTGGAAATCCCTGCCTCTTACAAGCTGTTAAAGTAAAGAGACCGTGAATAAAACTCACTGCCACGGGACCATTCTTCCTATGCAGAAATTATCTTCCATTCTCCTCATACTGAAATGAGATGGGTCACTGTGTCACTTGATGGGTCTGCAAAACAGCGAATATTTGTCTTGAATATAGTCAATTGTTATCACAGGCTCTGTGTGAGCAAACAAAGAAATCCAATGGATGGAATGGAAGTTAGCTGAGGAGCCAGGCTGCGTTTTGGCTTACCAGAAGCTTGTTTGGAGCCAAATCTGCACAGAAGACACACACACATACTGTATTGTTTGCTATTTTTTCTGTTGTGTTTTTCCTGATTACAGGCCTTGCCCCACAGAGGTTTCAACCAAAGGCCCTGATCCTGTAACCCAGGGACAGGCAATTATTTCAGGCGGAGGGTCGCGTACTGAGTTTTGGCCAGCCATTGAGGGCCGCATGACAGGCAGCCAGGGGCAAATAAATATTTATTTTCTAAATTTTTGCAGGGCCCTGTGGGCCAGATAGATTGGCCTGGCAGGCCACATCCAGCCCACGGGCTGCACTTTGCCCACCCCTGCTGTAACCTGATCCACAAAGCCAGAACCAGGTGGGACTCTGCCTGGGGGCAGGAGTTTGCCTGAATGGATCAGGACATAAGAAACAACTTGGGGCTACATCAAATTAGCACGCGTCTCATCATCTGTGTGTGCAGACACGTCCCTGAGAAACGACACCATCACGCAATCTCCGGTGGGGAGAGTGGAAGATGCTGCCCCAGTTTCACTGATGCACAGACAGGGAATAAAATGAAGGGATGGCCTAGTAGGCGATCATCAAGTGCCACAAGATGTTGTTGACGCCAATAATTTAACCAGGTTCAAAGGAGGACTGTACAAATTCCTGCAGGGCAGGCCCATCAGTGCAACCTACAGATTAGGACTTTTGAGGCCTCTGAATGCTGGAAGCAGTAAGGGAAGAGGGGCAGGGGATGCATTAGGAAGGGAAAGCTGTTGAATCACGCTGCCAGCCACTTTCCCAGGTTTGTTCAGGTGTCTTGTGGCTAGAACAGGTCACAAGATAGCAGAAACCTGGATTTAATTTATGCCTCTGACAGTGACTTGCTGCATGACCTTGTGCAAGTCACTTCCCCTCTCTGTGCTTCTGTTTTCCCATTTTTTTAAAAACTGTTCATATCTGCCTTCCTCATAGGGCTGTTATGAGGCTTAATTAGCTCATGTGACTATTGCGGGCTGTGTACTCATCAAATGAAAAGCTCCAGAGAAGGAGGAAACTGTGTTATTGGTGTGGACAACACAGAACGTGCTTGCCTAATGGGGTCAGTGTCACTTCATTTCATGCAATTACCACATATCTGATTGACACAGGAATACAGCCTGACGCGACACTTTTATTCTCGTTAATGAACATGTAGCATGCCAGTTACAGTAAAGCATTTTGCTCTTGTTGATACCAAAAAAAAAAAAAAATGATGACAGGTCAGGAATCTGTGCCTAGTTTCATAGTTAGTAGGGTCAGAAGGGACCTGAGCAGATCATCGAGTCTGACCCCCTGCCATGGCAGGAAAGAGTACTGGGGTCAAACAACCCCAGCAAGGTGTTCATTTAACCTCCTCTTAAAAACCCCCAGGGTGGGAGCCTGCACCACCTCACTTGGAAGTTGGTTCCAGACCCTAGCCGCCCTGACTGTGAAATATCGTCTCCTGATGTCCAAGCTAAACCTGCCCTCTGCCAGCTTGTGACCGTTATTCCTGGTCACTCCTGGCAGTGCTCGGGGGAACAGGGACTCCCCCAGCGCCTGCTGATCTCCCCTGACTAGTTTATAACAGGCCACAAGATCCCCCCTCAGCCTTCTCTTTTGAAGGCTGAACAGGTTCAGGTCCCGCAGCCTTTCCTCATAGGACCTACCCTGCTGTCCCTTGATCATACGAGTGGCCTCCTCTGGACCCTCTCGATGCTGTCCACATCTCTCCTGAAGTGTGGCGCCCAGAACTGGACGCAGTACTCCAGCTGCGGCCTGACCAGTGCCGCATAGAGGGGGAGGATCACCACCCTGGACCTGCTCAAGATGCATCTGTGGAAGTGTCGAAGGCCTTCCGAAAGTCCAGGAAGACGATGCCCACTGCTACCCCTGCATCTAAGGATTTGGTGACCTGGTCGTAGAAGGCCACCAGGTTGGTCTGACGGGACCTGCCTGCCTAGTTCACTTCAACCAAGTTTTCTCTGGAACACGTTTTTCCTGTATAACCTTGTAACCCATAATTAGGGCTTCAACTGAACTGCAGGGAATGATGTCGGGTTTCATGGGCTAGTAAATGAATTACAATTCTGGAGTTTCTTCTGTCACAGCTGCTCAGGGGTAAGAGGGGGGGAAAGTGAGCACTTCTTTGTTAACAGAGAATAAACAGGGAATGGAGGTTACTTTGTAATCAATGCACAATAAATAAAAAGATAAAGTTGGAAGTGTGAGCCTCTCAACAGGATTTAAAGCTGCAATTTTGGGTTAACTATTTGCAAAAATAAAACAGAGCAGTAAAAGTGGCAGGTCATAATAGTCATTATAATGAACGGCCAAGTTTCACCGGTTCACATTTCTCGAATTTATTTTAGAATTTGCATTTATTTAATTTGTGATAATAAGGATGCTATGTGCAAGGGAGAGCCAGGCTCAGCAGTCTGGGAGGCCACAACTCTGTAGCAGCTAACACTTACTCTCATCTTAATCTTACCTCTATAACCTATTTGAAGTATTTATAGAGCACCAACGTTACATATCTCGGCCCCCGTTTCCCGGGGGCAAGTCTGAAACCAGGCCCCTGTGTTGCACCGAGTGGTCTTGTGCTGCCAGTGGTATCACCAGCCTGCCGAGACATAAAAGCCAACTCCTTATTACTTGAAGTCAGTAATCACTTTGACAGAAGAAGTAGGGGTGTCAGCCCCACCCTATCCCCAACCTGCCTAATGGCGAAGTGCCTCGAATGCATTCCCGCTGTCGTTTTCACTGGATGGGGTAGTGCTCCGTCCTAAAGCATCGCACGGCGCTCTACGTGTTTTAAAACTGGAAAAGCTGCGTGGATTTAACCAAGCATATTTGAAATCAACGCTGCTAAACTGGTGCACACCCCCGATACAAACATGCCTAAACTGGTTTAACTCCTCAAAGGGATCGGTTTAACTTAGCCTGCCGATATGCTGATAGCAACTGCCCGAATCTCTGATATTAAACCAGTCGAATTTCGTCAGATATTAGATGCCGGCGCGACCACCTGCAACGGCAGCCAGAGAGAACAGGGGGAGCGCGTTGAAGGTGTATTTTCACCTTAATTTAGAGCGGCTGACACTATGTGTCACCCTTCCGCGGATGCGGTGTCACTAGGGCTTTCTTTGAACTGTGACGCCGGATGTCTTCGCTTTGCTCCGGCTGGATGAAGTGAGTGGTGTAACTCCTGGGCGGCGTAGGGGTGAAAAAGGGAGTTGCGCCGCGCCATCATCCGTCAGGAGACGCTGCTTCGCGCCCACCTTCCTGTGGTCACGATCGCGCCGCCCGGCTGGAAAGAGTGATCGTTCGGGGCAGTCCCCAGGGCGCTAGGCTAGCTAAGCCTTAGGGATGCTAAAGAGCAAGGCGGGGGGCCCATTGAGAACCCTGCCTGCGCTGCACACCCCGGCCTCAGTTGCCGAATCCCTGAAATGGGAATAAACGTGACCCGACGGCATAGCACGTGCTGCATGCCGGGAAAACCTCGACTGCTGGAGGAGACCTCCCCGCGACCTGGGCGGGGGCCGCCCTCGACTGGAGGGGCAGCAGCGACCACGGGCCTCGGCCCCGCGGGGGCGACTAGGCCGCGGGCGGGGGGGCCGGGAAGTCTCGCGAGAGGGGCGGGGCGGGGCGGAC
>NW_017729012.1:10663030-10664747 GCF_001723915.1 Gavialis gangeticus | reverse complement strand
AGGGGGGGCGCCCCCCGGGCTGCGAGCAAGGGCGGCCGCTGCAAGCGGGGGGGCCAGCACTGACCAGCGCCGCGCGCCGGCCGCCGGGCCTGAGTGTGCGCGTGAGTGTGTGTCACTGCGAGTGTGCCGGGGCGTGCGTGTGTCAGCGTGATTGTGTCAGTGTGTGCACGCCTGGGGCCGGCCCCCTGCCTGGAAACGGGGCTTGGAAGGTGGGCCACCTCTCTCCTCCCATCCGCATCCCTGAAACCTGTGTGTGTGCATGCGCGTGTGTGTAACCAGTGCATAAGTGTGCTGGTGTGTCTGCAACCTGTGTGTGTCAGTAGGTGTGATTGTGCACGTGTGTGTGCCTGAAACCTATGCGTGTGTTGGTGGGTGTGATTGTGTATGTGTCTAAAAACTACACATGAGCATGCCTGTGTGCATGAAACCTGCGTGTGCATCAGTGGATGCGATTGTGCACACATGCTGCATATGCGCAAAACCTGTACGTGCATGCACACATGCTGGTGCGTGTGATTGTGTGTGTAAAACCTATGTGTGCATCTCCGTGTGTCAGTGGGTGTGATGCGTGCATGTGACACCTGTACATGCACACGTGTCAGGTGTGATTGTGTGTGCATGGTGCAGGTATGAAACTGCGTGCACACGTGTCAGGTGTGATTGTGTGCATGGCGCATGTGTGAAACCTGTGCGCATGTCTGTTACAGTCGGGTGTGATTGTGCGCACATGTGCGCGCGCAGAACTCAGGCGTGTGTGTGCATGTGTGTCCATGGGCACGCGTGTCTGTGTATGTGAAACCTGCATGTGCAACTATGTCAGTAGGGGCAACTGTGTGTGTGCGGGTGTGTGATGCTGCCAGCCTTGCCGGTGCTCCTGGGGCTTGCCCTGGTCTCAGCAGAAATGGAGGTGGAGGCAGCTGCCGAAGGAAGGCAGCACCTTGGAGGCCGCTTCCCTGTGATGCTGCTGCGCTGGTGGGAGGCTGGGCAGGAGAGGGAGAAAAAATAGATGTGCTTTAAAGGGCTGGTATTCTAAACAGCTTCTGGAATATGACAAAATGTTGTCGGGCTGGAGAGAACCTGGCTTTGCTTGTTTAAGTACAAGACACCGAGTATTTATTGTGCTTCAGTCTCCTGTTTGTCACCGCATCGAGTCATTGATTAGGTGGCATGTGTGGCTGACTTGGTTAAATAGCCACTGCGCGAACAGAGCTGAGCAAATTGTCCTTCACCTTTGACTATGTTGTGTTTTTCGAGTCAGGTTTCCCTCCCCTTGTGTCAAGGACAGTCTCATAAGAAGTTGCCGGCAGGTTTGAATCTTTAATATGAAGGCCATCTGTAGTGCTTGTGCCATCGTTATCCTTGTTTTGGATTTTTTAAAATATATATATACCTGCATGCAAATTTCTTTGGGGAATGTATCAAATGAAAGTGTTTCCAAAATGTCATCCCCGATGGGTAGTAGCATAGCTTGTGGCACAGTGTAGAGCAGAGGCTACAGGCGTCTTCTCTGCTTGAAAAATAGCTTTGGTGTGCTTCATGTTGATGTAATAGTGAAGATGTTCCCAAAGCAGGGGAAAATGATGGTGCATTTTGGTCCTGGAGCTCTGTTCTTGTTCTCCTGCTGCGGGAGAGCAGAGCAGCTCTTCCTAGTGCAGTGTAAGTGGTTCTATATATATATTTCTTTCAAAATAAACGTGATCCTCTTCATTCCCCTTGT
>NW_017729012.1:10656804-10658030 GCF_001723915.1 Gavialis gangeticus | reverse complement strand
TGAAGATGTTCCCAAAGCAGGGGAAAATGATGGTGCATTTTGGTCCTGGAGCTCTGTTCTTGTTCTCCTGCTGCGGGAGAGCAGAGCAGCTCTTCCTAGTGCAGTGTAAGTGGTTCTATATATATATTTCTTTCAAAATAAACGTGATCCTCTTCATTCCCCTTGTCTCTGTTTATATTGACTGTGGTGCAGCTTCTGCTACTTTTATCCAAGGACAAACATAACTGGCTTGAGCTTTCCTGCTAGATTATTCACAACATTGTGCTAGTTTCTGCTGGTGTGTTTGCCCTGTTTTTAGAGCTCTTCTTCCTTGTGTATGTTCATTCAAACATGTTGATAAACTTGAATCTTAATTTGTCCTCTGAACTTGAGAGAAGGTTTTCCGTTCTGTTTTTCCTCCTGCGATGCGGCTGCCTCCAGAAGGCAAGAGTGGTTTGGGAAGATCTGGTTTTGACATGCTAACCTTCTTAAAATAAAGGGAAAGGCCCCAAATATGGTCATTTTTGCTATTAGTAAAGCTAACACGAAGTCGCATGTACTAGGGTGAATGAGGTCCTGAGTTCAACTTACAAGTGGATGCTATGCTTCCTTCCCGATACATTTTGTCAATTATCTAGCTTGGAGAATTTTCTTTAGATGTTGACTTATTTGTAAATAGTCATCCCGTTGATGTACCTTTTAATCTTAGGCCGGCGCGTTTATCATGCTGCAGTTGTCGCTTGAATAAAAAGTTTTTAAAAAGAAGCGGTAAGACAGGCAAACAGAATTAGCGGACAGGACGAGAGGAGGGAAAATCGACGAGCACGCTAATAATTACATCTTCAGATGTCTCCTCATACTGCGTTTCCTGTAATGTAGACTTTGGAGAACAATAGATAAGGCCCAGAGTTGAAGGCTTTTGTTTAGAAGATAGTGTAGATAGTTGGCCATGCAGTAACTGGTGTTGCACCAGTGACCGAGTGTGTTCTCTGCACGTGCACTTAAGTATTTGGCTACTTTAGGGCTGAACGGGTTTAGACTAGGCTCCATGTAGTGACTCTCCCTAGGAAAGGAAGGCTAGGAGCAGTGCTGCCCTTGCTCCTTCACCCCCCACCTAAGCACATCTTTGTGCCTCTTGAACCGGATGAGCGTACAGTTCATTTGGAGAATATTTCTGCCATGTGTTGAGCAGACATTTCACAACAGCTTTTTTTTTTTTTTTTTTTTTTTTAAAGGAAGAAGACATT
>NW_017729012.1:10650916-10656793 GCF_001723915.1 Gavialis gangeticus | reverse complement strand
TTTTTTTTTTTTTTTTTTTTTTTAAAGGAAGAAGACATTAGGATTGTTTTGTGTCAAACTACAACCAAAAATGGTGGAAAGACTTTGACAAATGCTGTTAACTACTTTTCCTTGCAGCATAGCATCATGGTCCCTTGCTTGCCTGCCCAGCTCATTGTCTGGAACAATTTTCTGTGGTCTTCCTCTTGACACTCACAGCACATGAGTAGCATGTGCACTTATATGTGCCTGCCCAAATCCAAAGCTGTGTTTGGTACAGGTTGCAGCCTCTGATCTACTCCCAATTTATGGCTGGGCTTCTATTTCTCCTAGGACTATACTGTGTGATGGCTTCCTAAAGCACCCTTTCAGCAAGAAGGCTCCCAAGCTTAGCTCTGGACTCATTTTGTTCATTTTGCAGGCCTGTAAAATTTTGTCTGCACTCAAATCCCCAGTGATTGCCAGCAAGTCTTTAGGCACAGGGAGCTCATGCCTTCATTGAACTCTGATTGAGAAGGGTTTAGCTGTGAGTATATACAGGGCCAATTTCATACCTGTTGTAGAAGAGCAGCTCAGCGTTTTTTAACTGTTGTCCATGTCTATAGTGGTGGCCAGATACCTCACTCCTGATCAACCTGTTACAGGAGGAAATCTTGGTGGATGCAATTTGTCATGCACTGACAACACCCGACCAGGTTTAAACAACTGACCGAATACCTGAGCAGAAAAAGTGGTGTTAAAGCACCCCTGTCTTCAATATGTGTGTAGTAGTAGAAACAAAAAAGGCTGATCTCCACCATCATGATTTTAGTGGTGGAGGCGAGACTGGGGAACAAGATGGAAAGACCACCAGGATGAAGGAGCAGAGAACCACCGACCTCCTCCTGCTCAGGGACTCAAGTGCAGGGAACCCGTCCTGTGAAAACAGTTTGCTGCATAAAGGTGTACTGTTAGCTTTTATAGGGGAAAACAGTCTATGATGCTGAGGGGAAAATTGTATATGCCATCAGCATTTCGAACACTATATCCTTTTCTCTCTATTTAAGCACTAATGTGCCATGCAGTGCACACCAGAAATGGGGAGGGGGATGCTGCCCCCATCTTAAGGGACTTAATAGCATAACTAGAGAGCAGAACTGGTACCACAAACGTTGTTTCTTAATTTTTTAAATTTTTTTATCAACCTCTGACAGTATTTGCCTCTTTCCATTGGTCAGTTGAGAATTTCTTTGTAATTTGCTAGAATTTGAGGCAGCTTTTCAGTTTTTGAGATGCTGCGGAATCTGAGTGTCAGTTCTTGGTTTTTTTGCCAGAAGACGTGACAGCACAACCCTTACGAACATAAAATTGCCCAGACTGCAGTTGTCTTTGTCAGCAGCCAGAAGTTGTGCTGGTTGAACTAGAATTGTTTTTAAAATGGATGTAAACTGATGCATGTTCCTTTGTGGACCTGCATAAAGAGGTGCCTCTCTTATCTCAATCTAGCTTTTTGCAAGAGATTTAACTTGTATTTTTTTCAGTCTAGTTAACCCAAGGCAAGCCCTGGTGTGTCCAGGCTTCAGATTCTCAGGCTTCATAGGGTTGGCTTTTGGAGAAAGGAAGATTTTATGGATAGGGCAGTAGCCCTGGACACCCAAGTTCAATTTCCTGCTCTACTAGGAGATTCCCTTGCAATTCAAGGCAAGTCACAAAGCCCAGATGCCCAAAAGAGTTTAGCTGCCTAACTTCACTGGGAGATGCACGGCTCAGTAGTTCCCACAGATGGCTAAACACCTTTGTGGTTCTGGCCCTTCACCTCTCTGACCCACAGTTCTCCTCCTGGAGACCTGAAAGACTGGTGACTTCTTTGGTGGCGGGCTAGTGTGAAGGTGTGTACGTTGAAGGCTGTGCTGCTCAGGTGCTTGAGGCCTGTGTTGGATAGAGAGATGGGGCCTTCTGGCTATTCAAGATGATGTTTGTCTATTGTGAACAGGCAGTAGCTCTTGCTGTTGTGCCTGTGGTATTGCTTGGCTGAAGACAGGTTCCTCTTCATCCCCAGTTTAGTTAGTGGAGCATCAGTGTGTGTTGAACAATGTCTTCACAACAGAAAAAAACAGAAACTTGAGGTATTTTTAAATGGAAGCTGATATTTTGGGGAAAGAACACAAAACATCATGGAGCTCTCACGTTGTGAAATGCGCCGTTCTCTGCACCTGTGATCTACCACTGACCCCCCCAGCTAGAAGTGTTGACACCTGTGCAGGTAATTCTGTTATAGTAAAACATGGTGTGCAGGCTAAAAAGGGTTTGGTTGTTTTCCTCGGTTCTGTAAAATAGCTACATTTGAAGAATATGCAAGACTTATTTTCAGGGGAGTGCTCTAATGGCATTCGTGCTAATGAGTTCCCTGAATTTAATCAAAGCCTTAGCTGTATGTCGGTAATGTTAAGCTATGTTTAGAAAACGCACATGGGTGTTTTGTATTGATTGAGAGATTTTACCTATAGTTTTGAGACCAAAAGTCAATGTGTGTTGCACCTTAATTCTTACAACAGCACTTTGGAAAGTAAAGCAGTCTTTACTTTTTTTGCATCTCAAGAAGTAAAGTTAAAAGACTTCTTCCACAGCCAGCCCCCACTTGCCAGGAATCAGAAGACACAACCCTTTCAAGTGGGCAGAGTCCCAAGGGATCAGCTTTTCCCAGCCTTCCCATACTCCGTTGCTCGTTCGTATAACAGTCCTTCCCTGCTCGCCAGCCTTGATTCCTGAGAGAACCCACTGCACCCCACCGAAGGAGGAGTTCAGATCCAGCAGGATGGGAAACTGAAGCAAGTGATGAAGGGTAGGATGAAGGAGAATGGACTTCTTGCCCCAGGGGCGACAGCTCAGCATTTGCTCCATCCACGTGTTCGAATCCGACCTTCCTATCATCCTGAAATCCCGTTTTTGTTTTTTTTTTCCCCTGGCAGTGTCACACTATAGCAGCAGCAGCCCCTAGCATATTATCCTCTTCCCCAAGAGTTAAATTGTTCTTGAGCTCCTCGGGGGCTCTCTGTTTACATGGTCTTACACATGTTGGTTATCACAGTGTCCCCTCCCCTTTCTCAGCATAGAATGCCGATCTCTCTCTTCAGTCCCCTTTTAATTGTTGACTATTATGCCCTCAAGCCCAGGAGAGAGGTTATCTGAGGAACTGGCACTAATGCTGCTTCACAGACAGGCCATCGGAGTACAGTGAGGGGTGTAGTACATCTGTCTCCCTGGTAAACCATAAATTACTAGTGCTCCTGAAGCTTGGTCTCGGAGCCAGTGCAACATGGGTTGTTTTTAGTACTAGCCTCGCTGGCAGTTGTCCGTGGTATTAACTCCTCCTACTTTCTACTTCTTCCCCCAGGGAGTCACAAACCCGTCTGAGAAAGAAGGCTGTAGGCATATCACTCTGTTAAGTTTGGCTATCCCTTGCTTTTCCACAACTTCTGTGAATACTTGGGCTGTTTTTTGAAGGCAGGTATGTGTTAGGATCTTTGTTTTTTATTGCTATGCAGAAAAGCAACCAAGTTTAATGGCAGTTGTTAAAATCAGTTGTGGGCCTTCCATGACACTGATGGGGCTAAACAGTGCTGTAAATACGTTCCAGAGCTGTTCTTTGGCTACAGTAGTGCTTGGTGAAAGCATGGTTTTGTAATGGTTTGGCCATGTCTGCATGGATAAAGCGCCTGTCGAAACTTTAATAAGTTGAATAAAATGCAGTGAGGTGAGTGTGTAACAATAAGCGTGCAGGGAGGAATCCCTGTAGTTGTGTTGGGCTTGCTGTCTTCAGGATCTCCACCCGCCCCGGGGACTGAGAGAGAATCCGAGAGCCTTCCATTACCAAGAACCGTGAGATATGTCCCAGATACACCTGGGCAGGTGCAGACGTAGTAACATATAGGCAGGGGCTTGGTGTGAGGATACTCCCATCTGGGCTTGGCTAGCTGCATAGTGTAGACAGATGTATGATATAACCATAGTTTCTCAGAAGAGGGCAAGAACAATGGTTCCTACCCCATAGGGTAGAAAAGCACCCAGATCTTGTTGCCCCTTTTTGGCTGCTGGAAGAGGAAGGAGCTACCTCAGAAACAGATCCGATTCTTACCTGTCTCCTTACTGCATGCAGGGTCTGTCTGCCTAGCAATCTTGAAAACAACTGCAGTACTGGTAATGTCTGCGCTGCTGCTTGGGAAGCCTGTGCCCAGAGATCTGGGCACTTGCACAATAAGTAGGCAGATGCTGCTCACGAAGACATCGCTGTATAACTTGACATTCAGGAATTTACAGCTGTACAGGCTGTAAACTTCCTTTTGGGAGGTGTGGAGGGACTGACTGGCAGAAATTGATGTTTGAGGCCTAGCCTATACTGGGTCGGGAGGTTTGCTGGCTGGTAGCAGCTTCTGGTGGCTTCGTACAGCTGTTCTTTATCGACTACAGCAAGGTGCATTGGGCACCCTGGGAAGGCAGAACTGCCAAAGGGAACAGGCCACCCTGAAGGACGCATGGATCTCGCTACTGGCACTTCTGTTGGCTGCGCGGTGGAAACAGAAGCCTTTTTCTGTCGCAGAGGTGATGTAGTCCTGCCAGCGGAAAGGAGGAGTGTGGACACACGTGAAGTTTTGCAAGCAGAACTAGGCTGTGGGGCTCACCAAAAAGAGCTGCTGTAGTGGACCAAACGTGGAGGTCTTCATCCATTGGTGGCTGGTTCTAGATGCTTTGAAGAAAGCTATAAGAAGCCCTGCATTGGGCGGGGTGGGATGAGGCATTCTCCATGAAGTCTTTCCACTGCAGGCTGGTTTAAGTGCCAAGATACAAAGCCAAAGAAAGGTTTATACAGTGCTCGTGAGCCGAAAGGAGGCAGATGGATTTTTCAAATGCTTAGTAGAGCACCATAAGCATCTATAGCTTTATCTACCCAGCGATAGGCTACTAACAGGCATGTGAATGCAGGGAGCCTAGTTTATATTCCTAACAATGTTCTTTACTACTAGTGATGATTGACAACCTGTTAAGAAAATGAATGCGAAAACTAGCACAGAAGGCTGTGCTTTACAGTCTAGAGATCGGACAAAGCCTGCAGACATTTCTTAAATTGCCCATTGTGTTGATTGTCTACCAGTGATAGCAAAGGCTTCTTGCCAGTGTCTTAACTACTGTGTTGTCCGGGGTAGTTAACTACCTGCAGCTGGTTTACCCACCTGCTTCTATCACTGGTCCCTTTACAGTGGTGGTAGCCATGCTGGGAAACTCTGAGTAAGACTGAAGAGGGAGAAGCCCCCGTGATTTGGTCACCTGTGTGTTTGCCTCTTGTCTCCAAGTAAAGACTTGGGACTTGTCTAAACACAAGAAGCTGTGCTAGCCCAACTTTACTTACCTTTGCCCTGATTTAATTGCACTGGTTTAATAGTAATGAGGTGTGCTTTTGAAAAGTTTCAGTACAGCTCTACCAGCAAACCCTCCAAGAGCAGCTGCACCTCTCACAACCAGAAAAGTGCTCTTGCTGACATAGCTTATGGTAGTTCCTCAAGTGAAATTAGCTATCCTGGCAAAAGTACCTTCACCTTGTGGGTTGGGCTTGTAGATCTGACCTCCTTACATATCTCGGAAGTTGATGCCAGAGTAATTATAAGAAAACCCCTGTCTTGGACATGTCAAGCATCACTGGCAGTGGAAGGAAGAAGGAAACTTCAGCAAACACTTGCTTTCGTCGCAACATCAGCGAGCTCCCTGCAAAACCAGAAAATCTCAGTAAAACATTTGTTACTGAAGTGCGACCAGTGAGAATGGGACATGGATGCAGACTGAAAAGGGAAGGATAATGTTGTGAAAAACCAGAACTCTTTAAGCAGCGGTGATCTAATGCACATTCTTAAGGCGCTATTGAGGATT
>NW_017729012.1:10628816-10650905 GCF_001723915.1 Gavialis gangeticus | reverse complement strand
CAACTGTACCCAGTATTTTCCCTTTCCATACAACACTGTTGTGGACTGAATCTGTCACTTGTTGAAAAGGATATGACAAGTGATTTTTCTGATATATGGTAACTTTTCATATCATCTTGGAAAATACGGGCTTTCAGCTTTACTTAAGATGTTTAGCTAGATTTTTGGATAAGTTAATATCCCCTTCTGCAGCTTAAAATTGGATACTCATGGCCTGACTCTGCAGGCTGCCCCTGGCAAGCCCTGGCATTGAGCTCCAGGGTCCTTCCATGCCAGTCAGCAAATGAAATCAAGGCCTCTTACTCATTTGGGAGCCTGTCATATTCCCCCACTGGGCTTGCATAGATGAAAGAAAAATATTTAATTTCCTCAGTGCCTGTAAGTTAGTACAACCAGTGTACATTTTTGTAGCTATTTTAAGTATTTTTGATATTTAAATACAAATGCACATCAGGAAGTGCTAATATTGATGCAACATGAAATGATAATGTGAAAAGTAGAAATTTCTAAGTCAGCTAGAATCTGGGAAGGTTACTAATCTTCAGTACGGTGCTTTTGTCATTCTGATTTTCCCCAGTTTGACAAGATGATGATGATGGTGATGATTTCATCCAAAGAGCTCACAGAGAGATCAGCATATATTTTTCCATCTGTAAAATGGAGGGAAGGGACCTATACAAGGTCACCCTGCTAACCAGTGGAAGTGCTGAGAATTAAATCAAGGTACTAACCCAGTGCCCTGACGCCCGAGGGCACGTGGCCTCCCAGGTAGTGTGATGGGGACTGTGAAAGCAAAGGTCATGTCTTACGTTCACAACCCCGTGTTTCTGGTGTACAGCAGAGATGGTGCGAAGGCATCTGAAAAGTAGGGCCATCTACCCTTTCAGATCCTAGGGCTTGGGCTGACTTCCTGGTTGTAATGCAGAACAGAGCCTATTCTGTTTTCTGGTAATAGTTCAGTGATGATTTTTGTGTTATATCCTTGCAGTTCCACAGAGTTGATAACTTAGCTGGCTTAATCAAGAGGTTTTTGCCAGGATGGTAGATGAGCTGTGATCTGTCACGGCCTTTGCTATGCTTATCTTTAAAACAAACCTGAGAGGGATTCTTCAGTGCAGCTTGCGTCGTGCTGGTCCTCAAACCCGCTGAGGAGCAAACTGTGTCCTTGTACAGACATTTAGTTTCTCCTGGGAGAGTCAGTGCACTCCCAGGAGAAACCATGAGTGTACAGTTGTTGTCTCTTTCTCCCAGAGTAAAAAGAGCCACTCCGGGACAAACCAACCTGGGAACAACCAGGGTTAAGTCACTCTCAGGAGAGTTTCTCCCAGGAGAGTGAATATCTGTACACGCTGAGAGTCTTTCGTTCTGTTGGCGCTTACACCAAAGAGGGCGATGGGGCTGCTCTCAGAGTGAAGATACTCCTGGGCATGCGGCTTTGCAAGTCTGGGCCTGCACCTCAGAGTTTGCCCTGCGAGTCCTGTGGGAGTAGAACCTGTCCTTTTACCAGCTGTGCCGAAGCCACGTTGGTATCCTAATCAAAACTGCAGTGGAAGTAGGTAAGGATGCTGGTGATTTCAGGGCCCTCCTGCAGGCTCCCCTAAGCTGTCTGGTGATAGGAGAGGTATGAGGTCTTGCTCCCCATTTTCAGCAGGCTGCAGACTTGCAGCATTGGAGCTGGAGTAGCCCATATTGCTTTGCCTTGTGCATTGCAAGGCCCGTCTGTTTACACAAGTCATTGGAGAGGTGTGTGGCAAGGGCTGGTATTTGTGGCCTAGGTGCACTGTTTGCATTGTAGTTCTCCCTTTGCTGGCTCATTTTCTGCTTTGGGGTCAAGGAGCATCTTATGGTTCAGTTTGGTCATGGATAGCACTTTTCTTTCCTCCAAATTGGGCTCCCTTTTCCTTGTCCTTCCCTCTCCGCACATGGAAAACGATTCATCATTCTCTTCACAACAATCTTTTACATATGGGAAGACCTGTTGTCACAGTGCTGCGCCAGGCCCCCCCCCGGCCGAGCCTTCCCTTTGCTAGACTAAACAAACCCAATTTCGTCAGCTTTTCCTCCTAGGTCATGTTTTCCAACCCCCTTATCATTCCTGTTGCTCTTCAGTGGCTCCTTTCTAATGCATCTGCATCACTTTTAAAGTAAAATGTTGAGAAGTGGACCTAGGGATCCACTGGGGCCCTACAGGACTGTGAATGCAGAATCTCGCTGTTTCTTGAGCTCCGCCAGGTGCATCATGCTGGCATTTCTGGAGGAGGCACATGGTGGCTGCAGCAGCCTCAAGACAAGTTCAGGGCTGGTGCAAGAAAGCCTGCAAGGGATACCTGTTCTGCAGCTCTTTCCTGGGCTGGTCTCGAACAAGAGGTTGTTGGCTGATTGATGTGGTCTTTGGAGTATGGCTCCTAAGTTAATTACAAGACTTAATTTGTTTTGCTCAGTTGAGAAATAAAATTTATTATGATTTCACTGAAGTATTACTCTGAAGCATGCAGTGAACTAAGCCTTCCGGCTGAGGATCGGTGCAGTTATAAGCCCAGGTGGAGATGGTGGCGGTGTTAGTTTTCTCTCAAAATCCCACCCCCGAAAAATCAGCAGATGCTTTTGGATGATCCGGAGCAGCTGTCCTGTGCGGTAATACTCACCGAAGCCACAAAACGGTGTCCCCACCACACCCTCCCAAATCCAGATTTTGTTTGCTGTGCTCAGTTGCTGCTTTGGGTTTCAAGCAAAGATTACATGTGTGGGCCAGGAAGCGTCTAGCATGCTGGGTCCCGAGCTTGACTGGGGCCTTCTATCACTACTACAGATGCAGAATTGCAAGGAGTTTACTATTCAAAACATGTTATCATTAAGCTTTCCTGTCATGTTAATCTGACTGGTTCAAGTATTGCATGAACTATAAATTTGCTTGTGGCATGGAATAGTCAACTTGCATTCTCCCATCTGGGGTTCTCCCTTACACTAATGAGTACAGACAATCTATGAAAACCTCTTCCCTACAGAAAACAGACTTTCCTCTTTTAGTATATCATTTTTTTTATGCCTCCATATTCCGTAACTCTCTTCTTTTTCTGGCATTACATATTCTGCAGGCCATGCTAGGAAGGTCCTCTTTAAAATGCTTGCATCATATCAAAGGAATCTTTCTGTGGGGCCTTTAAGTAGTGGCAGTTTCAAACCTACATTGTTTCAAAGGAGTTTATTGTTTTTAGCCTTTTATTACATTTTGATTACAGCAAGAGCCACTCACCTCTATAAAAACAAATACAAAATGTATTCTGCAAATAAACAGTGATTATAATGCAGCAGGAAGGGTGATTGCAAGCAGTGGATGTGTGGCTCTGCCTACTTGCTGGATGAATATGATAAAAGGTTTAAACTGCTTTTCAGAAGGGGAAAAAAGTTTGTTTTGTCCTAGAAACACAAGGAAAAACACATCTCACCCTCCCTGTTTTGTTTTTTTTCTGGGGATCTTTTTTGAGGGCCAGATTCCCGGTGGAAATCTGTCTTCCAAAGTGGTGGAGAGTTGATTCATAAAGGCAGTGACAAAAGGAAGTAACCAGAGAGTTGGAAAGCCTTTGATGAAAAGTTCCCTCCCTTCCATTTGCTGAAGTTTTGCTTTCTTTAATTATGACATCACATGAACATGCAAATTCCCCAGTCCAGCGTCTTCCACGAAAACAATGCAGAGGAGACAAGACCTGCATTTCTAATGTGAAAAACAAGCAAACCTGATTCCTCCGCTTCCTCCTCTTTTTTGTGAAAGAAGCTTTCAAGCTCACTTTATGCAGCGGCAGTTGATACAAAGGAGACATGCACAGCGGTTTCTTCTGCAGTTCTCGCTACTGGATTCTCCAAAATAAAATCAGAAGACTAAGAAATCTGTTGCTTTTGTCTTTTGCTGCAGTGTTTAAGTGCCCATGGTAACATAAAGGATGGAGGCTAGATAGGATGGCGTGGCTGTTAACGGGCCCCTTATAAAACATCTGTTCGTTTTGGTTTTTAGGGTTCTCCAGTCTTTAAGCAGGCTTCTTCCTTCATCTTGCTCCGCAGTGTACTTGCAAAGAGACGAATAAGCAGCATGCCGGTGTGTTGTTCCTCTCCTGGTAACATCCTCCACAAGGACTTCCCTCCACACGTGTGCATTAATATCAGAGTGTACTAACCCCAGCCTTCCCTAAGATTGGCCGGGTTCAAAGGAGCTGCCAAAACCAATGGATAGAAGCTAGTTTTGTTCTCAGTAAGGAAAGTCTTGGCTCACTCGGTCGGAGTGTTATCTGTGCCTAGCAGTAGCTCACCATTGTGAACTAATGCTTTGGTTATACATGCACTTAAGGGCTTGCCTGGTGCAGATGCTTTGATGCCTGTAGGCCAGATCGCTAACTTCTAGTCTCTTTGGATCAGATCTCCTTCTGACACTAATGACTGGGCTAAATATCTACGGGCAGTGTAGGCAAGGGGCTAGCTTCCTCCTGCATGCTGCAGCCACTGGTAGCTAAAGGAGCTCACCTAGATACAGTAAGGGCATGTGGCTAATGAGAAATATTACTGTTAATGGTCCTTGCCCTGATATTTTCAAAAACCTCATTTTGTTCTATGGTTCCCCCCCTCCCCAGCACAAGAAAGTACTGTTTCTTGAGGCTGCCTCTTGAGGTCTCAGTTGCACCCTGTTCAGCTGAGCATGTGGGTGAATTGAACGCTTTACTGGGGAGCAGACAGGGTTCTTTGGGTAAATCCAGTATCTTTTATTAGACCAACTGAAATATTGGGGGAGCAGTTTGTTTCAGTTCTCCGGTTGGTTGTCAGGGCAGCCACTACCCAAGGTATCGGGAGATTGTCCTACTTTTCTCTCACATCCGAGAGCCTCAGAACTTCGTACAGCGGACACCTGACGTTCGTTCCCTTTGTGCTCTGGCCAACAGGCACAGCCAGCCAACAGATCCTCTTTTAATAAAGGAAATGTTACTTGAAACTTGAGTGTTTTTCTCTCTTGTCAGCTTCTGTTGGAAAGCAGAAAGCCTAATCCACTCTTCTGAACTGCTAAAAGAACAGAGACGTCAAATTGCTGGGTATGAAATTATGCTGCTTGTTCATTTACCAGCAGGAAATGGTGTGTAAGATGTTTTGGATCCTACAAAGAGCATTCATCTTTGTGTGCGCAAATTTAGCACTCACCGAAGGTGTCAGATTGACAGGCTCAGAGATAGTGGAGGTTGGAATTTTATTTATCCTCAGAGCAGGTATGGTGCAGGCTGTGATAATGTGAGATTCCTCATCTCTAGCCACTACATCCCTGGTACCCTTCAGAGACGGCCTCTAGAGGCAAGAAGCTAGCTTGTTCTACATTCCTGCCAAATTGTCCTTTCTGCTAGAAAGAGCCAGGCAGTGGGACAGTTAATGCCAACTCCGGTGGTGGTTTTTATGATGGATGCCTATCTTCAGAGGCTAACATAGACATCATTTTGCTCCTTCCATATATGCTGCAGCAGGAGCAACTTTCAGTCACCTCCCATTGTGGCTGGATTTAGACTGGTGAGATGAAAGGTTCCATATCTCACTTTTGCAACCCGCTGAGTAACGCAGCCCCCATAAAAGAGGTTTCAACACTGTGCCTCCTGGTGCTAGGAGATACTGCTTAGGCAGAATCTGATAGAGCTAATTGGTGCCGCTGCCTTGAGTGAGCTTGACGCCGTTTTGCAACTTGGAAAAAAAAACATAAAACTTCACATTAGCTTATGTGCATGTCTCGCCTTTTATCCCAGGCCTCGAAGCACTTTACATCTTCTGAAGGAGGTCAGGCTGCATGGCGTCTGATGTGCAGAACTGGGAGTCATGCGGAAGCCCTCAGCAGTGCTAAGAAAACTGCGACTGAAGAAGCAGGAGGTGTCCATTTTTTATTTTTGCAGTCTCCCACCAAGCTCTTTGTGGGGTCTGCAGCGTAGCTTTACATTGCATGCGTGCTGTGCTGATGCAGTGGAGCGCTGTCCTCTTTACGCTGGCTTGCAGAGCCACCTGGCAGTGGAGATGGGGCTGGCAGAAGGACTTCCATGACATTGCATTGTCCTGGAGACTAGCAGGGAGCAAGAGACCCTAGATACTGTGGAGAGGCATGTGGCATCTCTGTCTTCCAGTAATCCATGTGGTTGAGTAGGGTTTAGGGGGGGGAGTCCTGAGAGAGAGAGAGACAGCTCAAGGCTACGTGTCTAGGCTGCCCAGTGCCCCTTTACAGCGCAGCTTTGCCGCAGGTGGCCATAAAGCAACCAAGGGTGTCTTTTCCAGGCTCTGGGGACTCTCATTCTACTGAATTCAGGTGGGATTGGAGTGAATGTTAAAACTCCTTTTAGATTGGATAGTATTTTAGAAAGGAAATTGTTTTAGTTGAACTCTTCCGTGCCGATTTCTTCTTTATTGGGAAAGTCTTCTTTAATGCTCCCTCTAATTTGTCTTGTTACCAGTCTGCATCATCTACTGTTATGAATAAAATATATTTCCTTCATAAAAGGATTTTATAGGTGAAGTGAATGAAAATTTCTGTGCTTGCTTTCTCTTTTTTTCTGCACTTGATTTGCATATATTTCATACTCTTGCCGTATCCTAAATTAGATTCCGATCTATGTACAGTTACTCAAATGGGTAACATTGCTCACGGGAAGTTCCATAATAGTCTCTTTCTGCAGTGGCTTTTGGATTAGTATCTGGAGTAATAGATCAGACTTGGTACGGGAGTGGGGCCATGGGACTTGCTGTGGAAGGAGGTGCTGTCCTCCATGCATTCTCCATTTTTTTTTTTAATTTAATTTTTAAATTAAATGAAATTGATGCTGAATTTCCTCTCTGCCACATCCGTATGCCATAGAATTGGGGCTGAGCTTGCTATGGAAAGCACAGGGACTTGATTGTTAATGAGGTAGATGCTTGGACAGCAGTCAGGAAGGATGCACAAGCCTGCAGGTAGCTAGGTAGGATGGATAATAAAGTTGTTATTAAAAGGTAAAACTTCCGATGTCTATGTGGCCTTCCCCACTGTCTGCATGGTGAGGCTGGGCTCTGCCAGCGCACAGGAGGGTGTGAGGAAGGAGTACAGATTTAATGGCAATTGTTGCCCTGCTGGCTGAGGGGTTGGGATTACTTGGGGGCCTTGCTGCATTATTTTCACTAGGAGGAACAAGTAGTTATATGAATCTTATGCGAATCGGGCATTTCTTTGCTGTAGACCTGCTTATTTGCTGACAACGATCACAACTTTGTTTCCCTGAATGCAGAAACAAAGGGCAAGTGGGTTCCTCCGCCGTTCTCACTTGCTCTTTGCTGGCTTTCTCTTGCAGGTTTGCACTGGGTCCTAGGGAAATCCCTGGAATCACACAGCTCAGCTCTGCTCAGATTTTGCCATGCAGTTGATTGCCTTGGGCGGTAGTGTCTTTTGTCTCTAGCTATCATTCTCCATAAAGAGGCTTGATTGCACCTTCCATTCACCATGAAAGAAGTGTGATTAGCACACCCATTGGCTTTGACCAGATCTGTGATTGCTTTTGATCAGACTTGCTTGATGGCAGCCGTTATCACCTTCCAGCATAATAATATTTTAACAAACTTTTCTCTGCAATGGGGTCTCGTAATATGTTGCTCAAAGGCCACTTCTATGCTAAGAGAATGACCCTCTTGTCACAATGATTGTCAGCAGCTCAGACTCCCCAGATCCAAAAGCTGGTGTTGACAACAGTTTAAGTGTAAGTATAGATGATGACACCATTTTCAGCTGTCTTGAAAGTCTAACTGAGAACATGTTCTACCAGGTCTCAGCCAAACTTCTCTTAAGTCGTTTTGTCCAATTTATTCTAGCAGTTGCTAATTTTTCATGTTAGCAGTGATCCCTATCCCGGCTGATAAATTCCTTTTGTTTGTTTTCCTATTGTGAATGAGGCCAGAGAGCTTTTGGACTAAGAAATTCTGCCCCCCAGGTCTTGATTCTGCAAAGAACATGAAATAAGGGTGAGCCGTTGGGGGACAGGTGCAACCCTACTTGAGCTGCAGTTGCCCATTTCATTCTTATAACAGTTTACAATTTTGGCTCTGTGCATTTTGGTAACTTAGATCCTCCCTTTATCTCTTTAGTCCAGATAAAGGCAACACAGTTCCTGTTATCCAGGTTCTCCCAATTGGTAAAGCCACTTTATAACATTATGTAATGACTTCTGAAAATAATTCCAGCACAATTTTGGCCTGTATACCCTGGGTCTCAGAGTGCACTGATTGAACATTGTTTGAGCATTGTTTCACAAGCAGTTCCATCAAGTCTAGACGGTGGTCTGCATCTTTGAGTCCTTATTTTTAGGATAATTATTAATGCCCCAAAATGGGAAAGGAGCCAGCTCATCTTTTCTCCAGAAAGAACCTGCTATACACTTAAAAATAAACAGTTGGTGCATTCATTTGCATCATTTTTGTATGTACAATGACATATTGACTTAATCTGTCTGAGAGGAAGTTTAAGCACCGACATGCCAGAGTCCCTGATTTGATTAGTATTTTAGTGAACCTTCTGTGCGAAGAGATCTGATGTGTTTACTGAATATATTCCATCGAAAGTAATTTCGCTCTTCAGTCCTATAAGTACTTGCAGGTGTTGCTGTTAAAAGAGCATGTACATCTGAGCATAATTCTGACTCGTATGGTTTCGTCTTATCTCTTTTTTTTAGTATGTCCATCAATTTGATATAGGGAGGAAAAACAAATGAGAGAGAGGTTAGCTTGGGGGAGATGGTTTCACTTCAGTCCTTTGTACTGTTTCTTCGTCTGTGTGTGTCAAGCAGGGGTGGGCAATTATTTGCGCTGGAGGGCCACTTACAGAGTTGCAGTGAGCTGTTGTGGGCCAGGAGGGGTGTTGACCAGCTGGGTGGGGTGGGCAATTGATCTTATCTGTCCCTGGGCCCATCTGCCTCACACAGCAAGGCAGGTGGCTGGATGGAGTGGACTAGCAGGGTTTTTATGGAGACTGTCTTGTGACCCCTGTGGGCAGGGTGTGCTCAGTTGAGCGGATGGGATGGGGCTGCAGGCGCCTGGGCATGGGACCAGAATTGCAGGGCAGTGACAGCACAGGGCTGGGGCCCAAGGCAGAGCCATGATCCGTTCCCCACATGTCCCTGCCCATTGAACTGGTGCCTGTCGCAGGGATGTGCAAGGAGCAGATTGCAGCTCTGCCCTGGGCCCTGTCCCACGCTGTCGCCACCCCGCAATCCCGACCCGCTCCTGGTTGCTACTCCCTGCCCCCCCATAGCCCCATCACATCTGCCTGGCGGGGGTCCATGGAGAGCCTGCCTGCCTGGTCGCTGCATCCGGTGCCCCTGGCAGTGGGTGCGGTGTAGTCTGGCTGTAGCTGCTGGGCTGAGTGAGTCACTGCTATGGGGGTATTAGGAAGCCGAGTGCAGCCGCTGTGACCCCCTGGCCCTGCTGCACACCCAGGGTCGTCAGGACTAGCTGCATGTGCCGTAGCCCGGGCTTGCCCCCGTGCCTGGGCCAGGTGGGGCTGAGGGCCAGATACAATCCCTTGGCAGGCTGGATTTTGCTCACTCCCATTGTAAAGCATCTAATGGGGCTTTGCTACTGCAATATCAGTATTTAACAATGTGCACTATCAGCTGTGTACCATTGAGATGCATTCAAAGGTTAGCACGGGACATGTAAAATCATGGTTTTCATTCACATCTGAGTGAATCCAGAGTGTGTCTAACAGCATGCCACTTGTTTGTCTCTTTTCTGTTACTCAAAATTTGAATGACCCTCTTACTTATAAATTTGAGACTAATTTAACACCCTGGTTTAAAAATACATTGGCCCTGGTGTGTGTTTACACAAAATCATATCTGCTTAAGCCGAGCAAAGAAAACCTGGAAACAAAATCAAATCATTTGACGTGCATGTTAAACACTTGCTAATAGTTCTTGGACTGATGGGAATCTTGTGTTGAACAGTAATACGATGGATTAAAGCATCTTGAGAAAATACAGCAAACGGCGACTAATTTGCGCCAAGAACTGTACCAAAATAGCGCTGGATATGGGTAAATGTTGAGATTGTGTTCTCTGCTCTCAAATCACACTCGTACTTTCTGGTACGTAGCAGAGTACATCGACAACTGTTACTTGGTAAGCCTCAAACGTGTAATGAAGAAGAATTCAAGAAAGCAGGTCGTGTGGCTGTTTCATGCTTTGCCTTGGGTTGTTGTATTGCTCCAGAGCGTTCACAGACAGGATTTAAAGAAGCCAGTATTGCTTTGTTTGCTTGCAGTTGTGTTGCAGAATGCCTCATGAACATGGATTTTAACCGGGAGTACATGGCTCTTGGAGTGACTACCCTTATTTCAAATAGGATTTCGAGATGCGATGTTAGTTCATGTCGGTTAAGAGCTGCTAACGTATCCTAAGAACTTTTTTTTCATGAGGCATGTGTTGCCTTTGACCTGGGTTAAACTGCTCGATTTGGAAGGCATAGCTCTCCCTGGTATTGTACTAGCTAGTGTCCTTTAATACCATTTCTTAAAGTGGAGAATGTGCTGAGCCTAGGCAGGGCAAGTGACGTTTGAAAACACATGAGTTGGCGTGGGTCATCCCAGGACTGTCTCTGGGGCCTCGGAGTCAGCTAACCATTTTTGTACATGGTTTGTCTTGGCCTTGCTTGATGCAGGCTGCTGTTGTGGTCATAGGAGGTCAATCACACAAGACAGTACATTTGAAAACCCATCCCTACGTTTCCAGTCCAGACAAGCCCATAAACTATCAAGCTGTTCACTACCCAGGACCTCCCTTACACGATCTTTTTTGCTCATTCTTGTTCATTAAGATCTCTGCTTAGAGAAATTCCAGTAGTTCTTGCTGATTTGGAAATGAGCATTCATCCTGCTCTCTGTTGCTATTCACTTGCTGCTTAAGAGATCTCTCTTAACATTGTTAGAGAGAAATGTGGCCAAAAATGTTGTCCTTATGAGAGACAAACCTTGCAGATAGAGAATAGAAAACACCAGGGCTGAAAGAGCCTGGGTAGTTGAGTGTGGAGGAGGCTTGGGATTTCTTTAAGTCAAAGGTGCAAAAGGAGCTTGTACCCCAGGCAAGGGGGAAATATTGAAGGGAAGGTTTCTAACCTAACTGGATGGATAACCATCTCACCTGCAGTTAGGAGCAAGGGGCCAGCCCAGATGGAGCAGGAAAGGGGATTTTTCCGGAAAGGAAATTCTCTTGTAATTTGGATGTATTCGGGGGAAAGGACAGTTGCCAAAGTCGAACTAAATTCATTTTCAAGGAAATTAAAGCAGATACAAAACAGCTTTTCAGTCCTCTTAATTTTAGTATTGAACGTACTGCTTAAACTGATTCAGGGGAGTATGCGGAATTGTGTGGGAATGGCCTGTTTTCAGTTTTTTACACTTCATTAACGGGATGTCTTCTCTCAGAGCCTGCACTCATCCTCAACTCAGCTGGTCTCTGCTCCTTGAGGCTCCCTGATACTCTGAACGCCTTGCTTCTAATAGTAGCCTTAACATCGTCTGGGCCTACCCGGTCTTAGTGCTGCTAATAGCACAGTACTGACAAGACGTGATGAGCTAGAAGGATCTCCCCTCGTATCTCCAGTTGCCGAAGGAGCCCACTGTATGGGACTTAAGTGATGGCGGGACTTCAGTAAAGCCTTTGATGTAGAGTCACGTGGGAAATCAAAATTGTGTGTGTGTGTGTCAGGAGCCGACTACAAGGAAGTCACCAATAGGTTGTATAGAAAAAGCATGCTGGGGCTGGAGGGCAGATTCGCATATAGTTGCTCAAGGATCAGTCTCATTTTCATCAGTGACCTTGGCACAAAAAGTAGGAGTGTGCCAATGAAATGTGCTGATAGAGGCTCTGTCAGTACAGAGGAGGATTTAAATATCCTACAGGAAGGACTGGGTGAACTTGAGGACTGTAGTCCTCTAAATGGGATGAAATCTTAATGCTACCAAGTGCTCAAACTAGCACTGCGGGACTCATACAAAGCATCTCTAAAAAGCTGGCAGCTCAGCGGTTGGAAAAGACGGAGGATGAGAGAGACCTGGGCATGCAAGTTGTTCAGAGGATGACTGTGAGCCACCAGCTTGACGTGGCTGTGAAAGTCGACGTGATTGTAGCGTGCTTCAGGTCAAGCATTTTGGGTAGAGGTAGATGCGTAATATTGTCATTGTCAAGTTAATGGTGAACCTGTATCTGCAGCCCCAGCACAAGATAGACGAATTCAGACTGGAACAGTGAGATCAGGGAGCTGAGAGTCTGTTTTATGAACATAGACTAAAAGGCAGTGGCTTGTTTAGTCTAAGCAGAATAAAGGCCAAGAAGAGGATATGATTGCTGCCTACATATATATTGGGGTTAAAATCATCAGGCAAGGCATTTCATCAAACATAATGAAATTGTTCCAAATGAAATGCAGTCCTTGTTGCCATCCTGAGATGCCCTAACTATTAAAAACAGCAGTGACAAATGGAAAGGATGCAGTGTAGGAATCCAGCCCTAGTGAACTCGTTGGGGATGTGTTTTTTCCACAAGGCAAAAAGGAGAACAAAGGCAGGGTTTGTTTTTGGTACACCCTCTCACCACATGTTATTTAATAAGTTGTTCTGTTGGGTCGTGAGGATAGGAGTGATAAATACTCCACTTGAGCTGGACTAAGCAGGACCAATTGCCTTTTCTTTATCACAGCCAAGGAGAGGTGTTGTAGAAATGTGTGGAACCATAGCAGCTCAATGTACTCCTCCTATGGACACTGATAAGTGAATAGAATAGATCAAATCTTTTTTCTGGACCCTCTAAAAACTATATCACTCCTTGCCAAATGTATGCTACCATTCATGAGCCCACTTGCTTAACTCAAGTTTATGCAAGCAGGTACATCCCCTTGCACTCTTCCCACTGTCTCCTTCCCACAGGCCTGGTTATACTGGTCATTTCTTTATAAAGGGCCAAAATAGCCTTTCATGGTGGTCTGTCTGTTGTAAATGGCTTTTTCTGCGTTTGCACAATAGTGAAGGCATATATAAGCATTAATAGCACATGGTAAAGTACTTTTTCCTACTGTCTTTATGGCCTGCCGATAATCCTTTTTTCTCTGCGCGGTAGTAGTTAACACACTTTATGCACTGCTATGTCAACTAGACCACTATTTTTTCACAACCGAGGAAACTTTTTTTTTTTAAAAAAAGGATGTTTGTTTGATCCTGTTAGGGAGGATAGAGATCATAAAAATTGTCATCCTGAATCAAGCCAATAGTCTGCCTAGTCGTATACTCTGTCTCTAGCAGTGGGAAGTACCAGATGCTTCAGAGGAGGTACCAGAAACACTGTAAAGGTATCCTACTTAATTTCTTTGTGGTTGTTCCCATCCACATGAATGTCTGATTTATTTTATTTTATTTATTTATTTTTTAATTATTAGTCCTAGCCTCGATGCCATGTTGCAGTGAGTTCTGTAACTTAATTTTTTAATCCTAATATCAATATTAATTTGCTGCTTTCTGAATTTGACAGAATGTCTCTTGTCCTTGTAACTTGAAAGGTAAATAGGACCATTGAGCTGTCCTTTTTATGCCTTTCTTTCTTTTCACCATTTTCTCTCTGAATTTTGCTGTCTCCGTAGTTTGTTTTATGGCTGCGACCTTTTCTTGCTACCCGTCTCTGAGCCTCTTCTGTTCACCTAGTTTTTTGTAGGCTCCTGTGAAGTTTTTTGCAGTTTCCAGTAGCATTCGCTGAGCTAAATCATTCTGTGTCATCTGCAAATTGTCACCTTACTCTTTATCTCTCTTTCCAGATCACTGGGATGTGCATTACACAGTGTCTGGACAGATCCTTGTGTCACCCCACCACTGATCATCTGTCCTGTTCTGAAAATTAACCGTTCAGTCCTCCATGCGTTCTTTCATGTAGAATCTAATCCTGGTTTAGATTAAGGATGTTCCCCACATCCCAGGTATTAAAGACCTGAGGCACAGAAATATAATTTAGCTTTTCACTAATATCTTTGTCCTCCTTAACTGCTCCCCTTTCTGCCTGATATCGGTGCAGACTCCCTGACTTCCTGCTTCAGTCATGTATTTGTTTTTAAGCCTCTGAGTATTTGATCCTCCAGTTCCTTCTTAACTTCTGTAATTTCCATTTTATCTTTTTTTCCAGACACAGTTTGTTTCTTTTGATTAGCTTCTCTTTGGTTGGATTGCCTTTTTGGGAGGACACTTAGTTAGGCTGAAGGACCTTCATCGTGGTGCTCCAGTTCATTGGGATTTGCTGTTCTTTTTGACTCTGTGAACTTCTGAGCTGAGTTTGGGATTTTAATTTTCTTGCTTTTTCAACTCAGGGTCTTTTTGATCAACTTCCTCCCTTCGTCCCTTTCTGATTCTAGTACTGCACTGCTAGTTTTGGGTGAGATTCTGTTTCCCCAAAGGTATTTAGCTTAATTACACTGTGAACCTTGTTATGCAGTATCTAGAGTTGCCAACTCTGAATCTATTCCAGGAGGTTTCCAGAATGCGTACATGCCCACAACACACAGTGCGAATGTGCCCGCATGCTTGTGTAGCTCAGTGATGGATTACAGTACATAGACTTAACATCAGGAAGACAAATGCACATGACTAGTACATTTTTAAAAACCCACTGGACTCCTGTATAAATTGGATTCAACATTTAATATTTATTTTAAGGAATGCCCTGTCATTCATCTCCTGGGTGACTGAGCAGTCTCCTGGAGATTTATATCTAATTCCTGCAGACTCCAGGGCAATCCTGGAGGGTTGTCAGCCCTTGCAGTAGCTGAAATAGTAGTAGTAGGACACAAACTATAGTATACGAAGTAGAAGTAGGACACAAACCTAAGTCCCGAATTAATCACCCCCTTTTGTACACACCTGACATGAGTTGCTCCAAGGAGCAATTACCTGAGGTTTCAGGAAAACGTTTCTCTGAACTTGAGTTCCATCACGTTTGCCTGGTTTACACGTGGGGGATTGACAGTATAGCCTGTTAGGCTTTTACTGACCAACCTTTGAATTGTTCACTTGAGGTCCTTTTCCCAACAAGGAAGCTACCGATATGACCTTACTGTTCTTGTGGCTTCTGATCAAAGGAGAGGCAAGGAGAAAAGTGGAAGAAGGATGTGGCCACGGGGGTTGGCTACAGCTCTTTGGGACTGGACATCAAATGTCTACTAAGCCCATCCTTTTACGTAGCAGTGGAAAAATACTTGACAACTACAGGGTACTTCATGAATTGCAAGAAATAGGGAGGTGCTTTTCAGTTTCCCTGTTACCAATTTAAAGCGGGCCTTGATGGTCAACACACTGCAAGTACCACCAGTGAAGCAGTTCAGGAATCGTTAATGTAAATTACTATTGAATGCAAGTCTGCATAAGTTTGTGCTTCCTGCACTTTCAGAACAGTGAAACGAATAAAGTTGTATCCTCAAATTTATTGTGTAAACCTTAAATGTAGGGTCACTTGTTACAAGGTGCTGACTTGTTAAGTGTATTGGCAACGTTTTGTTGGTTGATGAAGGGTTATGGTTAGCACCTTGTCCCATTTTCCTAATCTGGCTGATGGTGTAGCCATTATCCTCAAGGCTTTTGATTAACAGCAGCATAACGGAGCAGAGTTTCGAAGAACTTTGAGGAACGACATCTTAGTGCTTCTCTAAAACCAGTATATGCAAAAAAGCTCACTCCAAAGGATTTCTCTTTAACACAGTGCTTCTGTTAATTAATTAGAGGAGTTGTCCCCCTACATGTAAAAATTGAAAATATTCTAGAAATAGTGAAATAAGGGAAGGAGGCCTAGAAAAAGATAGCACCCAAGGATCTCTCTCAGATGGAATGGATGAAAAAGACCTTTCCTGCCAGAGAGTGCTCAGATATTTAAACCTGCAGATTGTTTGAAACTTGCATTTATTTCACCTATAAGAACACAGCATGGTGCTATAATGTTGCTACAAAGAGAGGTCAGACTTTCCACACACAAAGAAAAATGCTGCTGACCATTGAAGGTCTTCAGGCCAATCTTTTGTAATCCTGGGCAGTGGGTACGTGGATTAGTCCTGGAGGTTCGCATCAGTGCAGCTCCACAGGTGCAAGTAACAGTGGGAATGTTAATGCAGCTCGGTCCCGGGTCTTCTCACTGCATCCTTTGGTTCTGCTCCTAGCAGAGATCAGTGAACACCCCCCTCCCCCCCCATCCTCGTCCCCACAACCCTTGTGGCTCGTCTGCAACAGGAGAAATGGGGCAATTTTAGAAAATCCTGCATGTGGACACAGCTTTAGAATATGCGGCAAAAACTCACCCCAAATTGATTGCATCAATGAAAAGCTTGGAGTCGCAGGCATGTCTCTGTCACCCTAGTCGCCTTGCAAAATTGAGACAATTGCAAGAGACTTAGAGGTAGAGAAATTACATGCTTAAAAGTTACCTAGTTCATATTCCTGCTGATTCCCACAGTCTTAGAAGGCAAAGTCTATAAAAATGTTGAACTGCCTGGAGGTGTTGGTTGAAAACACCCTCTGCCTGAAAAAGGGTGTTTGTATCCGAAAGCTTGCAAAGAACAACTTTTGGCACTATTTAGTTGGTCTAATAAAAGATACTACATTTATCCGGAGAACCTTGTCTGCAGAACTGTCTGGCGTACCTTCAAAAAGAGGCTCCAGCCCATCTTCTTCTCTTGGCACCTGGCTGAAATAGAATGGAGTCCTCCGTTTCCTTTTGACCCTTGGCCTTGGCTCTTACCCCCAAACCATGGCTGGCCCAAGTTGTATATTATTCTGATCAGAGGTGTCTGTCTGGGGTTCCCCTCCATCTCCTCTTATGTTTGATTTAATGATTAAATGCCAGGTTATATGAATCCTGGAGTTAAAAGTATTTGTGTTTTTTCTGCTGGATATGTCACAAAATATCATTGTATGTTCGTGATACCTCCTCACGCCTACCCAACCATGACAGGTCAGTTCATCTTTTCTCCAAGCATTGAAAGACATCTCTTTGGATACAGAATTAATTTAACTAAATCTGAAGCCTTTCCATTAGGTAAGACAGCTGCTGCACAGGGGTGCCTTTACCTTGTTGCTCTACAAGAGGCTGTAAATACCTAGAGGTATAGGTCTCTCTCTCTCTCTCTCTCTCTCTCTCTCACTGATTTGTGCAGACACAATTGTCCCCTGGTCTTTTCTAAAATTAGAATAGACCTTGTAAGAAGTCCTCGCTTGCTCATCATAGTTTTGTTGTGTCAATTTGATTAAAATGACACTAGTTCTCAGACTTGAGTACTTGCTTCAATAAATCTGACATTCACTGCCCTTTAAAGTCATCTGAAAGGTTTTGTTAGTTTAACTAGAATGACCTGAGGTACAGCACAAACTGTGGGGCTTCCAGCTGCCCAAAGAATTGTGTTCACAAGTCTTCAGTTATATTGTTTTGTCTCAGGATACCAGGTAGAAGATCTAGATAGAAAAAAACCCACATTTTCTCCTTAGAATATTTGGTGTATCCAGCAGTATTGTTAAAAATAAAGACACGTGAGTTTTCTCCACGGGTCACTCCAGTTGCAGACTCTCTTGCAAACTTGCACTTACATACTTGTGTGTGTATATCTATCCATCTATCTCACATACATATTATTAGCTGGGATGATCTAGTTGGGAATGGTCTTGCTTTGAGGAGGACCATCCCCACACACGATTTGTAATAGGTGATGAAAACAGATTGATGCACAGGTGTAACAAGCACCCTGAGCCATGCCAGTGGGCACCATTCTGGATGTCCTGCTTCCGACTCCTAGCTCCGCTGCTGGTTTAATGGAATTGAGACCCAAGAGGCACTGGAGTACTGCTAGGTTTAATCTGGTAGGTTTTGAGATTACTGCTACCAGTCTTTAATTTATATAAAAAGAGTACAAAAGAGTCTATTTAAAATGGGGTGGGATGGAAGAGAAGCAGAATGATAAAACTTTAAAAGAAGTCTTCAAAGGCTTGCTTTTGCAAGTCTGGTTCTTTAGCATGAGCTTTGCATCTCTTGCAGTGAATCCTCAGGCCAGCCAAGTCACGGGCGCAAAGGTACTGCCCTCACCGGTTTTGCCTGCCCGCAGCTCTGCTAGCAGGCGTGCCGGACATACCTGTGGCAGAGTGCTAGTCCCTGTGCAGTCTGCAGCTTTTTAAAACACAAAGAATAACCAAGCAAGCAAAAGAATAGTGCTGGTAGATTGGACCCCTCAACTGGAAGATGTTTGGATACTTGCCCATAGTATTCAGTGTGTTGTCAATGAATTTCTTTGCTTCAAGGCACAGTAGAAAATAACTCGGCACTGTGGTAGGAGAAAAGATCAGGATGCAGCGACCATGGATGTGCTTTTCCCAGTCATGACTGGAGAACCTTCTTGCATGTGCTCGTGGTTTTGCTCAGGGCAGTGCAGAACATTGGCTAGAAGACTGTCCAGTTTCATAGATTCATAGATGTCAGGATTGGAAGGGACCTCAGTAGGTCATCGAGTCTGACCCCCTGCCCTGGGCAGGAAGGAGTGCTGGGGTCAGACAGTCCCAGCTAGCTGCTTGTCCAGTCTCCTCTTGAAGACCCCCAGGGTAGGGGAGACCACCTCCTCCCTTGGAGCCCGTTCCAGATTCTGGCAACCCTTACTGTGAGGATGTTCTTTCTAATGTCCAGTCTAAATCTGTTCTCCATCAATTTATGGCCCTTGTTCCTAGTTACTCCAGGGGTGCCCTAGTAAATAAAGCATCTCCTATTCCCTGCTGCCCTCCCCTGATGAATTTATAGGCAGCCACAGGATCACCTCGCAGCCTTCTCTTGCAAAGGCTGAAGAGACCTAGGTCCCTCAGTCTCTCTTTGTAGGGCCTTGCTCGCAGGCTTCTGACCGTACAAGTGGCCTCCTCTGAACCCTCTTGAGGCTGTCCACATCCCTCGTGAAGTGCAGCGCATAAAACTGGAGTCAGTACTCCAACTGCGGCCTGACCAGTGCCACGTAGAGGGGAAGCATCAGCACCCTGGGCCTGTTCATCATGCATCTGCTAATGCATAATAAAGTCCGGTTAGCCTTGTTAATCACTTTGTCACACTGACAACTCGTGTTCATCTTGGAGTCCGCTATGACTCCAAGATCCCTTTCCACTGCTGTGCTGCTGAGAAGGTTGTCCCCCAGCTTGGAAGTGTGTTGGCGGGTCTTTTTGCCCAGGCGCAGCACTTTGCACTTGCCTTTGCTGAACTGCATCCTATTTCATTCTGCCCATTTTTCCAACCTGTCCAGATCCGCCTGGATCCGTTCCCTACCCTCTGCTGTGTTAACTTTGCCCTCTAATTTGGTATCATCTGCAAACGTGGACAGGGTGCTTTCCACACCCTCGTCCAAGTCACTGATGAAGACAATAGCACTGGTTCAAGGACTGAGTCTTGCGGGACTCCGTTGCCCACATCTTCCCCCGTAGATATCGACCGACCCACCACCACTCTCTGGGTGCGACCCCTAAGCCAGTTGCCACCCACCTGACCATGCGATCATCTATGTCACAGCCTGTCAGCTTGTTTACGAGAGCAGAATGAGGTACCGTATCAAAGACCTTCTTAAAGTCTAGGTAGATGACTTTTACCTCAACTCCTGCGCCTAAGCCAGGGGTGGGCAAAATGCGGCCCACGGGTCAGACGCGGCCCACCAGGCCATTCCATCTGGCTCGTGGGACCCCTAAAAAATTCAGAAAATTAATATTTATCTGCCCCTGGCTGCCTGTCATGCAGCCCTTGATGGCTTGCCAAAACTCAGTAAGCGACCCTCTGTCCATTTTATTCCAAAATAATTGCCCTCTTTTTATGCGCAATGGGATTGTCTGCTTCTGCGCCCATAGGATTGCTTCCTTGGGGAAACGACCACCCTTCCTGGACCCCCAGTTCACAAGTGCTCTTGAGCTTTAATGCCTCACTAACTAATCTCCTGAGCTCACTGAAGTTGGACTTTCTGAAATCTAGCACTTCAGCCCTGATGGTTAGTTTACCCCCTGCCACTTGTTTCCCATCCTCCTAGCATTAGTGTAGAGACATTTAAGCCCCCCAGTGGGTGCCCTTGGTACCCCCCTGTCCTGATGTCTGTTGGGCCCCTTAGTGCTTACCTGGGCTGATCCAGTGCATTGCTTGTGGCTGACTGATCCTAGGTTCTCCCTATCCTCTGCTTCACCGTCCCCTGACGAACCTAGTTTAAAGCCCTTTGGAGGAGATCAGCTAACCTGCAAGAGAACAGACTCTTACACTTAGAAGAGATGAAGACCATCTTGTCCCAGGATGCCTCTCTCACGGAAGTGCGGATCGTGATTGCAGAAGCCAAAACCTGCATGATGGTACCAACTCCGCAGTTTCCGGTGGCATTGTACTGATTGCAGAGTCTTTATTTTTCTGGCCTACCAGCAGAACCACCGCTGTTCCTGCTGTACGTATAGAAAGGACCAACTGACTGAGTGCTTGGCCTGTGACGGGCTATTCAGCTAGGTCATTTCAGCACTTAGATCAGCACCAGGTAATAGATTACTCAATCGATTGAGTTCATCTGGCTGAAGTGTTGGAAGCTGGTTACAAACAGCAGTTGCACTAAGTTCAGCAAAATCAATCCTAGCCAGGGCTGCAGTTTTCAGAGTACAATCTCACTGTGGGTTAAACGCAGAACTTTTGAAGGAGCACACATCACCACCACCTGCTGCGAAGGGACTGTCTGGAGGAAAGAATATATAATTTTCTCTGGCACTGAAAGTTACTCAAGTGCCTTTTCTCGTATCTCCTGCAGCAATGCTGGCTTTGACATAGGAACGTCAGACTGGTGCTAAAGGCCTCTTTCTGCATCTGGAAGGGAGGGGAGCTGGTATTCCCTTTTGATTAAATGGCTTTTCTCATGCTGAGAAGGGAAATTTTGGAGCGATCTTGGTGCTCTTCCCGGTCTCTGCAACCCTTTGAATGCCTGTGCTACAGTTAAAAATGCTCTGTACGTGTTTGGGAGATGAAAGTCATGCTTTGTGCTCCAGCGTTAGTTAGTCTGATACCTACTTGGATGTGGTATATGCAAGGTACAGAAGGGAAAGAGTGTATCTGCTTCTGCATTCAGACTGTGCTTTGTAAGAGCGCTAGTGGCCCCTTGGGTAGAGACAAATGCTTGAGTGAAAAGACGTGTAGGCCTTGTCTTCCAGGCTGCCCTGGAGCATGGTGTGGCATGTTGAAGAGCTCTGCGCTCTGCAACACCTTGAAAGTCCAGAGATGCGTGGAGCTGACTACTAGGAGAAAGGGTGTGTAAGTTTGCCTCTTCTGCTCACATGCTTGTCACATCACCTCTTCACAATCGCACGGTCTTGTTCTGCGGTGGAGTTTGGCGGTTTTAATATCAGTAGCGTAACTAGGTGCGAGTCCATCGCCTGTGAATGATGTGTCAGCCTTGATTAAAAAGGGCAGCAGCTTGAGCAATAGACCTGCATACCGGGTAGGAAGAATCCTGTATAGACTTGACATAAGCTATAAAGCTTGTGATGTTGCTCGCCTGTGTGGTACGATGGGGAAATGTGAAGTCTTCAGGAAATACCTACCTGGAAGTATGTAAAACATGTACTGCTCCACATCTGTGTAGTAGTTGCAACCCGGAATCTGCAATTTAAATCCTTCAGTATAACTATATTGTCTTACGTAGTTGTATCTCTCTGTTTTGTCCTACACGTTTCCTGAGTATTGCTTCGTATGCTTGTGTTTTTTCATAGCTTATAAAAACTGAGATTCTACACTGAAGGGTGAATTACTTTGGTGATACTCGTTAATGTACTTATGGATCCAAGCCTTCAATTTTCTATTTAAAATGATAGAAATGTTTATGTGTCAGTTTGTGTTTTAAGTATTCTTTTTATCCATCTTTCAGCCTAGTTATAAGCTAAAGAAAATGTTTTAAAAAGGCAATTCTTTCAGCAGTTCCAGTTTACCATGTTCATGATAGTGCTTGTAATTTTCCCTGTCAGCTGGAAGTCATTCAGGAAAATTTTAACAGTGTGTTGAGAGGATAATTTAATCTCTGCTT